>NW_004955474.1:6879722-6887423 GCF_000276665.1 Chinchilla lanigera | reverse complement strand
TGGTCCTCACCACATCTCCATTTAATTTTCCCATTTGCCCTGTGCAGAAGACAGATGGGTCTTGGAGAATGATGGTAGATTACTGTGATCTGAATCAAGTAGTGACTCCAATTACAGCTGTAGTCCCAGATGTGGTTTCCTTGCTTGAGCAGATTAATAAATCTCCTGGTAGCTGGTATGCAGCTATTGATTTGGCAAATCAACAGCTATCCATACCTCCTTACCTATCCATAAGGACCATACCTATCCATAAGGACCATCAGAAACAATTTGCTTTCAGCTGACAAGGCCAGCAATATACCTTCACTGTTCTGGTGCAGGGGTATGTTAACTCACGGGCTCTGTGTCACAGCTTAGTTTGTAGGGATCTTGGTCACCTTTCTCTTCCACAAGACATCACACTGGTCATTACATTGATGATATGCTGATTGGGCCTAGTGAGCAGGAGGTAGCAACCACTCAGAATTTGTTAGTAAGGCATTTGAGAGCCAGAGGATGGAAAATAAATTCAATAAAAATTCAAGGTCCTTTTACCTCAGTGACATTTCTAGGAGTCCAATAGTGTGGGGCATGTAGAGATATTCCTTCTAAAGTAAAAGATAAGTTGCATCTGGCTTCCCCTATGACCGTAAAGGAGGCGCAATGCCTAGTGGACCTATTTGGATTTTGGAGTCACACATTTCTCACTTAGATGTTTTGCTCTGGCCCATTTATTGAGAGACTCAGAAAGACGCTAATTTTGAGTGGGGCCCCAAACAGGAAAAGGTTCTGAAACAGGTCCAAGTTGCTGTTCAGGCTGCTCTGCCCCTGGGGCCATATGATCCACAGATCCAAAGGTACTTGAAGTGTCAGTGGTAGATAGAGATGCTGTTTGGAGTCTCTGGCAGGCCCCCATTAGGTGAATTGCATCAGAGGCCTTTAGGATTTTGGAGCAAGGCTCTGCCATCATCTGCATAAAATTACTCTCCTTTTGAAAAACAGTTCTTGGCCTTCTACTGGGCCTTAGTGGAAGCAGAACGCTTGACTATAGAACACCAGGTCACCATGTGACATGAGTTGCCTATCATGACCTGGGTATTATCTGATCCACCAAGTCAAAGTTGGACATGCACAGCAACAGACTATCATTAAGTGGAAGTGGTATAATCATGATAGAGCCAGGGCAGGTCCAGCAGGTACAAGTAAATTACATGAAGAAGTTGCTCAGATACCTATCGCTCCTATGCCCGCTATGTTACCTTCTGTTTCCCAGCATGCATGCATGGCCTTGTGGGATGTACCATATGATCAGCTGTCATATGGAAGAGAAGGCTAGAGCCTGGTTTACAATGGCTCTGCATCCTATTCAGGCACCACCTACAGGTGGACACCTGCAGCATTACACCCCCTTTCTGGGACATCTCTAAAGGACAGTGGTGAAGGGAAATCATCATAGTGGGCAAAATTTAGGCAGTATACTTGGTAGTACATTTTACCTGGAAGGAGGAATGACCAGAAATGTGACTGTATACTGATTCATGGGCTGTAGCCAACAGTCTGGCCAGATAGTCAGGAACTTGGAAGGAACATAATTGGAAAATCAGTGACAAAGATATTTGGGGAAGAGGTATATGGATAGAACTCTCCATATGGACAAAAGATGTAAAAATATGTGTTTCCTATGTAAATTCTCACCAAAATGTGACATCAGCATGATGGAGATCACTATGAAGCAGCCCTGAGCAGGACTTAAATTAACCAATTTGCTTTTCATGTTTCCTTGTGAGTCTGTCTAAGGCCTACACTCCTTGTCTGGAGATGGGTGGTGATCTCATAGTAAGTGATCCTCTGTGAGTCACTAATCCCTACTGAGGTTTATAATGGTGGATGAAGATGGAAAGCCTCAAAAGATAAGAAGATTACAGCCAAGGACACCTGGATCCAACCTCACTTAGATAAATGCTGTAGTCTCAGGCATCTCGCTCCTGGGAGGATTAATTTAATGCCTTACTTGGAGAAGTCCTTGAGTGGTTCTGCCCTTCTTGAGTACTCCCCTTCCTTCTTCTGATAACTAAGTAAATATGGGCCACCCAGAGTTCTTGGTCTTAGCTCTGAGAGAATTTCAAATTCTGTGAGAGGGCTTTGATCCTCCTGGAGTTCTGAAATCATTCTATTTTCCTTCTTTTATTTGGCCTTCACTGTACACTCGTTTGGGAGATTGCAAACCACATCAGTCTGCAATAGCTAAGGGATATTATTAACCTGATCACTGGAGCCCAAACAGAGACCTATAGTCCTTGGACCAGAATTTTTTAGCCTGAATGAGTAAGTTTACCTAGAGTGGAAAGTGTGGGAGACAGAGAAGACCTTCACAGGATGAAAACTTCACTGGAGGTACCTGCAGAGAAGAAGGAAGAGAAGTATTCCACAAGGAATAGGGGTAAGTCTTCCCCTGTGAACAAGCTGTTTTTTATCTGGGAGTAAAATGGGCCAAAAATTTTCAACTAAGGAGCAAAAATACATAAAGCTGCTCCAAAGTTTGCTTAAATGCTCAGGGGCTCATGTGCCAAAAAAAGACCTAACAAAAATATTACAAGAGGTTACCAAATATAATTCATGGTTTCCTCAGACAGGCACTGTAGATATTGATGATTGGGAAAGAGCTTGAAAAAAATCTTTAAAAGGCACACAGCACAGGAAAAAATCATTTCCCCTGAGACGCTGTCAACTTGGAACCTAGTTCATTCAGTTTTAAGTACATTGCAGAGCTAACAGTCAAAAGCCTCTGACTCACAGAGGAAACAAAAAAGAGTTCCTAGCAGAGACACTTAGGCAGGAGCAGGAGCCTTTCAAAAGAACATGCCATATAGCTCTATCTAGAAACTTAGATTTTAAAAGAACAAGCAGCTGCAAAAGGAGAAATCATTGGCACTCCTGCTTGGTTCCCAGTTGGAATTCAGTGAAATGATCTTAATGAGGATATTGTTTCCCATTTGCCTTTTGAAATTCAAACTCCAGAAAATCTTAAACAAGGTGTTGTTAATAATGGGGACAAGAGCCCATTTATGGCAGGAGTTCTACAGAATGTTTTACATACATGTTAACTGACACCATATGATATCAGGCATCTAGCACAAACATGCCTGTCTCCTGCTTAATTTCTTCATTTTAATGTACATTTTAAAAGTGTTGTTTCAGAGCAGGCTTATAGAAACAGAATGGGTTCTAATCCATGTCTGAAAATAAATGAAGAGATGCTTTCTGGGGCAGGATGCTATGCACTCCTTTGGGATCAGCTTCTAGGTCCTGACAAGCTATATTCACAATTGGAAGATTTATTAAATAGGGCATGGCAAGTCCCAGAGGTTGGGACTCCAGTGCACTCCTTCTTCCACATCCTTCAAGGCCCTAAAGAACCCTTTACTCAATTGTGTGGCTAGATTACAAGAAGCCATTCACAGACAAATTTCACACACACAAGCTGCAGACATTCTAATTTTAAAATTTGCATATTCAAATGCTAACCAAGACTACAAGTGAGCTTTAAATCCTGCAGATATTCAAGCTTGTCAGGATATTGGAACTGATTCACATAAGAAAACCATGATGGCTCAGGTTATGGCTGGTTTTAATAATGCAGGAAGGGGTAATGTAAAATGTTTTAACTGTGGAAAAATGGGCCATATTAGAAAAAATTGTAGAGTTCTTGCTGGATCTAATGGGACAGTTGCTGCAGCTGCAGCACAGCAGGGGAACAATGCCTCTGGCACAGAGGGTTTGGGTCCTGTGCCTGGGCCCTGTCTGAGATGCCAAAAAGGGAGACACTGGGCCAGACATTGTCATTCCAAAATCCATAAGGATGGTAACCTTTGCCAAAAAATGAGATAAGGGCTTTTCCTCAGGCTGACCAAACAATATAGGAAATATGACTTGTCAGTCAACTTTATCCAGTGTAAACAGGCCAACAGATTCAAAAATAACCTCAAAGGTGGCTGCCCAGAGAGATACAAATTCCCTCACCAGGGGAACAATACAAAGTACAGGATTAGATCTTCCCGCAGCTTGCAGATTCACTCTTATTGGAGGTGATGAACCTAGACCAACTCCCACAGGAGTTTGGGGTCCACCACCTGAGGGAACAGTCGGTCTTATACTGGGAAAGGCTGATCGAAATTTAAAAGGGATAACTATTGTGCCCAGTGTGGTTGATGGTGATTATTGAAATGAGGTAGAAGTTTTTGCATGTGCTATGGATCTCTGGGTTTTTGAACAGGGAGAAAATGTGGTACAATTGATTTTGTTACTTGCAGATAAAACTTCTTTTGTTAAATATAGACAGTTCATGAGGGAACAAGACCCTCAGAGCAAGACTACAAAAAGAGAAATTTATTTCACACAGTAAGTGACTAAAAACAGGCCTATGTGTTTTATAAAGATCAATGGAAAATGCTTTGAAGATCTAACAGATACTGGTGTGGATGTTTCTGTACTTGCATTAGAACAATGGTGGCCAACACAAAGGGCCCTTACCTCCTTAATAGGACTGGGATCCCCTCAACAGGTACTACTAAGTGCTTCACTACAGCCTTGTGAGGGGTCAGACCAGCAGAAGGGCTTCTTTTTACCATGCATGGCACCTCTTCTGTTAATTTGTGGGGAAGATATTTGTTACAAAACTGGAAATATTGACTAATGATTCTGATCTTAACTTTAAACAAATTCTGATTCTGAAATTCAACAAGTAGATTCGAATTCTAAAATTGGATAAATGATGATTAACATGGGATATCAAGAGGACAGAGGACTGGGAAAGAACTTACAGGGAATCAAAAAGCCTGTAAGGACTACACCTAAGAATGACAGGCATAGTATTGGATATCAACAGGGTTTTTTAAACGAGGGCCACTGATGCTTCTCCCCCCAAAACAGCTCTGCCTTTACAATGGAAAACTGAGGAGCCAGTTTGGGTAGATCTGTGGCCCCTTATTGGGGAGAAACTCATCCAACTACACAAATTAGTTGAAGAACAATTCCAGCTAGTGTATTTAGAAACCTCAGCTAGTCCTTGGAATACTCCAGTCTTTTTTATTACAAACAAATCAGACAAATGGAGGATATTATTGCAAGACTTAAGAGCTGTAAGCACTTGCTTATTTCCTGTGAGGCACAGCAATCAGGACTGCTAAACCCAATTGCATTTCCCAGAGACTGGCCCCTCATCATAACTGATTGAAAAGACTGCCTTCTTAACATTCCTCTTTTTCCCACATTGTATTTCTGTACCTACTTTAACCTTTAAAGAGCCAGTGCAGTGATATCAATGGGTCACATTACCTCAAGGAATGCAAAATAGTCCAAAGGTGTCAGCTGTTTGTGCTACAGGCCTTACAGAGAGTTAGACAAGCCTATCCTTCTGCATACATAATTCATTATAAGGATGATATCTTGCTGGCAGCTCCAATTAAACAACAACTGTATGACCCCTTTGCAGAAACAAAACCGGATTTAATATCCTTTGGTCTCTGAATTGCTCCAGACAAGGTACAATTGTCCAATCCTTATTATTACCTAGTGAAATGCTAGTAACAGAGCAGTAAGGCCACAAAAGCTGCAGATTCATTGGGATCATTTAAAAACTCTGAATGATTTTTCAAGTTATTAGGAGACATAAATTGAATAAAGCCAAAATTGGGTATTGTTACTTATCAATTAAAACATTTTCCTTTTTTTGGGTTTTTTTTTTTCCGGTACCAGGAATTGAACTCATGACCTCACACTTGCCAAGCAGGCGCTGTGCTGCTGAGCTAAATCCCCAGCCCCAAAACATTTTCTTATACTTTACAGGGAGACCCAGCTATTGATTCCCCTCATAGTTTATCTACTGAGGCTCAAAAGGAACTAGGTTTGGTTGAAAAAAATTTTACAACAGCATCAAGTTTTTAGAATAAATACAAATTATCCTCTTATCCTCTGTATTTTAAATACTACTCATTCTTCCATGGGTCTTATAGGACAATTTCATGGTAAACAAATTTATCCTATTCAGTGGCTTTACCTCGTAATTAGTTAATAAAAACCCTGCAGTTATATTTAGAACAAATCACCAAGGTTGTCACTATGGGAAGGACAAGATCCAAACAACTCTTTAGTATTGATCCTGCTGTAATCATATTGCCTATTGACTGAAATCTATATTTGACTCTATCACAACAAGTTCTATAGTGGAAGTCCCATTTGCAGATTTTTTTTTTTTTTTTTGGTACTGGGAATCGAACTCAGGACCTTGTACTTGCCAGGCAGGCACTTGTGCCACTGAGCTATATACCTGGCCCCTACATTTACAGATTTTATAGGACAAATTGATAATCATTTTCCCAGTGATCCTTTCAGTTTTTTCTCAAGCATCCATGTGTTATTCCAAAAATTACTAAATTTGAACCTATTTCTGATGCAATAGTCTGTTTTACTGATGGTTCATCAAAGGGCAAGGCTGCCACTTACAGTAAGGATTATCAACAGATAGTAGAAACTCCAGGACTTTCTGCACAAAGGTCTGAAATTACTGCTGTTTTATTTGTCACGAAACACTTTCACTCTAAACTTATTAACATAATTAGTGATTCAGCCTATGCAGTCTGCCTTACTCAGAGACTCAAGAGTGCCACCCTACAGTCGACTTTAGATGCACCTCTATGTGATTTGTTTCTCAGGCAACAAAAGGCAATTCATAATCAAACAGCAACCTTTTATATTGGTCACATAAGGTCTCATTCTAATTTACCTGGATTTTTAACATGGGAATCAGCAAGCTGATTCATTAATCACTTTTACTATTCCAGTTGATGCAGCTAGACAATCTCATTCATACCATCATCAAAATAGTAAGGCTTTAACCAAAGAATTCAATTATCCAAGTCTCAGGCAAGACAAATTGTTATGTCCTGTCCTACTTGTCCAAAGGTTCCTAGGCATGTGCCACAAGAGGGCATAAACCCCAGAGGGTTAAAACATAATGATATTTGGCAAATGAATATTACACACCTTTCTTCTTTTGGCAAACTGTATTATATTCATGTATCTGTTGATATGTATTCTCATTTAATTCGTGTAACTTGCCACACAGGAGAAAAAATTGCCCACGTTCAACAACATTCATTGCTTGACAGCATTTGCTTCTAGGGGTGTTCCATACACCATGAAGACTGACAATGGGCCTTTATATATCAGTAAACCATTACAATCCTTTTTACAACTATGGCACATTAAACACATTACAGGAATCTCTTACAACCCTCAAGGACAAGCAATTGTAGAAAGAGCACACCTGTCTCTTAAAACTCAATTACAAAAACAAGAAGAAATACAGTTATCACCATAAGTACAGTTAGATGTCACCATTTTTACTCTAAACTTTTTAAATCCAGCTGCAGACAATAGATTGACCCCTGCGGAACTTCACTGGTCAACATCCCATGATGATGCCCAACATAGGGCTCAGGTGCTTTGCAAGGACATCCACACAGGGAAATGGGAAGGACTAGTACAGCTAATAACATGGGGAAGAGGTCATGCTTGTATCTTAACAGGTGATGGATCCACAAGGTGGCTGCCACCCAGGAATGTACAACTTTGGCAAGAGACACGACTGACCCTGGAGACAGTCCCTCATGATGGCTCCACTGATCCAAGCCCTAGAGAGGATGAGCCTGTCCCATGAGCCTC
>NW_004955474.1:6877388-6878801 GCF_000276665.1 Chinchilla lanigera | reverse complement strand
TGCTCCCCTGCTAGAACCTCTAAACAAGCTCTCAAAAATGTATTAAAATAATTACATAAAAATCCCTTGGGGTAAGGAGAAATTGTTGGACAGGACTCCAATTGATGAATAAGGAAGCAGCTGCCTGGAAACATTCTCCCAGTCCTTATTTATTAATGGGAAGCCCCAATAATTTTCACAGCCTTATGGGAGACACCCCAATAAATAATTGTTCAAAATATATTATGATTTTATATTTATATTGGTCATCATCGAAACGTTAAGTTTTCAAAAAACAAGATGATAAGGTTTCTGATTAAAAGATGCACTTCATACAAAACTAAATTGAGAAACAAAATGATGACAATTTGTTATTGCCAATCTCATGATGTATTAAATGTATTCATGCCTTTCAAATGTACCATACTCTAAAATGTAAAACTAGGATTGTTATACTTATAGACATCTACCTTTCTCTTGTGCCCCAGATATTTGTAATAAGAGGTTCATGTCAAGCCAACATAAGGTCATCAGTCAAATGGTAATTTTTAGCAAAAACCTATGTGATGTGTATTCTATATATGTGCCTCTACCTTTAGAGATGCTTAGATATTGAACAGCCCAGACAATGTTATAAACTTCTTTGACAACATCCTATTAAAGAACAATAAGTTAGGTAAAAGCTTCTTATGTATTAGGTAGGGATAATTGACTAAAAAGGTTATTCTACTCCAAGATGGAGATTTAAATGTATTTCAAAAGTGTCATCATGCCTGTTATACTACACTACTATGTATGGCTTTTGCTTTCAAATTTTCTCTGTAAAACTATGTAACTGTTGTCTGTTAATATTCTAAGGGATTCAACTACTAGAACATCCTTGGTTGGGAAAAATAACAGTTCTCTAGCTAGACTTTATATTTCAAGGTGCTCCCCACTACAATATAATGTCATTAACCTTCTCTTCTGGATGTTCAACAACTGAAGTTTAGAGACCAAAACTTAGAAACATAGATGGGCTAAGCAGATAGCCAATATTTTGGCCCTAGCCCTCTGAGGTCAGTGAGAACCCAGGACATAGGAGAACCTTTGCTTAGACATCCTATAACTCAGTTGAGTCTCTGATCTTCTGATCAAGGAGATTGTGGGACCACAGAGGAAAGCAATTCTACAGTGTGTGGTGCGCCTAAGGAGAGTCACCAGGAGAGAAAAATCTCCCAAGCTTTCACAGAAAGCAACTTGGTCAAGCAATGGCCGTGACTCATCCAGAGGGCTGACACTCACAGAAGAACTGAGAGGCACTGTACATGGTTCCAAGGTAAATCCTGAGGAGATTTAGCTGACCTTGACATACAGCAAGAAGCTAATTTTAATACAAGTCTCACCTTAACTTGGTCTTTGAACAACCAGCAGAAAAGTATAACCACAAGATGT
>NW_004955474.1:6875086-6876518 GCF_000276665.1 Chinchilla lanigera | reverse complement strand
TTTTTTTAATTTAGCCTTCATTGTACACTCATTTGGGAGATTGAGGACCTGATCAGTCAGTGATACTGTTAACATGATAACAGCAGAAGAGGACTTTAATAATTAAGTGGATAAGAAGACCCATTCCATGGATAGTGGCCAACTTTCAGCCACCCCTGCCATTGCCTATGGGCCCATTAACCGAGTGGCCATCGTGGCAAGGATGGAGGTTGCATGGGCTCAACAACATAGACTCTCACTCGCCAAAGCTGATATGGCTACAGCCACTGCTGAATGTCCAATATGCCAGCAGCAGAGATTCCCTGAGGTGATCAACCTGCGACCTGGTGGCAGGTTGATTATACTGGACCACTTCCATCATGGAAGGGACTGCACTTTGTCCTCACTGGCCTAGACATATATACTGGACATGGATTTGCCTTCACTGTACATAATGCTTCTGCCAAAACTACCATCCCTAGACTCACAGAATGCCTTATCCTCCATCATGGAATTCCACATAGTATTGCCTCTGACCAAGGAAGACTCTTTACAGCCAAAGAAGTGAGGCAATGGGCTCATGCTCATGGAATTCACTGTCTTACCATGTTCCTTACCATCCAGAAGCACCTGGATTGATAGAAAGGTGGAATGGTCTTTTGAAGACACAATTACAGTGCCAGCTTGGTGGCAATAGCTTGCAAGGCTGGGATAAGATGCTTCAAAAGGCTGTTTATGCTTTGAATCAGTGTCCACTATATGGTACTCTGTCTCCCACTGCCGAGACACATGGGTCCAGGAATCAAGGGGTGGAAGTAGGGATGGTACCACTCACCATTACCCCTAGTGATCCACTAGCAAAATTTTTGCTTCCTGTCCCCATCACCTTTTGTTCTGCTGGCTTAGAAGTCTTAGTTCCAGAGAGGGGAAGGCTTGAACTGGGAAGCATAACAATGATACCAATGAACTGGAAGCTAAGACTTCCCCCTGGTCATTTTGGTCTCCTCATGCCTCTGAGGAAACAAGCTAAAAGGAGTCACAGTGTTGTTGGGCTAATTGATCCCGACTGTCAAGGGGAAATTGGACTACTACTCCACAATGGAAGAAAGGAAGAATATAGGTGGAGTGTAGGAGATCCCTTAGGGTGCCTCTTAGTGTTACCACGCCCTGTTATTAGAGTCAGTGGGAACAGCCAGGCATGGTGGCACACACCTGCAATCCCAGCACTCAGAAGGCTAAGGCAGGAGGATCGTTGTGAGTTCAAGACCATCCTGGGCTACAAAGTGAGCTCAAGGCCAGCCTGAAATACATAGTGAGACTCTGTCTCAAAAAGACAAAGAAATCAATGGGAAACTACAACAACCTAGTATAGGCACAATGACAAATGACCCACAGCCTTCAGGAATGAAGGTATGGGTCACTTCATCAAGGAAAGAACCAAGACCTGAGGTGC
>NW_004955474.1:6859536-6861025 GCF_000276665.1 Chinchilla lanigera | reverse complement strand
CTTTCCTTCCTTAATTTTGGTGTCGGGTATTTTCTCTCAGCAATGAGAGAAAAGTAACTAAGATGCCATGAAGACTTGGCTGGTGTACACAGCACATTTCTGGGATCTGACATAGATGCTGTCACAGATCTGTAAACACAAGATGTATTTTACTACTTTTATTCTCCCTTATTTGATTGACTATCTCTTTTCTGTCTGGTTGGAAGTTGTCTTGTTTTTTGTAGTTATTTTTGTTTCTTTTCTCTCTTCCCATTGTAAGGTCTACTTTTTTCTTTCTTTTCTTCTTTTCTTCCTTTCTTTTCCATTCTCCTTCTCTTTAATCCTTTTTTTCACTGCTTAGGTTTCTTACCTATCTTTTTCATTTTCTTCTATTGATTCTCTTTCTGCTTCTTCAGCTACTTTTTGAATTTAAATTTTCAAGTGAGTAAACACTGTCCTTGCCTTTCTGATTACTCATTTGCATTCTATTTCATTCCTTCCCTTCTGTGTCCTCCAGTTTCCCAAAACTCAGATGATCACCCTTTGATCTCCAGCTTTGAATCTACTATATTTGACCTCATTCATCACTTTATCTTGTCCTCCTACCCCTCTGAGCCCCCATGTTCCCCACAAAAAGTAAAATCACTCCACTAAGGGGGAAATCATTACATACAAGAACATGGTATATGTTTGACTTTGTTATATAACTTTAGAGTTTGCTCCTGTGGTTGGAGGGAGCAGGTTGTTACCATAGTTTGCCAGTAGTTAAGTTCACTTGAAACTATTGCTATTAATAACTATACTACATTAGCCAGGGTGTCATACACGCTATAATCAGCTTTTCTTCTCTATATGATAATGCTGTGATTGGTGTCATAATCACCATGGGAGCCAAATAGTAACTTTGCATCCTTTACAAATTGGGAAGGTAGCTTCTTGGGATAATTATAAAAAACCACCTACATCTAGGGAATATCCCTGAAGAAAAGACATCTCCTAGGGAGGCCTCAATACTAGTGATAGAGCTACCATAAGAAATTGGCAAGCATCAACATAGAAAACAAAATAAAATGAAAAAGAGAAAGTAGAAAATGACCAGATGCAGAAGCAAAATGCAACTCCAGACTCCCACCCTACCCAGGACAAGCCCAGAACACAATGAGATAGGTGAAATTAGAAGTGAAACACCAGAATTTTCTGAAATGATAGCAAGAGAAGTGAAAAAAACAAGTGGAAAAGGCTATAGAGAAAATAATCTCAGGTAAAAAAGAAATGATGCTTAAAATCAAAGATATTAGAGAATACACAGGTAAAAGAATAGATAAGCTTAGAAAAATGATGGAAACAAAAAATGCCCAACATAGGAAAGCAATGGAATCCATGAAACAGATCCAAACAGAAATCCAACAGGTTAAAACTTCCACTGAAACTATAATGCAACACACTGAATGAAGGAGAGGGCAGGATATCAGATCTTGAAGACAGAATCATAGCTAATGACCATGAAAAG
>NW_004955474.1:6856274-6858486 GCF_000276665.1 Chinchilla lanigera | reverse complement strand
TGCCTTAATACCCCACTGTCACAAAGATAGATCAACAAGACAAGAAATCAGCAAATAAATATCCAAACTGAACCAAACCTGTGAACAAATGGACTTAGTAGATATTTACCAAGTGTTCCACCCAACATCATCAGAATACACATTCTTCTCAGCTGCACATGAGACATTCTCTAAAACAGACTATCTACTAGCCCACAGAACATGCTTAAGTAAATGTGAAGGAATTGAAATTATCTCATGCATAATATCTGGCCATAGTGCAATGAACTTGGAAATTAATGGCAAAAGAAACCGGAAAAACTGCACAAACACGTGGAAATTAAATAACACCATCAATGAATGGGTCATAGATGAAATTAAAGAAGAAATTAAATAACACCTACAACTACATGAGAAAGCAGATACAACAAAGCAGAACTTATTGGATGCAAAGAAAGCAGTCCTAAGAGGGAAATTTATAGCAATGAATTCTCACATCAGGAACCCAGAATGAGTACAAATAAACAACTTAATGTTGCACCTCAAGCTTCTAAAATAAAAAGAGCAAATCAAGCCCAAAGCCCAAAGAAGGGAGGATATTATAAAGATCAGAGTAGAAATTAATACAATGGAGACTAAGAAAACAATACAGAGAAATAATAAATCAAAGAGTTTTTTTTTGAAAGAATAAATAAAATCAATAAACCCTTAGCTAACCTTATCAAAAAAGGAAAGAAAAGATTCCAATTCATGCAATAAGAAATGAAAAGGATGAAATCACTACAGATCTTGTGGAAGTTCAGAAGATCATCAATATCTATTTCGAAAATCTTTACTTACATAGGATGGAAAAAACAAAAGAAATGGACAGATTCCTAGATAGTTATGAATTACCAAAGCTGAATCAAGAAGATATAGAAATCCTAAATAACCAATATCAATGAAATCAAAGATGTAATTTAAAACCTACCAACAAAGAGAAGCCCAGGCCCTGACACATTCACTGCTAAATTCTACAGGAAATTTAGAGAAGACCTAATACTACTACTTTTTAAACACTTAATGAAATTGAAAGGGAAGCAATACTCCTGAACTCATTCCTGGAGGCAAGTATTACCCTGATGCTAAAAACAGAGAAAGATCCAATGAAAAAAGAGAACTATAGGCCCATTTCCCTAATGAACATAGATGTAAAAATCCTCAATAAGATGCTAATAAGCAGAATGCAGCAAATCATCAAGAAGATTATACAACATGATCAAGTGGGATTCAGGAATGCAGTGATGGTTTAACGTATGCAAATCAATAAATGTAACATGCCATATCAACAGAGCCAAAGATAAAAATCACATGATCATTCAATAGATGCAGAAAATGCTTTTGACAAAGTCCAACACGTATTCATGATCAAAACCCTACAGAAAATTGGAATAGATGGTCTTTACATCAACTTATAAAAGCCATCTATGGCAAACCAGCAGCCAACATCATACTAAATGGACAAAAACTGAAAGCTTTCACTGCAAAATCAGGAGCAAGACAAGGATGTCCATTATCATCTCTCCTATTCAATATAGTTTTGAAAACATTGGCCAGAGCAATTAGACAAGGGAGAGAAATAAAAGGAATAGGATAGGAAAGAAAGAACTTAAATTACAATTCATAGATGACATGATACTCTACATAGAAGACTCCAAAAACTCCACCAAGACTTCTAGATTCAATAACCAAGTTCAGTAGCATAGCTGAATACAAATTCAGCACTCAAAAATCAACTGCATTCCTGTACACAAACAACAACCTCACTGAGAAAAAAATTAGGGAAACCACACCCTTGACAATAGCATCCAAAAATATGAAATACTTAGGGATCAATCTAACAAGGAAAGTAAAAGATCTATACATTGAAAATTACAGTACTCTGGAAAAGGAGCTTGAAGAGGATATCAGAAAATGGAAAGATAACCTTTGCTCATGGATAGGAAGAACAAACATTGTGAAATGGCCATACTCCCAAAATTGTTGTAAACTTCATGCAATCCCAATCAAAATTCCATTAGCATATCTCACAGAACTAGGGAAAACTTTCCTAAAGTTCATTACAAACAAGAAGAGACCTAGAATAACAAAAGCAATTCCTAGCAACAAAAGGTAAGCCAGGAGGCATCACAATCCCTGACTTAAAATTATACTACAAAGCTACAATGATAAGATCAGCACAGAACTGGAAAAA
>NW_004955474.1:6842226-6854709 GCF_000276665.1 Chinchilla lanigera | reverse complement strand
GAACGTTTATCTCTGGGTGGCCAAGACGCGCCCAGAGGTGGAGGCCAAGGGGATGGGGGCTCACTCTGCTGGGATACACAGCCCGCCCTTTTGCCTTGTGCCAGATGGGTCTGTAGGCAGATACCCCGCGCGCCCGCAGCCCCTCAGTTCCGCACCAGGGAGGCTGCTGGGACAGCTCAGGGCTTCGACTGGGTGTGCGCCCTGCCAAGCAACTCTGGTGAGTCCTGATTCTCTCCTAGGAGACCTCCTTGATCACTGGAGGATGACAATGGCGCGTGTACCCTCCCAGGCATCTTGTGAGAAGCAGAAGAGTAAGTAAAGGGCTTAGTGTGTGTAGAGAAGAGCTGGAAGCAACCTGAGTGCATCACCCGGGTGTTGGTTAACAAACAGGAACATATCCACACCTGGGAAGCTCACAGTGCCACTAACAAAGCATTGCTAGGCGGAAAAAGCAAAATTCAAGGTAGAATGCATGTCCAGATGCCAGCCGGGCCACCACAGGGTATCCCTCTGGACAACTAAAAGGGTCAGCTCTGGAGCCCAGGCTGAGGCCAGCTAGCCCTGAGCCTTAGACCAGGGGAATGGCACCTCACCCCCGCCCCCTGGGGGAGCCCCAGGACCAGGCTCCTGGGGCGGGAGAAGGTCTTCTGATTATGAAGGTAGCAGTTTCCTCCTGGGAGCGGGAAACTGCACAGCAGGAGGACAGCAGGGATTCTGAGGCTGCGCCAGCGCTTTCGTCAGTTTTGCTATGAGGAAGTAGGTGGGCCACCTCTGGGAGCTCTGCTGCCACTGACTGGGCCCGAACTGCGTGCCAAGGAGCAGATCCTGGAGCTGCTCATGCTGGAGCAGTTCTTGACGGTGCTACTGGGGGAAATCCAGCCCAGGTTCAGGGACAGTGCCCAGGAAATGGTGAGGAAGCTGTTGCGTTGGTGGAGGTCCTGCAGTAGCAGCCAGCGAAGGCCTGGCCGCAGGATGTGCCCTCAGAGGAAACCTGAGGCTGTGATCCAGGCCTCCACAGGGATATTCTGGCCTGCCTTCCCTTCCACTTCCAGGCCATGAGCACCCAGTCCTGGCCTGGCCACGGGAAGCTGCCACATTTGCTCTTGGCAGATGCATCCCCCAGTGAGCCTCCATCTACCATTCCAGATGGTAGGTGGTTGGAAGCCGCCCGCTCCTCCAGAGGCATGGTCTTGGCTATACTTAACACTAGCACTCTGTTGTTGCTCGACTCCTCAAGCACTGCATTCCATTTTTTGTCTGTGTTACGTGCGGGTTTGTATGAACAGGGGCAGACCAGGTCCCTTCCAAAGAGGTCAGCCCATTGGACCTCAGAAAGGTTTGAATAAACATGGAAACTTTAAAAACAAATTATTTATTTATTTATTTGGAGAGGGCTTGAAAAGTGGATAACTTAAGTAATATGGCAACTCGGGGAGTCAGATTTTCTTTCTCCCAGGACCTGTCATTGCTGCTGATTGAGCAGCAAGTTTTCTAGACTCAGGTCACCTTCTTTGTCATACTGGGCCCCTGAAGTCTCTGTTCTATTACCCTCAGCTACTGATGATTACACGGATATTCCCTTAAGTTCTTGGAGCAAAAAAAAAAAAAAGCTCTACTCTTTGAAAAGATTTCTGTTGGGACACAATTTCAACATTAAATTAAAATATTAGAGTCAGGTAAAGATGAGAGATTCGGACCAGAGTGATACATTTGTTAAAATTGTTGAATCTGAACTGACAACACACACACACAAAAATGAATCGACACATAATTTTTGCCCAAATTCATAGAGTACATAACGACCCATTGTTGATTCTGTACATTCTGTGGGTCTTGACAAATGTCAAATGGATAATGACATATATCTGCTTTTATAGTATATTCCAGAGTAGTTTCATGGCCCAAAAAAATCTGTGCTCCTATTATTTATTTCTCTGTCCACAATAATCCTTGCCAACCACCGATCTGTTTGCAGTCTCCATAGTTTTGTCTTTTCTTTTTTTTTTTTTTTTTTTTTTTTTTTTTTTTTTTTGGTTTTTCTCCGGTACTGGGAACCGAACTCACGACCTTGCGCTTGCCAGGCAGGCGCTTTTGCCGCTGAGCTAAATCCCCAGCCCCTAGTTTTGTCTTTTCCACGAAGCTACTTAGCTGAAATTATATGATCTCAATTTTTTTTTTTTTTTTGTCTTTTTGAGACAGAGTCTTGCTATGCAGTTCAGGCTGGCCTTGAGCTCACTTTGTATCCCAGGCTGGTCTCGAACTCATAACGATCCTCCTGCCTCAGCCTCCCAAATGCTGGGATTACAGGTGTGCGTCACCAAGCCCAGCTATGAAATTACATAATCTGAAGTCTTCTCAGATTGGCTTCCTTCACTTAGTCATACACATTTAAACTTCCTTCATGTCTTTTTATGGCTGATAGTTCATTTCCTTTTAGCAATGAGTACAATTCCATTGTCTGGATGTACCTACCAGTTTATTTATCATCTTGGTTGCTTCCAAGTTTTGGCAGTTATAAATAAAGCTGATATGACATCCATGTACAAGCTTTTCTGTGGCCATGCTTTTCCACCTTCTTTGGATAAATATCAGTGAGTGCTGATTGCTAGATCACTTGGTCAGAACATCTCTAGTTTTACAAAAAACTGCCAAACTGTTTTCAAAATGACTGCATATGTCACAGTCTCACCAACAGTGAATGAATGAACCACCAAATTCCCGTGGTTCCACATCCTTGCCAGCATTTTTGGGACCAGTGTTTTGGATTTTGGCCATCCTAATAGGTATTATTATGTCTCATTTTAATTTTAATTTGCCTTTCCCTCGTGACATATGATGGAGATCATCTTGCCATGTGCTGTGTGCTACCTGCTTTTCCTTCTGCTTTGTTTTTATGACGTATCTGTTAAGACTGGCCCATTTTTTAGTTAGGTTGTTTGTTTTCCCGTTGTTGAAATTTTAGAGTTCTCTGTATATTCTTGATAGTAGTCATTTATCAGATATATCTTTGGAAAATATTATCTTGGGCTATGGATTGTTTTTTCATTTTCTTTATAGTTTTGCTTTGTTTTGTTGTTCTGTTTTGCTGTAGAGCAGCATTTTAATGAACTCTAGTGTAGCAACTCTTTCTTTTGTGGGTCATGAATTTGGCTTATTTAAAATAATCCTTGCCAGACTCAGGGTTGATTTTCTGCTATTATCTTCTAAGAGTTTTATAGCATTGTATGTTACACTTAGATCTAGGGTTCACTTTGTGTTAATTTCTGAAAGATGTAAGATCAGTGTCTAGATCTTTTTTATTTTGGTGGTAGTGGGGGTTGAACCAACCCAGTACCTTGTGGATATTAGGCAAGTGCTCCACCACTGGGCCACAGCTACAACCCCCAGACCATTTTATTCTTGTGGATATCCATTTGTTCTAGCACTATTTGCTGAAAAAATTATGCTTTGTCCACTGAATTGCTTTTGCTCCTTTTTCAAAGATCACTCGACTATATTTTTGAGGCTATTTTTGAACTTTTTATTCTATTTTATTGATCAATTTGTCTATTTCTGTCAATATTGTATAGTCTGGATTACTGTAGCCTTAGCGTAAATCAGCTAGTATGTCCTCTGAATTTGTTCTTTTTCAATATTGTATCAGCGCCTCTGCATCAATTTTTCTCCATATAAATTATAGAGTCGGTGTGCTGGTAGCCAGGAATTATGTGGGGTGAAGACTTACACAATATAAATATAAATCTGGTGCTGTGCACCCTCCATCCTCGTTACCTTCAAGAGGTGCAAATAATCTGTTTAAGGTTGAAATCCTACTTTAATCTCCGCTTTTCACACCTTTCTCCCTAACTAAGCCTTGCTGCATTTGTCAAAACTAGTAAGTTAGCACAGACACAATGCCATTCTCTCCACTACAGGCTTACTGTTTTTGGACTTCACCAAGTTTTTAACGCCGTCCCTTTTCTGTTCCAGGCATTACCTTGTGTTTACTTGCGGGATGTGATTAGACCTTGTTGTCTGCAGCAATTTCACCAGTTTTAAACAGTATCAGTGTGGCATTTTGTAGAGTGCCCCTCAGTCTGGGTTTGTTTGATGTGTTCTCGTGGTGGGAAAGGATCACGGGTTTGGGAAGAACATCACAGATGCCAAGCAGTACAGGAGGGAAACGAGACTCACTAGACTGCGCTTTTTGCTTATTTTTTTTGCAGTGCTGGGGATCAAACCCAGGCCCCTTGTGAATATTATTCAGAATTTTGACCTCAATCACTTCCAGTAGTATCTGGCAGCTTCTCTGTGAAGTTCATATCTTCTCCTTCTGTGCTGTACTCTTTGAAGTTTGTCTTCAAGAATAGCTCACAATCGAAAAGTATTCAACTACACCTACTGGAGATACAAGTATCTGCTTACCCGATCTGAAATTCCTTAGGGAAGATTTGTCCTTCAAAGAATTGTTGTTTTGTTTTGTGTCTGTTTTGAGGCAGCATCTTGCAGGTAGCTCGGGCTGGCCTCTGCTGCAAGCCCAGCTTCTCAGGTTTTTACTGTTTTATTTTGCTCCTGGTGCTGGGGACAGAACCCAGCCTTACACCTACTAGGCAAATGTGTACACTGCACACACACCCCAGCTCAACTTTTGGTTTTTCTGTCAAGTGTTTTTCTTTTTTGTTTTTTTTGTTTTGTTTTGTTTTGTTTTTGTTGTTTTTTTTTTTTTTGTTGTTGTTGTTTTGGTACCAGGAATCAAACTCATGTCCTCAGGCTTGCTAGGCAAGCACTTATGCCGCTGAGCTATATCCCCAGCCCCAACTTTTGATTTTTTAAACCAGTGTTTCCAGTTGTTCAGTGCAAACTTGCTCTAATGTAAGCTCAGGTGTTATACTGGTAATTGAAGTCTGCTACTTTTTTTTTTTTGTCTTTTTGAGAAAGGCTTTCACTATGCAGTTCAGACTAGCCTTGAACTCACTTTGTAGTCCAGGCTGCTCTCAAACTCAAGGCAATCCTCCTGCCTCAGCCTCCCGAGTGCTGGGATTACAGGCATGCACCACCGTGCCCAGCCTTGCTACATTTATTTTAAGGAAATATTTGTATGTTAATAAAAATGATAGGTGGCTATTGTTTTGGAGTAAGCTGTGACACTAGGCCCCCACAGATTAGCACAAAAATCAAAATAGAGTGTCATACTGGAGTTCTAGTCACCAAACTGAAATTAAGCTGACCTTCCAAGAAAGCAGGATAAGGCCTGAGCAGGTCAGTCCCCTTGGGCAAGATAATGAGGCTCTCTCCGTTAACCCTTGCAGAAAAGCCAAGCCTCCTGCCAAGCCGAGGCCAGCCAGCCATTCCCCACAGTCCGGACCACAGCTCTCTGCCTGACCAGGAAAGCATCTTGAAGTGACCAATCTGCTTTGTGTTCGCTGCTTCTCCTTCCTTTGGCCCTTTGCACTTTTTGAACCCAGCTCATCCGCCCAGCCCACCCAAACACCCAATCCTTTTCGTGGGATGAAGTTTTGCCTGAGTCTAGAACAGCAAGTAAAGATAATTCAGATCCTTAAACTTCATGAGTATAATTTTGTATGAGGCATATGTTTGAAGACTATTAACAGTGATTATCTCCAGCACCCTGAGATGAGTGGAAGTAGACATATTTATGGGTATGGGAGGTTCACTTTCTACAGTCCCATACATTTGCATTTTTTATAATAAACGTGTATTTTTTTAAACAACCAGCAAAAGGATGATGCTTTATTCATTGTGCAAGAGTAACACCAAAACAGGCATCTCCTCGGGCGCTCTGTAGGGGGAGCAGTCCTTGTCCTCCGCATCGTACGCCCTGCAGCTGGGGCTGCAGATGAGGAGGGCAGAGGGCAGAAGACCGGAAAAAGCAGTGGGAGCGCATTAATATGCACTGCACACGCTCCCGGGGACCAGTGGCTGGTGACATCGCTGGTGAGAACCTGGGTTTACTCAGCATCTCAACAAAAGAACAATACATTTTTGGAACAATGATGAGATAAAAGGAAAGAACTTGGAGCTCCTAGATTATCGTGGGCAGGCAAATGTACAGAGAAACTGCAGGAAGAAGAGGGCTGGTTATTAAATCTATCACGTGGATTCCTGGGAGCCACATCAGGCTGATAAGGGTCTAGGCTGTATCTGGTGATTCACTTTTATTCCTCCTGGTAGAGGGGAGGGAAAACCTTTCCAAACTTGTATCCTGCCTTTAGACAAATGGGAAGGACAGAGAGCTTGTCTTGTGTCTGCTTCTTCCCAGTTACCTCAGCTCAAAATGATCACTATGCCAAGGTGGCAGGTTTGGGGTGACTGAGCTGCAGCCCTTCAGTTCCAAGGGTCTATGTGTCCCTTAGTGAAGAAGAAATTGAGCTCACTGTCCAGGTTATTTAGTGGCAAACCTCATCTTTCCCTGTAAACTGCACTCCTTGAATACACAGTCACAAGGTGCAGAAGAAATAAAAGCAGAAAACCTCCAGGTCAGGGGCTGGGGATTTAGCTCAGCGGCACAACACCTGCCCGGCAAGCACAAAGTTGTGAGTTCGATTCCCGGTACTGGAAAAAAACAAAACAATACAGAAAACCCCCAGGTCTGGAGTTCAACCTGAGGACCTGCCACTTATTACTGCCTGAGGCCTGACCAAAAAATTTGTCTCTCTGTGCCTCTGTTTTCTTGTGAAACAACGGAAGTGGTCCTTCTGTGTGCCTCTAGGGCAGGGTGAGGAATGAAGGAGGTGACACATGCAGAACATTTGCACAGCCCTCTCCTGCATTAGCTATGATTCTCTTCAGGGACTCAACGCAGAACTTTACCATTCCACACCTTTCCCTTATCATATCTTTCTCCAGACACAGTTTTCTCAGTAAATCTGCTTGCAGAGTGATAATGCAATTTCCATACTGACCAAGCATTTTAAACTACGAAAGTAAAGTCATGGAGCCAGAAACAAGTCCAGGCCCGGGCAAGGTTCTTTGTTCTGTGACAGTGGCTCTTGCGTGCTGGCTTGTTTGCTTGCTTTCTATTAAGCCGGCCGGCAAACACTCTTCAGCCTCACAGTGAACTGTCTTATTCTGAAATCAGGTCTGATCTCCCAAGGGCCAGGCGCTGGGCCCAGTGCCTGGAGGGCATCAGGCTGTGAAGACCGAGGATGCTGACGCATCTGCGATCAGCAGGTGCGGGCACAGATGACGCCTGTGTGCACATTAGCCTGGGCATCAGGGGACCCAGCGAGCGCCTCGTTGGTTGTGGAAAAGCACCGACTGCCCTCTCCCTGAAAGGCGATGAGCTGATTAGCTTGCGGGAGCTTGTTTGGTTTCTATTATGCACACTAATCTGGTGCTGTTTGGACGTGTGAGATGCCCCAGCTCCAGTGAAGACACCAGAGACCAGGAATACATGGACTGTGTTTACACAGCAGAGGCAGTGGGTTGGAGTGCTACAATTTTCTTCTCCCGCAGTGTTGCTTTGTCATGAAGTGTCTCCCACCCTGTTTGCTGGCTTCTGGACCCCGCATTTCATTCAAGTGCGCAGGTTTTCAGGCTGCAAGGTGAAAACTGAGTGCTAATGCTGGCACACACCCCAGGCTGCATCCCCTGAGCCCGGGATGCTATGGGCAACATCCCCAGCACTGTGCTAGAAGCTTTAGCTGTGCATGACCTCATTTCCGGGTGCCTGACTCTGTGAGGTCACTGTTACTCTCTACCCACCCTTGACGTGGCTGCATGGCAATTGGATCCAGCCTGAACAACTGCCCAATTCTTTTTCCTCTTGAGTTTGGAGAAGGTAAAAATAGTCATCATCAATATCTGCCCTTTAAATATGGCACTGACTGCTTCTACACCAAGAAAATGCTTGCTGGCCCACAGCCTCTCCCTTGCTGATCCTCAGTGGTTGATAAGGCCTTTCTTTCTTTCTTATCGTTCTTTCTTTCTTTCTTTTCTTTATTTCTTTTCTCTCTCTCTTTCTCTCTGTATCTGTCTCTGTCTGTCTCTGTCTCTCTTTCTTTTTTTGTAGAACTAGGGATTGAACTCAGGGCCTTCACACTGAGCTGCATCCCCAGCACCTGATTTTTTGGTGTGTTTTTGCAGACCAGAGGCTTAAGCTCAGGGCCTCACACAGGCCAGGCAAGCCCTTTCCCACGA
This sequence comes from Chinchilla lanigera, assembly GCF_000276665.1. Classification (NCBI taxonomy): domain Eukaryota; kingdom Metazoa; phylum Chordata; class Mammalia; order Rodentia; family Chinchillidae; genus Chinchilla; species Chinchilla lanigera. The sequence continues at coordinate 6,846,570 of NW_004955474.1, read as the reverse complement.
GGCCACACACCAGTCCTGGTGAGCTGGTCCTGCATCTCCGACACCAAAAGCATGGTGTCCCCTCTAGTGGTGCTTGCATTTGGAGCTGCTCACCTCCTCCTGCCTACCTGCCTACCTGGGGTTAATGCCAGATCCCTCAGCTAAGCCTCCACCTTGAAGGCCCCCTCTTCAGGTGCCACTTGCCATCCTGAGCACCCACACTTCTGACCAGAAGATGTAATGGGAGGGGGTGCCACAACCCCTCCTGGGATTGATTACTGGGTTTATAGTATCACTTAGTTATTGCAGAATGGTCAGGCCCACAATCTCCCAAAGAAGTGGACAGTGAAGTCTTAAATAAAAGAGTCAAGTGGTATGATTTTAGGGCTCCAAGAGGATCAAAACCCTCTAGCGGAATTCAAGATTCTCCGGGAGCTGAGACGAAGAACTTCTCTGGGTGGCCTGTATTTATTTGGTTTTCAAACAAAGGAGGAGGATACTGAGGAAAGCGTGGGAATCTGAGCAGCACCTAGGGAGTCAGTTAAGATATTTTCCCAAGTAGTAAATTATGTCACTCAGGAGAACTACCTTATCTCTAGGTTGGCATTTATGGTAGGAGTGTGGAGCCTGCAGCTGCAGTCTCCTTTTAGTTAATTGGGGTTGGAGCCAGACGTCCTCAGCTCTGGCCTTATCTTGTCCTATGAGGTATCGTGGCTTCACAGGCCACTACAGGCCTCAGCCAGGACCAATGATTCACAGAGGTTCACTTACTGTGAATCTGCTGCCCATCTCCAGACAAGGGGCCTAGGCCGGGACGGACTCATAAGTAAACATGGAAAGCCAAGTGGTTAATTTTAAATCCAGCTCAGAGCCGCTTCATAGTGGTTTCCATCAATTGATGATTCCCTGGAATGACTCACAGAACTTGGGAAGCCGCTTTCCTTGCCATCTTCCACTTACCATAAAGGATGGAAGGGAGGGACAGTGGAAGAGCGGAGGAGGCGGGGATGCCTCGGTCTTTCTGGCAACCGGGCACCCTGAGCTGTGTGCGGCTCCTAGTTGCCAGTCACCTCTTCAGCAGAGTGCTCTGTCACCCCGAGCGTCTGCGGGCTTTAGGAACTGTCTACCAGGAACCTGAGGCAAAGATCAATTTTTTTTTTTTTTTATTGTAGCCCAACTGGGTCCCCTTGGTGAGCCCGAAAAGGGACCGGAAGAAGGTGAGGCTTTGCTGCTTTATGCTGCTGTATTTATGTCACGTTTCTAGTTTCTTCAGAAATGTCACCGGCTGCTGTTGGTCAGCCCAAATGTGAGGAGTACTTTCTTCAGCTGCAGCAGGCACCGAGTACCCGCGAAGCCCGTTTTGGTGGGAGGGAGTGGCCAGAAGGATCCAGGACCCAACCTTGCTTCTGCACCTTGCGCTGGGCACAGGAAACAGGAAGTTCTAACTAACATTTCCAACAAGCACACAAGGACCAGGGGAGCCTGTCCCTACCTTTATCTTTTTTTTCAATATTCTTTTTTTTTTTTTGTCTTTTTGAGACAGGGTCTCGCTATGCCGCTCAGGCTGATCTTGAGCTCACTTTGTAGCTCAGGCTGGTCTCGAACTCGCAACGATCCTCCTGCCTCAGCCTCCCCAGTGCTGGGATTACAGTCATGCGCCACTACGCCCAGCCTAAAGAGTCTTTTTTGTTTTGGTGGTACCAGGAATTGAACTCATGACCTCAGGCTTCCAAGGCAAGCACTGTGCCACTGAGCTATACCCCAAGCCCTCCTACCTTTATCTTTTGGTAAAATATTTCACTAAGGGGTTGGGTACTGGAGATTGAACCCAGAGAGGGCTGCACTACATTCCCAGCCCTTTTCATTTTTTATTTTGAGACAAGGTCTTGCTAAATTGCCCAAGCACCCTCAAGCTTGGGATACCAAGTCCAACCTGACGCAACCTCCTGAGCACCTGGAATTACCTGGATGCACCTTCCCATCACAGCTGGGCCGTTGTCTTCGGTCTCAGAGCAAGACTGCTTCCTCAGATAAAGGCAGCGGAGGTCTTCCTGGGTATGTCTGCCCACAGCAGGGAAACAGGCATCCACACTAAAATTTAAACTCCTTCTGTTATACATGCTGTTGCTTAACACCAATCAGGCACTACATCCTCATCAAAAACTCTGGAACAGGCAAAGCTGCAGAAATTCTGGGTGATCAAACTACTTGAGCAGATCAAATGGCTCATGGGGCCAAATTAATTAGTTTGCATTTGGCTTGTTGAGCAAAATCTCCATAGAAAACTCTCATACTGTGGTTCAATCCATATATAGTATTTTCTGGGGTAAATACTTTTAACAATTCACGAGTATTCTAACTACCTTATAGAATATACTGTGTTAACAGTTCTTCTTCAGGACTCAAGAAGTTTTAGAATCAACTTCTTCAAAAGATGATGCAACTGTCAGATATGATGGTGCACAGCTATAATCTCAGCGCTCCAAGAGGCTGATGCAGGACAGTCACAAATTCAAGCCCAGCCTGGGCAATTTAGCAATTTAACAAGGCCCCTGCCTCAAAACATTTTAAATGGCTGGGATGACCTGAACTCAATCACCAGTACAACAAAAATAAGAATGCAATTACCTAGCTTTTATTTTTATTTTACTCTTTATTTATACTTTGAGTTTTTCCTATAAGGGAAGTCATGTGATATTTAAGCTTGTGTGTCTGATTTACTCTATTTAACATTAGAGAATAGGAAACAAGGAGGTAGAGCGTTTGAAAATGGGAAGAGGACCAAACAGAGGGAGCAGGGAGAGAGGAGAAGGGAGCAGGATGTAAGAAGAATGAAGATGTGTTATATCTACATACCACCTGCCCTCAGTGAAGGTGATCGTTATATACTGCAGACGTGGACTCATAAAAATAAAAATTAAAGCAAGGGTGGTGGCACACGCCTGAAAACCCAGCACTCGGGAGGCTGAGGTAGGAGGATTACTCAAGCTCGAGGCCAGCCTGGGCTCCACAGTGAGACTTTGTTGCAAAACCCAATGCCCCCCAAAGTGGAAGGGTTAAGGGAGGGAAGAGCTCAGTGTGAATGGGGGGTTAATAGCCTTGTCTCAGGAAGAAGGGACTAAAAGACGCCAGTAAGAGAATTCAAAACACAAGTAGCTCCTCCTGGGCCGGCTGAGAGAGGAAAGGACAGGGACCCAGAGCTGACGGGCAAGGGGCGGTGATAGAGTGCTCCTCCTGGGGTGACAGAATGTTCTGGAACTAGAGTGCTGGTGTCATGTGGTAAATACACAAAGCCCCTTGGGGTTGTCCTTCTCAGGTAGGTGAGTGCTATGGCTGTGGGTTAGGCCTGGACAGACAGCAACAAAGAGCCTGGAGCTGAGCCTGGGGACCCAGGAAGAGGCCACAGAACGGCCAAGGTGACCAGGGGTGGGCAGGGCAGGAGCTCACTTGTCCTTGTGAAGCCACCCAAGTCCCTCAGTTTTATAAAAAACCTGTTTGTATTATTTTCAAAGACAAAAATTTTTATATGACATGAGAATATTTCATTCCTCGGAGCCTCGGGAAAACTAGCAACTCTAATAAGGAAAAACTTCTCTCTCTTCTTTCCAGGCAGGCTGCCAATTTAAATACCAGTCTTTTCCTGCCAGTTCTGCCAGTGTAGTGTCAGAGGCTGAAAACCAGCTTCTAAGTAAACAGGAAACGTGAACAAGCACATTTTAAACTGAAGTCACACGTTTGTAATTCTTCGAGCACATAACAAGCACAATGTTTTTCCTAACCTTGAAAAAGTGAGGAGCATCTCAAAAATAGCTTTGAGCCAGGCATGGTAGTGCATGCCTGCAATCCCAGCACTCAGAAGGCTGAGGCAGGAGGACTGCCAAGAGTTCAAGGCTCCATACTGAGTTCCATGCTGAGCTCCATGCTGAGCTCAAGGACAGCCTGAACTACATGACAAAATCCTATCTAAAAAAAGGTTTAGCTTCTAAACCTCAAGAGCTTTCCAACAAAAAGTAAAAAAAAAAGCAAGGAACAGTGTTGTAGTTTGGGATTTTGCAAGGGGAAACAATACAATACAGGACACATATTTTATAAGATTATTTATAATAGTCACCCAAAGACCATATACAAAAAGAGAGTGCGGGAAATCTGTCCACACACTAAAGACCAAAGAATCCAGCTGAGGGCCTGGATCCCACAGTAATGTCCTGCATGAGTCCAGCTGAAGACCTAGAGCCCATTACAGTGCCTCCCACAAGTCTAACTGGAGGCCAAGAGCCCATGACAATGTTTTATGCAGGACTGTTTCACGGATCTGCATTGGGAAAGCCCAAAGGTCAGTGGTGGAAGCTAGAAAGTCTGTGCCAG
>NW_004955474.1:6787018-6841681 GCF_000276665.1 Chinchilla lanigera | reverse complement strand
TGACCAGTTGTCGATCTACCACAAGCAGGTTAAGCAGAAATAACCTGTCACATCAATCCAGCTCTAAATTCCAAAGCAAAGCAGTAGCCAAGTGTGACGGCACAAACCTGTAATCCCAGTACTCAGGAGGCTGACGCAGGAGGATCACCACAAGTTCAAGGCCAGCCTGGGCTACATAAGCAAGTTCAAGGCCAGCTGGGGCCGGGAATGTAGCTCAGGGATCAGGGATGTAGCTCAGCGGCACAGTGCCTGCCTGGCAAGCACAAGGCTCTGAGTTTGATTCCCAGCACACACACACACACACACACACACACACACACACACACACACACACACGAAAAGGCCAGGCCACATGGACTGCATAGTGAGACCATATCTCAAAAAAACAAATAAACAAACAGCATTCAGTGGCTGAGGATGAGCTGGACTTCAGGTGGGGGAATCTGTGTGTCTCCCTTCCTCACTTCCCCCGCTTGGGCTCCCTGCAATTCCCACTAGAGCCATACACACAATACAGAACAGATAGGTTTAGAATACATTTAGCCTTTTATCTTATTTCTGGTGTTTGACAAGTCCAAAAATAAAGTTTTTCTTAAATGTCCTATTATTTTGCACAAACTGCTTCTTGCAAAACCTCTGACTTCTGAGCCTGGCAAAGACTCTGTCAGGGAAATCAGATCCACAAAGGTCTTACCTCATGCAGTCTGCATTTTGCAACAACCTCACACTATCCTTTGTTCAAGTGTTCTGACCTCATTGCTCCACTGCCTGCGGCCCGGCCACAGGAGCTTTTTGACACCCCTGGGGTTGCAGGAGATGGGCAGGATGTGGGACCCTGGCCAAAGCCATCAGCGCCTGCTCTCCTGCTGAGAGCAAGGGGCCCTCGTCCGGCTGGGCCTCACTGGAGTTTGGTGCCCGCCTCTGGCTGCTTGCTGAGCGGCACACTGCTTCCAGCCAGCATGCGCACTTTGCACCTGAGGCCTGAGGGACCCAAGGGGCTGTGGCCGTCTCAATGCAGGCCCCGCAGCTGCGCATCAGGAGGGTTTTAGCTCGAGTCTCACCCCAGCCTCCAGAATGAGGAGCGCAGTGTCCCTGCTGGAACCGGGCGGCGGGTTGGCTGGAGACAGTGACAAGCGCATCTCCTGCTACCTCTGTGCCGCCTATGAAAAACACGCTCTGCTTCCCAGCCGCTCCAGGAGCCTCAGAACGGAATCCTTCTGCCTTCGCTCTAGCCCTGGGTGACCAAAACCAGGAGGTGAAGGTCAGAGGTAAGAACAATGCTTTCTCTACATCTGTCCACCCAAAGTCAAAACAAAACAGTAAAAACAAAAGACAAGAAGAGGAGGACAAACACAGAAGTCCTTCTCACCCTAGGCAGATGTGTCGCTGGCGTCACTCCACACCATTGTGCAACTTGCCCTTCTGACCAGTTTTGGGGGGGTTGCTGTACCCAGGGCTCGGCGCCACACAAAGCTCACGTGGTAAGCCCGGGTTAAACAGTAAGTGTGTTTGAAAAGCTCTGGATACAAATGACAAAGGTAATGACTTATTATTTTTACAACTTTTCTGTAGTTTAAAGAGGAGCTGACCACGTCTGGTGTCCCAGAGAGGAGAGAGGACTCCAGGAGGGTGACAGGCTGGGCAGGAAGGCCGGGGGTGGGACAGGGAGGACAGAGAAAGCACTGCCTTTCCAAGTCACCCTCAGCGCTGGGTGGGGACTGGCTGAGCTCCTAGGAGCTTGGCAGCAGGACCAAGCGGCCTGAGCCCAGGCTTTGGAGGAGCAGAGAGATGTCACCTGTTACGCCACCACTCACTGCCATAGATGGAGATGCTGCCCTGGAGCCCAAAGCCCATGTGAGCAGAAAGCCTTCCGGCTGCCTTCCGTGGTGTCAGGGTAATAACCACTCGGATGTCCCAGGAGCCTGAGAGGCTGGCAGGGGGCAAGTGTGCAGGAGGCTGGCTGTGCCCACTGCCCGTCCCAGGAGAGCAGGGGACAAGAGCCTGGGTGGCCAGGACAGGGCCCTGGGAGCTCTGTCACTGTGGGAAAGGAGCTGGCCACTTGGCCCTTCCCCTGGGTGCTGGCCGGCAGCTGGGCCTGGCTTTCCATTCTCCACAGCTAAACTGGATCCAGAAGTTGCCTAGGCCTGTGGTATCAGATGTGTGATCTAGGGCCAGCTGGCCCTGCCTACTTCGAGAGCACAAAGCCCTGGCAGAGGTCTTGAGGGCCTGGGGCTGGTAGGTCCCAGGTCAGTTCCCCTGGGGGACGCGAGGGTGTCCTCAAGCTGTCCCCCAGCTCATGCTACAATCACTGTGTCCAAGAAGTGTCTGGAAGCGGTGGTGGGCTGAGTCTCACAGGCCCTTGGATCCCACCTTCCACCCTGAAAGCGCTGCCAGCAGTCTGGCTCCTGTCGAGCTGTGCCTAATGAAGCCGAGGCCCCTCGCTCCATCCAGGCCGGGGTCCGACGGTGCACACCGAGCACAAGGGTGGCTGTGCCATGATCCTTCCTAGTTTTGAGTCCCCTCTCTCCCTTCCAGGCAGACGGGAGCCAGGCATTCAAGAGTAGCAGCAGGCCGGTGCTCCGGGCAGCACTGCAGAACAGGGGTCCACACAGAGAGCCACAGCCAGGCAGCCAGGGCCAGGTCTGGTGCCTCTGTCTCCCAGGGCTGCTCCCTGGACACTGGTCTGGCACCACTGGAAGCGAGTGAATGGGGAGCCCTGCTTGAGGGGCTGGCGACATGGAAATGCAGGAGAGTGTGCCAGAGCGGGGCTGAAGGTGATGCCTCTCGAGCCCCTGGTAAGCCCAGGGCAGGGAGGCCCCGCTGCAGAGGACAGTGGTGACCAAAGTTGGGGCCAGCTCTGCTGAGGGCAGATGCCACTGGATGGAAGCAGCACCGAGCAGCTCCGCACAATCTATGATCCCAGGTCAGCTCTGGGGTCCATGGGGGGGAAAAGTAGAAAGGGCATTATTAGGGCAATTGATGAAATTTATTTATTTTGTCTTTTTGAGACAGGGTCTTGCTATGCAGTGCAGGCTGGCTGTGAACTCACTCTGTAGCCCAGGCTGGCCTCAAACTCATGGTAATCCTCCTGCCTCAGCTTCCCAAGTGCTGGGATTACAGGTATGCACTACCATACCCAGCAATGAGATTTAAATATAGATTGCGTCTTATATCATAAAACTCCCCATTCATATTTAAACTGTAGTCTTGTCCTGTTCTTAGGTGATGCAGCTGCAGTATTTAAGGGCTCCTCTCCAGGGCCTCAGCAGGTCACACTGGGAAGTGTGCTAGTGGATGACTTCAGATGAAAGATATAGCCCTGCCTCGTAGGCCCAAGGAGGGAGGGCCCCCGGCGCACGGGGAGCCATGCGGCCGAGAGCGCTGTGGCGCTCTGGCCTTCAGGCCGGCCGCTGCCGCTCAATTGAGAACTATCATGACACAGAGAAACAATGACACAATTGGCCCACCATGCACCGACTGCAGATGCCCACCCACAGACGTGTGTGAATCATTCAAACATGGAAAAATCCCTGGGAATACATGCCATACAACGGGACACTCTTGCTCCTGCCATTGAGGACCAGAAAGGTCCAGAGCCAGTGGAGGAGCAGCTGCTGAACAAGGACTCAGAGAACATGAGAATGCAGACTAAGCCCGAGGGGTCAGAGATCCTGTGGACTGGGGTCATGAGAGCCGCTCAGAAGCTGTAAACCAGGAGGACCTTGCACAATACCTGCAGAGACTCATTGGAAGCCATTCTTCCCCTGACAGTACAGGCTGTGGTGGAGCCCCAGGGAAGTCTGCAGCAGGATTCCTGCTGCCTGTGCTGACAGTTGGGGAGAGGACACTAACTGGTTGTGGGGTCCCAATGCGATGGGAGGCTGGAGAGAAAATGCTACAAAAAATGGCTTTGGCCCCAGATGGCTCACTTGATTTTTGACAACCCTTAGGCTGTAACTACTTGTTAGATCCTTCTTGTGTATCTCTTCCTGAGAAACCACTTTGAAGATACCACCATGTATTACAGCAGTCATTGATATTTTCCTACTACTCTATCCATAACTCTGTAATGTTTGTATTGTTCCTATCCTATTTCATAAATGGATCCATGTTTTAAAAAAAAGAAAAAAGAAAGATATAAAGGTAATGACTTATCATTTTTGTAACTTTTCTGTAGTTTGAAGAGGAGCTGGCCACATCTGGTGTCCCAGAGAGGAGAGGACTCCAGGAGGGTGACAGGCTGGGCAGGCAGGATGGGGATGGGAGAGGGAGGACAGAGAAGGCGCTGCCTTTGCAAGTCACCCTCAGCGCTGGGTGGGGACTGGCTGGGCTCCTGGGAGCTTGGCAGTGGGACGAAGCGGCCTGAGCCCAGGCTTTGGAGGAGCAGAAAGAGCAGAAGGGCAGAGTTGACGAGCGCCTGGTTGTTGCCCCGCTTCCTTCATGTGTGGACGTGCCTGCCGCTCAGGGCTGCTGCTCCTGCCTGTTACCCTTGCTGCCTTGAGCCCAGCACAGTAAGGGCATTTGAATGGAAGCGTGCCAGGTGTGCATTCTATTGCCAGAGTGGCCCGCCCCTTGGCCCCGGCAGTTCTTTACCCTGCACTGCTGCCTCGGCTGGTTCGGGAGTCTGCGAAGCATCCTGGGGCAGGGAGCAGAGGGTCAGCCCTGGCCTGCTCACGGCCGCGCTCAGAGTCCTCGCTCTGCTCTCTAGGCATCTTCCCTCTGTGAAGGTCCTGCGTCCAAGCTTTCCCCTTTTGTTAGGACAGCAGTCCTCAGACCCCCTCAAAGGAGCTCATCTGACCTAATTACATCTGCAGCAGCCCTGTCTCCTGAGGCCCTGCAGGTCAGGATGTCAACACTGGACTTTGAGGAGCACCCAGCTTGACCCACCATGAGATGGAATGTAGAGGGTGGTGGGGATGGTGGGTGGGGAGGGCGCTGCGTGGGATGGGGTGAGGTGTCCCCAGGCAGGGTCCGAGGGAGTCCCCGTGGCGGAGAGGCGGAGCCTGGCTCACTCCACCACCGGACAAGCTGCCACTCACTGACTTCCATCACAGAAAACACATTTTTGGGACAGGAGGCAGAAAGGGATTTATAGGCAAAAGTTTGAAAGTACACACTCCAGGAGAGCAGGTGTGTGTGTGTGTGTGTGTGTGTGTGTGTGTGCATGCGTGCGTGTGTGTTCTGGGGGACTTGGGAATGGAAATCTGTAGCACTTGTGAGTCTATGGAAGGGGAATCCGATTCACATGTGAAAGGTGACTGCTGTGTCCACAGGGAGAGGGCATGGCCCATGGGCAGGTGACAGCCACCCAGTGACAGGCAGTGGCCGGAGCAGGCAGAAGGCGATGGCCTCTTCACCGGAGAGCCCATTGACAGGTAAAGGGGAACGGCCAGGGCAGCTGGGCTTTGGGCTGGGTTCCGTGAGTAACGCGGGGCTGGGCTGCTCGTGGAGACCCAGGATCTCCTGCATAGCCTCGGTGTCCTCCTCCAGGTCTAGTGGCCATGGATTAATGAGCAGTGGGCAGCTGTATAACAGAGAAACGTGGCATGAGCTGGGCCAGGTCTGGGTTAAACCTGTCTTCTCACTTCCCAGCAGTGCGGCTGAGCGAGCCTGCCTCGAGCAGCCCACCTCTCACCTGTGGGACAGGCGTAGCATCGACCCGTCCAAGGCTGCTGGCAGCAGTGCTTGTCTTGAGCTCTGCAGAGTTGCGCACTGAGAGTCGCTGTAATTAATAATCAGTCACAATAGGCCACGACCCAGAGTCACTTAGGAAAGAAGCCTGAGGGTGGACACGAACCCGGGGACCAAAGTCTGGCCAAGGGCTTTTCTCCACTGAGAGGATTACACCTCTTCCAACCCCATCCCTAAGCCCTGTCTCGTCATGAAACGAGCTCCAATCGAGAGACACTGTACTGTATTTCTCACCTGTTCTTAAAAGGGGGAGGTCACCCTGGTTGTGGTGGCCCTTGTCCATAATCCTAGCTATTCAGGAGATAGAGGCAAGAGGATCGAAAATCTGAAGCCGGTTTGGGCAACTTAGTGAAATCCTAGCTGAAAATAAAATAAAAAGGGCTGGAGATGTAGCTAGGTGGTTGAACACTTACCTGACATGTGCAAGGCCCTGGGGTCCATCCCTAGCACTGAAATAAACAAAAAATGTCATCAAAGATAGAACACTCTGGGAGGCCGAGGCAGGAGGGTTGAAAGTTTGAACCCAGCTGGGCAGCATAGCAGGAAAGACCTTGTCTCAAAATGGGCTGAGGATGTAGCTGTGTGTGAAGGGCCTGAGTTCAACCCCCAGAGTCCTCCTCTCTCTGTACCCGTGTGCCCAGCTCCTGCCCACCCCTGCTCTGCACTGCTCCACTGTCCCCCAGAGCCACGTCCCCTCCCTACTCTGCTCCATGGGTGCCCGAGCCCAGCTCCCGTGGTCAGCACCACACCTCAGTGCACAGCGGAGAGCGGCTGTCTGCTTAACACACACGCACGCGTGAGATCCACTGGGTGTGGCAGAGCTGGGCCATTCTGTTCCATCTTCCAATGTCAGTGACAGTTTCTGCTCCAGCCACTGGTGGTGGCAGAGGGTTCCAACTGCCCTACGTCTTCCTCAACACTAGATGTTGTCCGTCTTTTGTTTTAGCTTTTCTGTCAGGGTAACTGTGGTTGTAACAGCCAAAATGCATCTTGTTAACAAGAACGACAGGAACCATGGAGGAAATACTTGGCGTTAAGGTCCAGGCTGCATGCCCAGCACTGCACACACACTGCTGTCAGTGTCACTTGGATTTGAGGTTGGTAGTGCTGGGGGTGGGCCAGGGCTTGACTGCCAGGCAAGCACTCTGTGTCCTGCCCTGCTTCACCTGGCCCCTGGCCCCTCTGCACAGCTTCCCTGAGCTCCCAAGGGCTCCTTTGTCCCATTGTCTCCTGCTGCGGGGCAGTCCTTCCTCAGAAAGGGTCACCCTCCCCTCTGCATCCTTCCCTCCCACCCTGAGACTGTTCCCGAGTCGGACCCGCTTTGCCTGCCACACCAATGCCAATTACAAAAAACAGAAAGTTTTGCAAAAGAGAAGAGATTATTCTCAAGGCAGCCAAAATGTGCTGGTGGCCCAGCTTGGATGCCCGACTCTCAAATCCCCCTTCCCTGGGTTTGGGGACATTTATGGGATAAAGAAGCAGGGTGATCTAAAGCCTGGGAAAGGTAATGGGACACATGTTCAGACACCCACAGTGGGGCTAACGTGATCTCAGGGTGGAATTTGGGGCCTTCTCACGTCAAAAGGTCACCTACGCTTGGGACGCCTGTGCAGGCCCCAGTGAAAGGTCAGCAGCTTCAGCAGAAGTGGCGGAAGGCCCCTGACAGGCAGCCCAGGCAGTGCCGGTCCTCACAACACACACAGCAGAGGTGTCGTCTCCTATGAAGAGACGAGAAATGTGTCGCTCAGCTTCGTGACCTCCACAATTAGTGATTTTCAGAGACAACTCAAAGCAACTGAAAGACAACGAAAAGCAAGCAAAACAAGAGAGTTTATTCAGGTTTCCCTTGGCTCCGGGTGTATCTTCTCATGGAATCTGCTGTGTTTGATGAAGCCAAGTCCTGGTGTCACTGCCTTTATGGCACAAGTCACACTTGTCCCCTTCTCCGTGGGCATTTCTGATGGTCTCTCGCTGCCACTTGTCAGGAACTCAGGTGAGGGGCTGCCTCAGTTTCTCTCCCTCTGATCCCCTGTGTGGAGCCAGAGCCTGAACAAAAGTGGCCCCATGTCCACTAGGCCTGGGAGAGTAGTAAGAGACAGAAAGTCCAGGGCCCATGGCTTAGAGAAAAGCACATTTATTTTTGTCTCCTGCAAGTGAGGCCCAGAGGCCAGGAATCCCAAGGCTGACCCCTGCTTGTGGGACAGGGACCCACAGCTGTCGGGCACCAGGCTGGCTCTGCTGTCTCACTGCCTTCCTCCACTCTTGGTAACTGTTCCAACCATTGCTTCAGAATCCCAGCCAGCGAGGAGATGGAGTGAGGAGCCGCTTCCCTGAGTTCTGGAAGCTTTCCGGAGGCTGCCTGGGCCCACTCTGCCTACAGCACCAGCATCAGAACCCCACACACAAGGGGGGCCTCATCCGGGAGGCCCTAACAGCTGGCCTCTATTTCCAGAAGGGGAGAGGGCCTAGCATCTATTGCCACAGCCCTGTCACAGCGTATATTGACTGTGGAATCACATTGAGTCCCCAGAACCACCCCCAACTAAGGGAGGTGTTTTTATTCCCATGGCACAGATGTTGTGTACCCCAAAACTCAGCTCATCAGCAGGGCTTGTGGGAAGTGCTTGGGTTGTGCAGAAAGTGCTCACTGTGGAGGTGGGGTCAAGTGGAGGAGAGGACAGGGGAGAGGGGGGAGGTGCCTCTTCCTGCCCTCTCATCCCTGGTCTCTCTGCTCCTGCTGCCGCGCGCTGAGCAGCTCTCCTTCGCCATATCTTCCCACTCGGCCTTCCAGCCTTAGAGCTGGCCAGCTAGACACTAAAAACGTGGGGCAAAATAAACCTCCTTTAAGTCGCAGGTGTTGGCCATCCAGGTGCAGTGACAACAAAGTGTTGAGACCATGGACAGTGTCCTGAGGTCCCGGGAGGCACCCATGCACCTGGCCCAGATTTGGGTCATCTACTGGCTTTCCATAGCTCCCTGAATGCTGTCTTCCCCTTCAGCTGGTTTTCCCACCTTCCACAGCCTATGAGAGGTGACCTGGATTCCCACAAGGCTGAGGCCCATGGCTTGGGAGAGCCAGCCCCTCCTAGCACCCAGTGCAAGTGGTAAGCTCCAAGAGGCACCAGTTCCATCCCTCCCCACCCAGGGCTCCAGCCACTGAGGGGCACCGACTCAGGACCTCGTCCTCCTGCAAGAGCACTCCCTGCTCACCTCCAAAGCAGGCCTCATGAGACAGGAGGCTGACGCCATGAGGAAGTCAGCAGTTGGAGAACACTGCCTGGTGTCTGGGTGTCCGGCCCCAAAGCCCCTCCTCATTGGGCCCGTGCCCACACTCTCCCAGCTGCTTTGGACACCAGCTGCAGACAGGCAAAACCTCCTTTCCCAGCACCCCACTGCACCCCACCAAGTCCCCAGGCCCTTGCATCACCCACAAGGAATGAGCTGGCTGTCTCCCTGGAGCAGAGGACCCTCCTGGAGTAGAGCTTCCAACGTCCACCTCCTCCTCGTACTAAGGGACTCGGGTGAGGAGGGGGAGGGCAAGCACTGGAGAGCACGCTGCATGGAGCAGACTTTGGACTCCATCCTCAGCAATGGGGCCCCGGAAGGGCTTACGCAGAGGGGACAGTGGCCCATCTCAGTGACCGTGGAGATTGGCTGGAAGGGAGCAGGAGCTGGGCCAAGACCAGCTCCTTCCTGCCTTACTGCCTGTCTCCAACACTAACTGAAAAGTCAAGTGCACACCCTTGCTCCCTAACATGTCTTGGCTGATGCTATTGCTTTCAAGTCAATGCGATGCGCACCAAATGTCCCGGGAGAGAGGAAAGGACATACAGGTTGAGGATCACTTTCCCTTGTCTTGGGACCAGAAGTGTTGTGATTTTACATCTAGAATATTTGCCCACCCATAAGAAGCGATCTCGGGGTGAGGTCTACACACGAGGTTCACTTACACTTCCCGTAAAGCCTGAGGTCGCCTTACACACACGCATAACTATGTGCAGTTTCACGGGGCGGGGTTCTCCACTTGAAGGGTGCGGTCAGTGTTCAAACACCTGCAGGCTTTGGAGCGCCCCAGGCTCCAGACTACAGAGGGAGGGTGCTCTGGGGTGCTGCAGGAGGTGGAAGAGGCCCTGCACCCCCACATCCATCCTACCCCGCTGGGGCTGCTCTCCAGGGACCCCGCTCGGGTGCCAGGGCTGTGCGGAGGACAGCGGTGGGGAGAGGGCTGTGCGACACCCTCAGCTGCAGGGCTCTGCCCCGATGGTCTCTATCCAGGGTCGGAAGTCAAGGAGGGAGAGGTGCTGGGAGTGCCTGGGCCCACAGGGAGGGTGGCGGGGCTGCTTCCCTTCACTGCCTCACACAGCGTTCCGGGGGAAGCAGGCCAGGCACGGTGGCAAGCGGCTGGAAAAGCTGGGTGGTGGGAGGTCCTGAGCCGCTCCGCCCCGCAGGGGAGCCGCTTTCCTGAGGGGGCACCAGCACAGCCATGCTGGGGCAGGGAAGGTGTGAATCAGCCAAGGCCTGGGGAGGGGCTGCCAGGAAGGGGCAGAGAGGCCTGAGTCAATCCTGACTGTACCTCGGTAGAACCCCGGCTTCCCCCATGCTGAGGCGGGATTCGGTAGGACGGATGTGGACGTCACCTTGTGCGTCCCCAGGCACCCAGTGGGCACTTGCTAAGCAGGCCCCCAGCCAGAGGCTGAGGATGCTGGTGTGCCCCTGAAAACCCAGACCCTTCTGGAGCCCTGGCGCCAGGGAGCAGAGAGAGCATGACTCCAGGGAAGCTGAGTGGTGACATGCAGAGGTGCGGCCGTGCACGGGACGTCTTGTGAATAGCTGAGTGGTTGGGAGGAGAGGGAGCCTTGGGCTCTAAACATGGAGGCCACTCAACCAGGGCAGCTGGGTGTGATGCCAGCACTCGGGAGCCTGAGGCAAGGATTGCAGCAAGTTTGAGGCCAGCCTGGGCTCCACAATGAGTTCAAGGCCAGCCTGAACTGCATAGTGAAACCGCGTCTCAAAAAGACAAAACAAACCAAAGGACGCACAGGGGAGGCATAGAGCCCCACCAAGTCAGTCCTGGCGATGAGCTTGGCTGCAAGTCCGGGCTGCAATTCCAGCCAGGGCCCAGAGCACTGAAGACAGGTCTGCCAGGGCCGCACAGCTCCAGGCCCCTGGCTCTAGGCTGAGCCTCCTCATCCTGGGCCGGGAAGGAGCCAGGTGGCGACAGTCACCAAACTTCCCCAGCTGATTCTGACCAGGGCAGGCTCTGAGAGTGACGCAGGCCATCGCCCCTGTGGACTGGGAGATAGCTCGGTGGTAGAGTGCTTGCCTAGATGCACGGGGCCCTGGGTTCAATCCCCAGTACTGAAAAACCCAGCCCCTATCTCCTGGCCTTGTGTTCCAGAGCAGCCCTTGGCTCAGCCAGCAGGGTGCCCAAAGGTCCCCAGGAAGGTGCCCCCTCTTAGCATCCACACCAGCAGCTTGCAAGGGCAGCCGGGGCTGGGAAGAGCCTGTATTGTTTTGCAGGTATGAGCAGCAGGGTGAGAAAAGCAGCTTTTGTCAGGGCTGAGCCAGGAGGTCAGTGTGTCCTGGGCGGCCAGGGCCCCTCAAAGTCCGGGTGGGGCTCCCCGCCGCCTGAGGTGGTCACAGCCACACTGGGCCATTCCCAAGGGCTCCTAAGGGCAGAGCTGTAGAGGTCTCTAAAAGAGAACAGCGAGCCCACCCTTCCCTCTGCGACTGGGGAGACTGAGGCCCCCCACACCATCACTTGCAGTGGCGTGTGACAAGATGATTTATTCAAACCTGTCATTGCAGGGATGTGAACAGCCACCAGGACTGCAGGTCAAGCCCATGAGCCTGTGCGCTGCCCAGGCGGAGACACTCATCTGACAAAGAGGGAGGCTTGGCGCTGTGCTGGCGTCCACATGGGAGAGGTTGGCCTGCTGCAGGCCTGGACTCAAGAAGCTGGCAGTTTTCCATGGCACAGACCCGGGATCTGGGATGGGAGAAGGGTGGGGATGGCCCTTCTTTGGAGGCCTCAACAATGGCTAGTGGCCGGCCTGGATCTGAGACGCTGCCTTAGCGTGGGCCTCTCCAGCCTGAGCAGGGCCTTGCCCAGGACACCCACTGCGGGAGTGGGCCTTGCCCTGCTGCCCTGCAGGCCTGGTGGCAACCGTGCACAACCTCAGCTGGGAGAAGCCAGTGAGCATCTCTCCCTAGGCGAATGGGGGCTCCACATGGATTTGACTTTTTAGGAAGCCAGAAATGGGATTTTGTTATGGTTTGTGTCTGAATGTTCCCAAAAGCCTCCTGCAGTCATGGGACGGGCTTCTAGAGTTATGATTGATTCATGGTCCAATGTTGGACTTATGGATGTGAGTGCTACACCCGCTCTGGGGTGAGTAGTTTGCATACAAGGTAAGGGAGGGAAGGAGGTTTGCTCTTGCAGCTGCTGCTCCTCCGTTTTGCTCTTGTTGCTTTGCTGTTCCGCTGCCATGAACGGCTGCCCTCTGCCATGTGCCACTCTGCCTTGGAGCCAGCCAAGTATGGACTGAAACCTCCACAAATTGTGAGCTGAATAAACCTTTCCTTCCTTCATTTTGGGTGTCAGGTATTTTGTCCCAGCAATGAGAGAAAGTAACTAAGACAGAATTTGGAATCACGAGTGGAATCGTTGCTGTGACTATACTTGACCATGTGGTTCAAGAGCCTTTGGAGATGGCTTGTGGGAAGTGTTTGGAAAGGTTTGGAGATGCTGCCTGAAAGAGAAGCGCTAGAATACCTTCAGCTGTTCTGTATGGGAGATTCCGGTCAGAGCTCAGAAGACCAGAAAGCTGATAGAAATCCTGCTGGTAGAGACCAGGTTTGGGAGGTTTCTGCTAGAAGGACTGCATTGGGTGCTGGACTCCACACAATGTATGTTATGGCTTGACAGAAAGTTTGTCTGCGTTTTGCTTGTATCCAGAGACTTTGCCTGAGGCTGAAATTAAGGGCAGTAGACTGATTAGTCTGGCAAAAGAAATTTCCAGGCAGTCAAATGTTGGGCCAGTGGCATGGCTATTGTTGGGGGCTTTTAGCTAGGCTTATGTTAAGAATCAAGAGCAAAGAGGCCAGCAGGATGATTTAAAACATGAGTTTGGCCAGAAAGGAAGCTCCAGTGAAGCGGTGGACTGCAAAGATAGAGCTGAGGAGATCTCCATTGCTGAGAAGGAACAGGAGAATGGAAAAGATGGCCTGTGGGCATCACAAGAGGCAGTGAGTCTTCACCCTTTGCATCCTCAAAACTGCAAAGGTGAAAGACCTTGCCTTGAGAAGAAAGCTGCAGAGTGCCATGTTCCAGAATGGCAGCGGCATAGAGAATTTGCTCCTCAGAATTGGATTCAGAGTGCCCAGTGATCCAGGCACTCAGCCCCTTTGGCCAAGAAGGGAAAGCCTGGGTACTGCTCCAGGTGGCAGCAGACCCTGGCATCATCCACATGGCACTGGTTTTAGGGGCACACAGAATGCAAGAGTTCTGAGGTTAAGGCTTCCACCTTGATTTCAGAAGGCCTGGGAGGGCAGGCAGAGTGCCCCTGAGAGGGCGGTGTGTGAAGCTGTGAGTGTGAAGTGAAAGATGCAGTGGAGACCTCAGAGGTTTGGAAAAGCCAGGAACGTGGATTGTCTGCGGAAAGCTGCAAAGAGGGAGAAAAGTTGTGAGCTCCAAAGGTCTTGTGTGGCTCCACCCCTGTGGCACTTCCGGTGGTTACAGCTTCCATGGCTTCTCTCTTAGGCCTGCTTTGCTCCCTCCGTGCTCTCCCCCAGCTGAACCTCCCTCGGCCCAGCACCTTAGCAAACGCCGTCCCTTCCTGAGCACAGGTCCCCAGAAGACACAGGCAACTCAGGCCCTGTCATTTTGCCTCTGCGGTGCCATCTAGGTCCGGTGGCTCCTTCCCACGTCCTGCGCGGACTGTGGATACCGCAGCACAGCACCTGTTGGGGTGAAGGGAAGCCTGGCCTCGCCTCCCACTTTGTGGGACAGTTTCCTATACTCTGATTTGCCAGTTTAGTGAAGATGTTGGCATTGCTTATTGGCACACAAAACAAAGTGAACTGAGATTGCATTTTGCAGTTCTTTATTCGTGTATCTTTGCAGTTCATGGTGACTCGTGGTGGGGAACTGTACATGTACTTAGTGTACCTTAATTCTTTTCATTCCCCTCTCCTTCCTATTCATCCCCCTCCCTCGGTCTCTGCATCCTTTTCCCATTTGCAAAAGATTCACCTCTCTGCTTCCTGCCATCTGTTTTTAAGAATTATTTACACTTTGTTTCTCATATTACATAGTATTTCAGCTTTTGTGTCTGTTTGTTTCACCTCACATTATGGTCTCAAGGTGCATCCATTTTCCCACAAGTGTCTCAAATTCACGCTTCTTCCTGGCAGACTGGTACTCCATTGTGTGCAGACACCACGGAAAAGCATCAGTGATGCTGATGCGGGGAGTCACGCTCCTCACCGCAGGGCAAGGGCTCCGTCCTACGTGCGACGTGGCAAAGGCCGTGCTTGCCCAGTCTTACAAAGCCCTACCCATCAAGCCTGGGAAGAGGAAGGCAAGCGATCTGTGATCCAGGGAGTGGGCAGGTCCCAGCACCTCTGCCCACAGATGGAAAAACGCAGATGGGGTTGCTTGAGGGCTGCTGGGGACCGACCAGGGTATCAGCCCGGACAGCGCCCCTGCTCCGTCTGGGACCCACACCCTCCACGCGGCCTGCTCTGCAAGGTCCTGTGCCGCTTCCTCCCAGCATTCCACCGCTGCCCGGATAGTGCCCCCTCCCGGTCCCGGCCCCTCTGGCGAGCACGAGTGCTCAGGGATTTACTCCAGCTGGCAGGCCCAGGCCGGGGCGCCGGCGGTGACTCAGGCTGAGCTGCTGCTCTCCCTGCAGGGTCTTCTGGGAAAGGGCTGGGCCTGGTGGCTCTGCATCCTGGTGGCACAGTGAGAGTCACTTTCCCGTCTTCTCCGTCAGGGCGTCCAGGAGGCCCAGCAGCCTGGACATACGTAACCTGGGGGCCACAGGACTCCCTGCTGGTGTCTCTGCAGGGAACCTCCAAATGTGGGCCCAGAGGGGACTCAGCCCTCCTCGCTGGGCAGCAGGGCACAAAGAGCCCTTTCTGATGACTGTCACCACACCTCCCTTGTCCAGTGTCCATTCCACAGCCTGATTAGAAGGCAGCTCTTCCCACTGGGGACGGACCTCAGGGCCCTGTGCACGCTAGGCAAGTGCTGCGCCGTGGAGCCCTGCCCCCGCCAGGCGGCGACAACTGACTGGCTGTGCACAGGGCAGAAACTGACCAGGGCTGGGCACTGACCCAGGGCACGCGTCCTGGCCAGTGAGAAGGAGCCGGGAGCACAGGACTCTGACCCATTGGATGGGGCTCACTAAGCCCAGGTGGACCAGAGGTGCCATCATGCGGCCTGGCGCCAGGGCTGCTGCCCTCACCTTCAAGCATGAAGTGACGCAGAGGCCCCGGGCCCCAGAGCACACGCCCACGCCATTACCAGCGCTCCTAGCCGGCCGCCACCTGTCCAACTCCACCTCGGTTCAGTGTCTTCGTCTTCGCCTCCCACAAGTTTTAAGTTTTTCATTTAGAGCTTTGACCATTTTGAGTTACTCTTTGGATCTGCTATGAGATATGGGTGGAGGCTCACTTTTTGGCTTATGGATTGTATTAATTTGCATAATCAATGACCACAAGTTCAGTGGTTTGGACAACATTTATCTATGTGTCCCAGCTCCTGTGTGCCCGCAGCCTGGGCACCCTGGGCTTCGTCCTCTTCTTGGCCTCTCACCAGCCTGCAGTCAGCATCAGCAGACCTGTTCACATCTGGGGGCTTCACTGCAAAGAATCTGCTCCCAAGCTCACGTTGGCTGCGGAGGACTGGTTTCCTCACAGCTGTAGGCCTGAACGCTCCGCTTCCGACTGGCCACCTTCCACTCCTAGCGGTGTCTGACGGCTCCACACATGCGTCTGACCATGCCAGCCTGCTCAGCAGGCCAGCGGGGAGAGTGGAGCCAGGGCTTGGTCATGAACTGCAATCCCGGCAGTGACATCCCTTCCAGTACCACACCCTACGGAGGGGGAAACTACCTGGGCCTGCTCACACTGGAGGTGTGGAAGCCAGAGGTGAGAGTCACAGGGCCACTCAGGCCTGCCAGGCAGCACATGTCTTCCCAGACACCTTCCACCCACTGATCTATGTGTCCATCCTCCTGCCAATAACCCGATGCCCAGACCAGCTTTATACCAGCCTGCAAGTCAAGGCAAGGGCATCCTCCAACTTCACTGCTTTTTTCCAAAATTGATTTTGGCTTTTTTTTTTTTTTTTAAGTCTAGTTTCTCTGCTGTCCTCTATACATTTTAAAATCAATTTGAATACAATGTACCAAAAATCTTGCTGAAACTGATTGAAATTATGGGGTTTTTGTTGGTACTTGTTGTTTTGGTTTGGTTTTCTGAGAGAGGATCTCACTATGTAGCTCAGGATGGCTTTGAATTCATGGTGATCCTCCTGCCTCAGCCTCCTGAGTGCTGGGATTATAGGTGTGCACCACTACACCTGGCTTCAGATTGCTGTGAATGTATAGAAGTGATTTTTAAAACTGAGCCCGGATTTAAAAATTGACTGGGGCTGGGGAGTGCAGCTCAATGGTAGAGCTAGTGCTCAGCATGCTCGAGGTCCCAGCAGCACACACACATATACACAGATAATAAACAGAAACTGATTTAAGTTTACATTTTACAACTCCAGATTTCTAGCTTTTCTTGAACACTGGGGCCATGGGACAACTCCTCAGGCTCACAGGACAACAATGAGCGCCCCACTTCCTCTCTAGAACAAGCCCAGAGCTGGGGTGCCCTGCCCACTGCCTCTCCCCAACCCAGAGGCCGCCTGTCAGGCAGAGTGTGGTTTGGGCTAGGTCTCCTCTGCTGTCACTCCCGCTCTCCGGTGTCTGAGGCCGGAGAGGCCTTCCCTTGAGGCGAGGTCCCTGGCCTGTGATTTTTCCTCAGGCCTCTCTGTCTGTCTCTCCCCAGGAGGCCGGTGTCCTTCCATCCCTGCTCGGTCTCCAGGGCTGCGTTCGTCCCCAGCACAGAGCAGATGCTCAGCAAACGTGTAAGGTAACAGGCTGCAGTGCATGACTTCCCTGCACAGCGGCTCCTCACATCCTCTCCTGCTCGCCACTCATGCCTTCGCAGTCCTTGCTTGACAACGCACCTGTGAGGACGGCTCTGAGAAGTCAGATTAGCTCCCGAGAGCCCGGGCTAGGCTGGCCTACAAACCCAGGACCTGGCCTTCTCTCAAGGGCCCAGCGCTCTGGCTCTTTTAGCTTTAACCATTTGCAAACATTAAATGCACAGATCCTAACTGCTCAGTGTTTTCACAGCTGTATACACCTACATAACCACTGCTCCGGGGCTGGGGATGTAGCTCAGTGGCACAAGCGCCTGCCTGGCAAGCACAAGGTCCTGAGTTCGATTCCCTACCAAAACAAACAAAAATAACCCCTGCTCTGAACAAAGTAGGGGACATGTCCATTGTTCCAGAAAGTTCCTCACTCCGGCCACTGCCTGAGTGCCAAGCCAGGTGTAGCATGGCCTGCAACCTTTCATACAGCACATGCACTCTCTGGGTCTGGCTGCTCCAGCTGTGCGTTTTGCAGTCCTGGACGGACCCGGGGCCTCATGCCTGCCCTTCAAGCAGTCTCTCATTGAACTACACCCCCGCATCTAACGTTTTTCGTCCCATAAGCGCTGTCGGCCCCTCCGTGCTGTCTGGCCTGAGTCCTTCTGGTGCAGGATGCTGTTTGTATGGTGACCATCAGTCCTGACAGCCTGGCAGATACCGGCATTGCTTCCAGCTTGGCTATAGGAAGCAGACTCCCGGAAACGCATGTACAATTCTTCTGTGTGGACCGAGGCTTTCATTCTCCTACTTACATACCCAATGGCTGAGTCAGAGGGACGGGTTCACCTGGTTCTCCGAGGAAGACCTGCCTTCTTATTGTCTCCTGATCTCCTTCTCTCCAGTGAGAAAAGATCCTCCAAGTCAAGAAAGGTGGGAGGCGTAGAGGTTTCCCAAGGTCAGCCCTCCCACTCCTGGGAAGGACCCAGGAACTGGGAGAAGACTGGCGGGGTCAGAGCTGTGCTGGGGCGCTAGACGCTGGCCCCGCAGCACCAGCAGACAGAGCGAGAGGGTGTCTGTGCTTGCTGCCGCATTCTCCGCAGAAACACAGCCCCGCCTCCTGCGCCACACTCTCCCCGGTGGGTATGGGGAGACGGTGGCCAGGTACGCGGGTGACCAAAGCCACTGCTCCATGAGGGCAGTCCTGCTGTGCTGCTCACAGCTCTGTGCCCCGTGCTTGTGTGCAGGAGAAGCTACCCCCAAACAATGACTGAACCAAGGGACAGTGTCAGCTACCAGGGCCACTATTCCCGCTCAGAGGAGGCCTCCCGGGAGCGGGCACGGAGCCGGCGCCTGATCTCTGCCAAGTGTCACTGCACTCAGGCCCACGGCTCAGGGCCTTCCATGCAGCAGCGTGGGGAACCTCACGTGGGCTTCACGTCCTGGGACACTGACACCCCGGGTGCAGAAGGCACAGCCCTGGGAACCCACGCCAGCCCTGGGGCCATGCCCGCACGCCCTCGACCTGACAGGAGGTGACTCGTGGGCACAGGGAGAGGGGCTCCCACCCTCGGTGGCCTCGGATGCCTTCTGAGGAGCAGCGAGCGGGCCTGGAGGCGCCAGTTTCCACTCGGGACAGATGGATGCAATTACTGCTGGGCACAGCTCAGGGAGGGTCCGCGGGGGCTGCAGACGCCCGCCGGGGGGCTCCACACTGCCAAGCTTCCGAGGTACAAAATAAAATGGCCTCTGCTGCTTTTCTCTGGCAAACCCACTGGACATCTGGTTTAAACACGTCATGCAGTTTTTAAAGACAAGAAAAAAGTGCTCTTTTCCTTGGAGAGCTGTGCTCATTTGGCTTTCTGTAGATTGGCTCTGGGAGGTTCCCTGGGGTTCACCCCTGCCCGGTTAGGGACTTCGCTCTCCTCAGCCAGGCCAGGGGACAGGGCTCTGGCACAGGGGCCGCGGCCTCGGTCTCTCACACCGAGGTGAAGGAAGCTTCTCTGGCCTCAGACTTCATGGCCGGTAAGGGTGGGTTCTGAGGACAGGAGGGGACTCTGCAGGCTGCAAGGGGACAGAACGTGAGGCTTGTGGACACTGAGCATGCTGTGTGTTTGTGAACGTTTTTCTTTTGTAGTACTGGGGATTGAACCCAGGGGTCTCCAAGCTGAGCTGTACCCCCGGCCCTCTTCAAACATTCATTTATTTATTTTTTGAGGCAGGGTCTCACTGTGTAGTTCAGGCTGGTCATGGATTCAGTACGTAGCCTAGGCTGGCTTCAAACTCAGCCTCCAGAGTGTTGGAATTGCAGGTATGCGCTACTATCCCCGGTTCTGTGTATTCTTCTACATGGCCATTACATTTCAAAATATTGGCAAAAGGAAAGGGGAAACAACCCCACCTGATTATGTAGGACTTACCAGGTATACACTAACAAGAGCTCTAATCCTGCCAAGCAGGACGGCCCAGAGTACAGACGGGGAAATGGAGGCCCTGAAGTCAAAGGACCCTCTAAGTAGATGCCGTATATGATGTCACAATTAGGAACAGATTTTTGCCTACGAAGCTTTTTTCCCAGACAGGAGCCAGATGCATTTGCCTGCTACCAGGACAGACTATGACAGCGGTGGTCACAGGTGCTCAGACTGCCTGGCCCCGTAAGTGTTCAGGTGAAGCCTAGGGGCTCGGACAGCCACAGCTGTGTTTCAGAGGGCCTGAATCACCGGACTGCTGACTGGCACCTCAGAGGGACGGTCCCTGTCCTGCCACCCCCGCAGTACACCACAGGAGTAGAGGGGGCTGCCTGGACCCCTCCCTTTGAGTCAGGAAGCTGAAACTGGAGCTGCCTCCAACATGCAGACACACAGGCTCTGGGAGGCTTAACCCCCCGCGCCCCTGCTGGCCTCGCCCTGCGCAGACACAGTGGGTAGACACGTCTCTGAGGAAAGCCAAGCCCCGTCCCACCCTCCCCAGCCTCAGGACTCGAGGTCCTCACAGGCCCCCCAGCGTGGCCTCCTTCCCCTTCGCCCTGCCTGTCTCCCATGGGGCACTCCCACCAGAGCTCGGTCTGCAGAGAGATGGCCAGAGGCCTGCTGCTGATGGGAGTGGGCAGAGGGACGCTGCTGGTGATTTCCTGAGCCCGGCAGTGGAGCGGTGGAGCTGCTGTCCAGGGTGAGGACTGCTCCAGTCTAGCATCTGCCTCAGGCTCTGTAAGGAGCTGGTCACCTGCCCCTTGGGCTGCTGTGGAGGCCGAGGGGATGAGCAGCTCTGGCTGGGACTGGGGGTCCATGTGGGGGCCACCTGAAGGGGCCTGGATCCTGAGTCTGGAAAGCAGCTGTGGGGAAGGAACGGGTTGGACTCTTGTTTTACAGCCGTTTACACTGGGCTGATTCTCAGGCCCTGGTGCCCAGGCTCACGATGTAAACTTTCCTGGTGGTCACTGGTACCTGCAGCACGGGAAGCCAAGTCCCACAGGGTGGCCCTCACAGGGGATACGCATTCTGATTCGCCCGAGGGCAGCAACTAGATCCAAGCGTGGGTGCAAGGACATGTGCGACAGCCAGCCATCTCTAGAGCTCACTCTGATGGTCGAGTCCCTGCCTCCCATCTGCCCCCCAAGTCGAGGTGCTCTGGCTGGTCCTGGCTTGGGGAATTCACCAGGTGACAGGAGACAACTGAAAAACAACCTAAGGGCAAGGATGGCCACACCCTCCGGGAGGCAGAGGAAAGTGCAGGTGCGGGAATAAGACCAACGGACTCCTTGCTCGCTGGGGGTCCTGAGCTCTTTAGGCCAGCAGGGAAGCGTCCGCACCCCGCAGCCTCCACCACCCTTCTCGACTGCCCCACCCTGAGCTCCCAGCCCTGGGTGCCCACAGGGCAATGCCCAGTTCTGCAGTGGGCATGGTAGGCAGTGAGGGTACCAGTCGGTGGGTACCAGCTGGCCCTTCCTCTTCAGAATTGTCCCCAGACATCATTACGGCCACTTCTGACAGGCAGCTGGGCTAGGGTTGGAAAGAAACAGAAGGGTCCAGCCCAGCCCGGGCTGGCGCTGAGGAAAGGAGCTAAAAGGCTCCCCACTGCGACCTCTGCAGGTCAGAGGAGGCCTAGAGCCCTTCAAGGAGCCCCATGTCCAAGGGATGCCAGGCCTAGGCCCCTGGTGCCCCCTGACAGTGGAGCGTGGTGGGGCCGTTGCTGAAGGTTCAGTCCTGGCCGCATAGTTGGGTGTGGAGGCTCAGCCTCCCAGCAAGAGGTGGTCAGTGGGAAGTGACAGGAAGCTGTCAAGAGGCTCAGGCTGGACCCCTGGCTGGCGGTGCCCAAGTTCTGATACTGGGAAAGCGCCCCTCTGGGTGACACCCGACTGGCCCTGGAGCTACACAGCTCCCACCAGCAGATGACACCGTGGCCTCCAGAGGCTATGAAGCACCACGGGTCAGAGCAGGCCCACAGGTCACCAGGAGGCCCCGGAGAAAGAGGGCTATTCTGGCTGCCTCCTTCCCCCACATGGGGCTCGAGGACGGCTCTGAACACAAGATGGGGCAGGCAGAAGCACCCAGAAAAATACACTCCAGCCCTCCCTCCACACCTGCAGCCGGGCCTCAGCATCCCGTCACATGAGGTGGGCATGGGCATGGGCGCGCAGCCTTCTCCAGGGCCCAGGGCCCTTTTGTGGTGAGGGATCTGCCAGCGCTGGGGGTCACTGAGCGAGGAAGGCGCAGCTCCTCGGTGCCAGCGCGGGAGGCCCCTCCTTCCTGCTGCCTTTTCTGGAGGCCGAAACCTTAGACTGATCCGGGAGCCAGACAGGCGGCAGACAGCGCATTCTTTTCACACACAGCCTCCTCCTCCGCTGGGCACAGGAGGGGGAGGGCAGGGCCTGCCCAGGCCTGACCCCAGACTGAGTTTCAGGGTGTGTGGCCGTGCAGGGTTCCCAGGGGAGCTGGGGCCGGGCTGGGTAGTAAGGAAAGCCCTGCAGCTGCAGTCTGCGTTTCACAGGCCTGTGACTCCAGGAGCTGAAGCTGCTGGAGCACAGGAGGTGGAGGGCTGGCTCACCCCAGCCTCAGCCTCCCCAGCCCCAGCATCACAGGTGTCCAGAGGACTGGAGCCAAGCTGCGGGTGAAAACGCTCTTCCAGCCTGCCAAGCCCGGCGGGGCCACATTGGGGGCCCTGAGTACAACAGAGGCGGGCACGGATTCCGCACAGACTCCCCGACCCACCAAGCTCGGCAGTCACCTCCCCAAACAGGGCCAGCCAGGCAGGAGGGTGGGAGCGCCCCCTTCCCAGCCTCCCTCTCCCAGCAGGCACCCATTGACTCTGTTCTCACAGGAGGAGGAGGGCCCTAAGGCTAAGGCATCGCCCTGCTGTCAAAGTCACCTATGGAGGTGGAGGGGCCTGCTGGAGTTAAACGACGGACATGCTGGCCTTGAGAACTCCAGGCTCCTGAGCCCTTTGTACCTCCGCCTCCTGCTTGACTAAATGGAGACAACAGCCCCACTCCAGACCCTGGCGGAGAGGACTGAACGAGCCAGAGTCACACCAGCCTCCAGCACCCAGCCCTCATGCCCGTATAGGCCCCACCCGACCCTCCTACAGCCCTGTGAGGCTGACAAAGGTGCAGGTACTGATCCAGGCGCCCTGGTCCCAGCACTCTCCCGGCGGCCGGCAAAGACAAGGAGCACATTCAGATGTCGCTGAGCTCTGGCTCCGGCGGACACAGATGTGGAAGAGGAGCGGTCCCCACGCGTGATGGGGGCCCCGGAGTTGTCACTGTCGGCTCCATCGGTGTGGTTGGAGGAGCCTTGCGGTACCGACACGCTCGGTCCTCACAGCCCCCGGCAGCAGGCAGCATTATCTCATGACGTCTACTTCACAGGTAGAAAAGCTGAAGCACACAGGAAGGTCAAACTCCAGCTGAACTCGGCTGGTCTCTGCTGCGCTGGGTGGGGGACTGGACACAGAGCTACAAGGCGGAGCAGCTCAGGTGCAGTCTGAAGAAGCAGGCACCCAGAAAGGGGGCGGCGGGAAGCAGTGGAGGGGGGCCCTCTCCTCTGAGGGGTGGGGCGCTTGGAAATGGTCACCCCACATGCCGTCCACACACGCCCTTGAGAGCAGTCTCCGCATCTGCCCAACCTCAACCTCCACCTGCAAGTCCTTGCTGACACTGACACGGGTTTTACCCAAGGGAAGACGGTCCAGCGTGAAGGCGCTTCAGCTAAAATGGGGCACGGCAGGGCCTGGGGTGCAGGCACACTCAGCACGGAGGCCAGGGGTTTCGAGTTCAGGCAGCCCTGATACAGAGCGAGACCTTGCCTCTAAAACACAGAGGAAGTGTGCTAGGACACCAGGCATGGTGACCCCTGAGAAAGGCCACTGCTGACACTGGGACCCTGGAACTCACTCTGCCAGGAGCAATGCTCTATCAACGCCCGGCTTTCCTTGGGGCAGGAAATGGGCTCTAGCAGATACACCAAGCACCCCCAGCCCCCACCCAAGGGCGAAACCCCAGGGGCTGGCCCAGCTGCCCTGCCCAGGATGTGAGTGCTGGTGCCCGGAAGAGGTGGGTGCGAACAGGATTCTGGCCCTCGGTGCATCGGGTCCGCCCTGGCAGGCAGCGGGCTCCCGGCCTCGGCAGACTCCGCTTCTCAAAGACGTCCCAGTCCTGCTGCTGATGCCGCTGTCAAGAACGCGTCGCACTAAGAAGGCACCGTGCACCACGTCACTTGAGCAAACATTTATTGAGCACCTACCAAGTGCAAGGCACTGTGCTAGGTGCGAGGGAAATAGAGCGAACACAGACGGTCCCTGCCCGCGAGGAGCTCACAGTCTAGAGGGAGGTAAAACACAACACACACCAGCCGCGGTAACACACAGCACAGGCCACGCGACAGCACGAGGCTGCTTCTGGTCAGCGCGGGGCAGGGGCTCGGAGGGCCGGGCTGGGCCCCGAGGAGGACATCTGCGCGGCTCAGGGAGCGTCTGGGGAGGGGCTCCACAGAGACACCGGGGAGCCACTGAGGAGCACAGGGAGGAAGCGGGGCTTCTGGAAGACCCACCTGAGCGTTGGGGAGCGTGCCGGGCAGGCGGGTGCGCGAGCACGGGTGGCAGGCTCTCGGAGCGCGAGGGTGGGCGCGGAGCAGCCCGAGGCTGGGAAGCGGAGGGCTCCGCCGGGCTGTGACTGGACTAGGGGTCGCTGCAATGGGCACAGCAGCCAGTCGGGGAGAGGAGGACCACCGAGGGCGAGTGTGGTTTCTCGCGGTGTGGTCCAGGGCTTCACGCCACGCTCCCGAGTCCAGACCTCGGACAGCCCCGGGTTACCGTCTCACCCTGCTCCCCACAGGTGGCCCACAGTTTGAGAACCAACTGCTGAGAAAGACAGGGGTTAAGGATTTGTAAAATGAAGAAAAGAAACGAAGGAAAGTCTAGAAGGGAAAGAAATGGGAAAATAAGGTCAGTGGCATCCAATGCTGTCACTGCCCAGCGTGCACACCAGGAAGGACTAAGAAAACCCAGCAGTTAGGTCGTCCCCGATGACTTTTCCCAGACGAATCTGTAAACCTAGCACTCTAAGGGGCTGAAGCAGGAAGATCTCATGTCTGACCCCATCCTGGGTAACTTAGCAACTTAGTACTGTCACAAAAGAAAATATTTTTTGTTTTGTTTGAGACAAGGTCTCACTATGTAGTGCAGGCTGGCCTTAAACTCACTATGCAACCCAGGCTGGCTGTGAACTCACATCGATCTTCCTGCCTCAGCCCCCAAGTGCTGGGATTATAAGCACGTACCACCATGCCTGGAAGTCTCAACATTATTTTTAAAAATTTTAAAGTGCTGGGGATGTAGCTCCATGTGTAGGCCTTGGGTTCAACCCCCAGTACTGTTGAAAAGAAAATCAGAAGACAGACAGACAGAGAGAGAGAGAGAGAGAGAGAGAGAGAGAGAGAGAGAGAGAAAAGAGAGAGAGAGAGAGAGTGTGTGTGTGTGTGTCAGGGTAATGGAGAGGTAGATCATGCAGAAACAGAGGTGAGAAGTTATGATTAAATAAATAAATTACAACTCGGAGATGTAAGGAGAGGGGCTCAGGGACCCCGGAAGGGGCACACGTGAGCACAGGAAGCACTGATGAGAAGTGGAGACGGGGCAGCTGCGGTCTCCATGCACACAGCAAGCCCACAAACTTGACCCCATCCCTGGCGACATGGCAAGCCTTCCCGACCGTGCCAGCTATCGCCCAGGAGGGCTGCAAAGCCTGCTGCTCTCTCCCCTGGCTGCCAGCCCAGGAGGTCTCCAACACAGGCTTCCCGACAGCCCAAACAGGTCCTCTGCACTCCCAGAGGCAGCAGCCCGGGCCCGTCCCACAGCCCCCTCCACGAACGCCAAATGCCGAGCGGCACAGGATGGCCACGCTGCACGGAGGTGGCAGGAGCTACATGGAGGGGACGGAGGCAGGACCATCTCCCACGCCCACCAGCAACAGCAAGGCGAGAAGGCACAGCTGAGGACAGCTCGTCTTCAATGGTTTGATAACCGCGTTTTTAAAATAGTAAACATGATGGATTTCAGAAAGAACTGTGAGTTATGCTTCACACCGTGACTTATAAAGTAAGTAATGCTCCTCTGTACTCTTCCCACTTACTCTTCTTCCCTCCCATGTCCAAAAAGGGGGTGGCAGACCCAGAAACAGTGTTAAGAATACAAAGTTCCCAGGACTCAGGTCAAGTTCAAAGTGCTTCCACAGCCCAGGAGACCTGGGAGCCCTTGGCCAGGCCAGCTCTAGCTGGCACTGGAGGAGGCACAGCCTCGGTGCCTGGCAGTCTATCTCCTGGACTGAACCCTGGGCCAGGCAGTCAGACACACCACAGGACAGGAGACTGTGACTGAAGTCACTTCCGTCACGTGCCTCAAACCTCTGCCTCAACTTCCACAGCCGGCCACGCTGGCAGCCTGGCCTGAGAAACAGCTGATAACCACTTCAGCTTTAGGATGCACACCCAGGCACCTGGAGAAAACACAACCGCAACACTAGTCTGCCCACACGGAGGGCTCGGATTCACCTTCCTAGAGATACAGGGGCCAAACAGAACCAACAGGACACAGCCGGGCGCACGCAGGCCCCACACCACGCAGGACAGACCAGCACCAAGTCCACAGCCACTCCTCGGTCCGGAAGAGACACCGCCCACAGGGCAGACAGCGCCCACCGTGAGCTGCCTGGGGAGAGCACGGGTGTGGAGCACACAGCCCTTTGAAAGCCCAGACAAGAGCACAGATGTCAGGAGCCACCAGGGAAGAACCTCACGGACACGAACCGGAGCAACACCAAAAACAGACAACACTAACAGAATCGGTTCCAAGAAAGACTCGGGAAGAGATGCCTACGACACTGAGGGACAAACACCAGAAAAGACAGGGCTCTGGCGGCCCCGTGGAAGCTTCTAATGCTATTCATTGGCTTGGGTCATCTTGAGAATAGAAAACTTTTTTGGCAAAGCTGTACAAACCCCACCCTGGCGCACTTCCCCACGGTTCGGGCTCCGCACTGAACTCCTCACCCCACGCCGCGGTCCTGTCTGGAGTCGGGTGTGCGGAGGCCCCAACCTGTGAGTGTTGCGGCACTGGGCAAGGAGTTCGGCCCTGCCCGGCTGTGCCCGCTGCAGCCCTGGACACAGCTGGGCAGGGGCGTACTGGCCTCGGCTCCTCTCCTGTGGGGCGGGAGGGCAAGGAGGGCGGGACCACACGAGCTGGGAGATGGCTAGCCCTGATAGTCTAACTTGGCCCTGGTCATGAACAATGGCTAGGCACGAAGTGCCACCTAGTGGCACCACTTGTCCACTCTCACAAACGGCTCCAACAAAAGCACCCACAGGAGCAAAGCACTCCAGGGGAGGTGGGCGGGGAGCCCGCTTCATGTTAGTGGACAGGACATATTCACCTCAAGAAAATATACTTTAAGAGCAACTGCTTTCCTTAAGAAAGCAACTCTTTTATTTAGAAAGGCTAACCATATCCATTTGTCAATATCCGCTTTAAGGAAAATAGTTTTAAAAAACATAAAAATGTAAATACACTGGAACTGCTATTAAACAGTTGTGAACAGGCAGAAAATGTATACTTTTCTCTTACAGAAATGTTAAATCTGTAATAGCAGCATAATTTATATATAGAAAAAAGCTGGTTTTGGAAATCCAGGGTTGTTCTTATACACACCTTTTCCTTTTCTCTATACAAGGGTGTCTACACGAGGAATGTCTTCATCAGGAGCTTCCCAGCACGTGCAGCCTCTGCACTGTCACCAGCGGCCTCAGCTCGGCAGCCTCAGTCCAACACCATGGCAGAGAGCGCGTTCAGGTCTTTCATGTACGGGTGGGCCACCAGGATCTGGTCGATTTTCAGCCTCTGTTCAGAGTCCGGGAAGATCTTCAGCAGAGCCTCCCTCAGCTCGCTGGTTTCTGCAGGGGACCTCTGGGCAGGCAGGGGCAGGCTGGCCAGGAGTGGGAGGCGGGGCTGCAGAGGGAGCCAGGGGCCCGGGCTTGCTCCCTGGGTCCGGGCCAGAGGCTGGTGGCTGGCGCTGGCTGGCTGGGCACCAGGGACCCTGAGTCCAGGGTCAAACATGCCCACCTTTGGCAGAGCGCTGAGCAGGGGCTGCATGTCTCTGCGGACAAAGTAAGTCCTGGTGAGCTGGGTACAAGATAAACAGAGAGACTTTAAACTATGTGCTGCTGGTTCTGAGGCTCCAGAGGCTGCTCCCTGGCTTCTAAACCCGACACCAGACTGCCGAGCAGTGGGGACACAGGCTCCCACAAGGCACCATGAAAGACCACAGGTAGTACTTCTGGTCTGTCAAAGCAGGGACTGTGCTCCTCATGTGCTGATCTTACTCTCCGAGAGCTGCTGTCTGAAGACCACACCTGTTTCAGTGCTAACCCAAAGATGCACATGAGATTTTAAAATACAACCCGGCTGGGCATGGTGACCACACCTGTAATCCCAGTACTCAGGAGGCTGAGGCAGGCGGATCGCCGAGAATTCAAGGTCACCCTGACATACACAGCAAAACCCTCTTTCAAAAAGTAAAACAAAACACAGACCATAGTTCCCACTCTTCTGGAGATCCTCATTTCAGGTAGGGTCTGGCTGATGGGAATTAGAAAAGGGACCTACCCTTTGGGCAGAGGCAGCCCTCATAGACCTATGGATTCTGCCCTGCCTGACAAAGCATGGTGAGACAGGTATGTGCACAGCGACGGTGTCTGTATCATTTTTAAAAATTCCCAGAGACTCTGGCTTGCAGTTGAGAAATGAAGCTAAATGTTCTCAACTTCGAAAGCCTGACTAACCTGAGCATAGTCACTCTCCACAGGAAGCAGGGCCAGTTTCCTCATCAGCAGACACCTCTGTAAAGAGCCACGAGGCGAGAGGAAAGGGGCAGGCAGGCAAGATCACCCCGACCTGGCACCCAGAAGAGGATTTTGTAGTTGAGGAAAAAGGGGATGAACTGATATTCTCCCAGTGTGGCAGGAAAGTAAGTGCTCATCTGTGCATTAAAACTCAAAAGGCTCCAAGACAAAGGGCTTCCTAGAAGACAGCTCTGTGCAGAGAAAAAACAAAACAAAAAGCCACCACCCGGCACCACCCAGCCCAAGCCTACAGCCACAAAGGCAGTGCTGCGAAGGGCGAAGAGCAGCAGCGAAGTCTCCTAGGCTGGAAAGCGGGGAGCAGGTGAGGTACAGCCCAGTGGGAAAGCACTCACCTGGCAGGTGAGGCCCTGCGTGCATTCCCCAGATGGTACCCTGAAAATACCTCCAAAACAAAATGAAATGAAATACAACCTGGGACACAGTGTGTCTTTCTCCTCCTAGACCCCCAGAGCCATCAGTGCAAATACTGCTGGGGTTTACACAAAACAGGTTATATGCTCTGCCAATAAGGCACATAAAAAACCGATTAGTAATTTTTGTTACCAGAGAACTGTGCAAACAGAAGCAACTACTGGCACTCAATAATCACTATTTTCCTCAAAAAACAAACCTGCCAGGTGCGGCGGCACATGCCTCTAATTCCAGCACTTGAGGAGACTGAGGCAGGAGGATTCCAAGTTCAAGCTCAGGCTGGGCAACTTAGCAACACCCTATCTCAAAATAAAAAAGGGTGGGGATTTAGCTCAGTGCAAAGGCCGTGTTCAATCCTCAGTACCAAAAAATAAAACTCAGCCAGACGGTTAACACCTGCAATCCCAGCACTTGGGAAGCTGAGGCAGGATGACAGCAAGTTCAAGCCTAGCCTGGGCTACATAGTGAGACCTGGGTTACATAGTGAGACCCTGTCTCAAAAAGGCCAAAAACAACGAACAAAAACAACTCAAACTTCAACAAAGGAAACCTAAAGGTTAGATTTAGGTCCTAAACTATCAAACAAATTTCGGAAAAATAGGCACTACTGGGTTCTCCATTCAGTGATGGTAGAAAGTAACTGTCAGGTAGATTCCTGAGTCGTAAATAAATTAATGTAAGCACAACCTACATAAAGGAAGTGACATGGAAGGTGAATGAAGAAAGGCATTCACCCACACAAACTGAGCCTACCCAGCATTCATAGGAAATGACCACCGGCCTGGAAAATGTTGGGCTCAAAGAAAGTTTAGGTCCCTACCGCTCCTAGGATTAAAACAAAAGGGATAAAAACTCACTCTTTGGTCTTTTCAGGTGCTGGCTTGGTTTCCACATGTGCTATACTTTCACTAAATCTATGGTTTTAAAGAAATTAAAATGCCATTCTGAGTTTGCAGAGATAACGTTTGTACAAAGCACAAGGTATCAGATTGAAAAGAACATTCAGACACAAGGTAATGGGAAGCAATACCTCAGAGAGACCTCCTTCTGAAGAAACTCTTCTAACCGAGGTCCACTTCTTCCCAGAGGGTCATCAGGAACCATAAATATGTCCCCCACAAAGGTGTACTGGAGTAACCTACAACACAGAAAAGTCACAGAGCTGAAGCAACCCGACTTTCTGTGGCTGCAGAAACCAAGATGCAGCTCCAAGTAGTTACCCAATTTCAAAGCCACGGTCAGCCTACAAATTCTAAGACCACTTACCTGCCGTGAGGGGGAAAAAGTTCACACTCACATTAAACCATTTTAATTTTCATTTGGACACAGAAAAATTAGTCCAAAAAACTTTTAGCAGTTGTCCCCACATTTTTTATTAGACCTTTAGATTTTTTTCTAGGCTTGGGAAGATTTTCCTCATGTAACTATGGGATTTAAAGACTTTCTGCTTAGGCTATAACAGGTGCTGTCTATGAAAGCTTAATTCTATAGTAAAACTGGAATGCGTCCATAGGCAAAACCACCGCAATAACCTTTTTAAAAAGGAAAACAAGGACATGGAGGGGCATACCTACAAGCCCAGCACTGGGAGGCAGGTGAGGCTAGCCTGGACCATAGAGTGAGACCATGTCTCAAAAAAAAAAACCTTAAAAAAAACCCTCAAAAATTAAAGACATAAAATAAAAACAATATGATACGACTTTTCTACAAAAGAAAAGTCAATCAGGAGGGCGGTAGTTATCAAGTGTGGGGCAGGCTGGGGCACAGGAGTAGCATCCATGCCTCGCATATGTATATGAAGCCCCAGGTTCAATCCTCAGCACTGGGGTGCAAAACCCTTGTGCTCGCGTTTGTTGTCCAACCTAGCTTTCCACTTTGCTTATGCAAGTTCTGGATCAATGGATCAGTTAGCATCTCACTCCATGCAAAGCCTCCACGGAGCACCTAATGAGCATGGGGGGAAAAGCCCAGCAGGACCGTGTCTGGAGACTAATGGCTCATCAACTGTGCCCAAAGGTCAAAGACCAACTCCCGGTTCAGCTCCCAAACCCACAGCGTGCTCTTTTCTTCCTCCCCCTGCCCCGTCTTTGCAACTGTATATGGGTCAAAATCCCTGCACCACTTAACCTTTACCTGGGCAGTTATAGCAAAGCTTTTCGAAAACTCTAATAATTTTGCAAACTTTCAATACCAGACAAGGAGCAACTGAAACCCCACATCTCATCATGCTGGTTTACATCTGGTTGTACTTGGCTTGTCTGTTTTCATTTCATGTTTTAAGACTGGGGCATGAATGGCTTATGCCTAGCACACAGCTATATCATGCTTTTCGTTTTGCATAACTGGTCAGGCGACACTTGTTAACGAGAAGTCCTACAAGCCAGTGCTCACTGATGTAAAGGCAGTTTCCAGTAGCCCGATGTGTTCACAGGGTCACGTGCATTAAAAAATTTACTGCAGCACAGCCCAACCCTGCACGTGTTCCCTGTACAGATGATTATGCTGAACTGCCGAGAGCTCCTGACAAGTATCAGATACCAAAAGCAGAAATGATCTCTCCTACGCCCCTCAAGAAGTGAAGCCCTAGTCAGCACACTGCTTTTGGTCCTGTCCTCTTGCCCGAGTCGTGTACTTCAGAAGTCACGTGCTCCTCTTTTACTTCACGGCTGAGAGAGCAGGCAGGCAGGGGTTTGCCGCATCGCCCGGGACGTGGCCGGCACGGCAGGGACCACTCGGGTGCAGAGCAGCGCTGCTCGTCTGCCACTGTCTCCTGCAAGACGCACACGGGACACGAAGCAGGCCACACGCAGAGTCCTTGGCAGGGCCCAAGGCACGGCAGGCAGGCAAAGCGCAAACAGAGCAAACACAGAAGCTTTCTAACTAAAAACAAGTTAGAAAATATTACCTTTTTGTAATAATTTCTCGCCAAGAGACGGACTCAGTCACAAATTCTCTGAAGTTATCATTTGTTACAATTATGCCACCAGTTTTGTCCGCTAAATGTAGCAGAAACCTATAGTAATACAAGAGAGTTTCAAATGAGCAAACAGACACCCCTGGCTTCCAGAGACTGTGTTATAAGCAAATAAAAGGACATCCTCTACTTAGGAAAATCAAAGAATTCAACCCAGCCTGCACAATAGTTTTAAGTCTCTGTCAATTAAAGACCAACTAGAAACAATGAATATTTATGAAATTAGTGTTTATAAACAACTTTTCCGTACAATCTAATTTTTAAAAATGACTTCAGCTATAATGTGCACACGTTTCTAGGAAAGTTACACGACCAATAAGCAGCACTGAGAACATCTGAGGACCGCAGCAGTGGTGAGCCAGAGGACACGAGCCAGCGAAGGTGCCACTCAGTTCCTGCTGCGAGGCTGCAGGACTCTGGCTCCAGGTCAGCTGCTCGGCACAGTCAGCCCTGCAGCTGCTTTTTAAGTTCATACGTTCATTTTCTGCTTTGATTTGAGAAGAGATGACAAGAATAGTCACTGTGTATTCTGTTTAGCCTAAATTTTGGATTTACTCAAAAGCAAGCTACAAAAGGGCACATGGAGATGACAAAGAAACGGTAAGAAAAGTGTTCTGTTTAATGGCTGGAAGTTACTTCTGCTCGCACTGTCTTAACAAGAGATTTGTAAGGGTAATGTAAATTTTTTCTATTAAATTAGGATGACTACATATGTCTGAGACAATGTAGACAAAGGCAGTGAAACAAACTAAATCATGAAAGGTGCAAACAACTGCCCATAGAGTAATGTGTTCTTAAAGAACAATAAAAACCAAAACAAAAAAACCAAATCCAGTAGGCAGAGTGGCACACACCTGTAATCCCAGCACTCAGAGGCTGAGGCAGGAAGATCTAGCAAATTCAAGACCAGACTGGGCTATATACTGAGATCAGGTCTAGCCTGGTCCACATAGCAAGATGATGTTTCCAAAAAACAAAAAAACCCAAAAAGCCCAAACGGACAGAAACTAAACACCAACTGCTAGGTGTGGTAGTATACCCCTGTAATCCCAGCACTCAAGAGGCTGAGGCAGGAGGATCAGTCTGGGCTACAAAATGAGTTCAAGGCCAAACCTGCACTACATAGTGAGATCCTATCTCAAAAAAAAACACAAAGATAAACAAACCAAAACTAAAAAAAAAAACAAAAAACAACCAAGTTTCATTAGTTTCAGGGGTCTTAGGTCCGTGCCTTGGAAAATAAACATGATTTAGTTCTGATAAAAATTTTATTTCTGAATTACCTGTAATGGCAGAGTGAAGGAGCAATGGTGCTCAGGTAGTAAGGCTTCCGCATGTGTGCGTGTACCATGAACAAGACCCAGAGAGCCGAATAAAACCCGCAGCTATGTATCTGCATGTGTGCCTGAGTTCTACAATGCTAGGAGACATGAAGGCTGTCTGAGCCCAACCTGTCCTTCTGTGGGCGCTCTCCAGGGCCTGCCCTCAACCCTGGGCCGGCAAGGACGCAGCCTTCTCACCACTGCTCCACACGCTGTCCCCAGCTCACAGGCCGCTCCTCCACATCACCTGATTCTCCCCATCCGACCTGGCCATGCAAAGGGCAGTGCCAAGGCTCAGATTCAAAACGTCCCAAGGTCTCTGGTGTGGAAGGGACTGGGGCACAGGGCGTGCTGCTCATCAGCGGGTGCGTCCGTGGATGAGTGCAGCGCCTGAGTGTGCTGGCTATGGGCCCCCACCAAGGGGTCACTGTGCTCCTGCCCGCTCCTCCCTCTCTGCTCCTGGCTGTGCAGCCTCTCCTCCACCATAGCCTCTGCCATGCCGTCCCTGCCCAGGAGCCAGGCAGCCACAGACTGACAGAGCCAAGGAAAGCTCTCTTCCTTCACGTCGTGGGTGCCAGGGATTTTTTCCCAACAATGGGAAAGTGACTAGACATGCTGTTGGTGCGAGGACCCAAGCAGTAAGCACGTGTGTGCGGTGCTCCCAAGTCACCTTGGCCGAGCCCGGCTCTCTCCAAACCAGCTGCTCACTCCTTAGCTGCAGTCACAAGCTGCACTACCTTCAGTAGGGCTGGGGAGCACTCGGGGAGGAAAAAACAAGCAGCTGCTGCTTAGCTGCCCAGTGCAGACTCCACTCACGATGGCTCACATCACTATGCGCCACTGGTTAAATTGCAAGGGTTTCACTGGGTGTGGTGGCTCATGCTTGTAATCGTAGCTACGTGGGAGCTGTGGCAGAAGGATCACAAATTTGAGGCCGGCTTAGGGAGTAATGAGACACTGTCTCAAAATGTCCCGGGGCGGGGAAGGTGCCCCAAAGCACTGCCCTGCGTTACCAACCTGCGTCCCTTCTCTCCCAGACACACATCAGGGGAAGGGTGTGGCACCAGCACGTCCCCAGAGCCTAAGAGCCTGGTCAGCAGTCAGGCAAGGTTTTAGGAAAGACACATACGAAGTGTGGACTAAATTTTAATGTCTCGGAAGCACCAGCACTGCTGAGCCATCTACCAGGGGAAGAACCGGAACTTCCTTCTCTCAGGATCAGTCGAGACAGCTTGCACGGTGTGGAGGACACCCAGAGGAAAGGCATCACCATGCAGGCCCAGCGTCTGGCCACACCAGACCCGGACAAAGGGATGACCCTGAAAGCTACGCTCTTTCCCACCCTCCCTTTTTCTCTGGCATGTGCTAAAAAGACAGGGTGCTGCCCTGACTGGTGTCACATTTCCGGGCTCAGCCTCCAGGACAGTGGGGATGACAGGTGCGCCCCAGTGGACCCAGCAGGAAGCCACTCAGGGCTCCACATAAAGGCAAGATAGGCACAACATGCACCAGAAAGATGACCCTAGGTACCTACCTCAGATACATTTTATTAAAAAACAAAAAGCTCTAATTCAACAGCTTTTGGGGCTGGGGATTTAGCTTAGAGGCACAACGCCTGCCAGGCAAGCGCAAGGTCGTGAGTTCAATTCCCGGTACCGGAAAAAAGCCAAAAAATAAAATAAAATAAAATAAATCAACAGCTTCTTTTGTGATGTTCCTAAGCTCACACAGCAAAGACTGCTAAGCACATAACCTTAACAATCATGAACTGTGAAAATCCTCGGGCGCTTTGAGCCCACATCACCCACAGGAAGGCCCTCCCCACCCGCCCAACTCCAGAAAGGAAAACCTTTCATACCTGTCATCATGAGACGCAATTCTTTCTCCAAAGACCATCCGAGCAGGAGTTAGAGATAATATTCCAAGCTCCTGGAGCTGGGTGAGGAAGTGCTGTTCTGTTCATGGAATAAGTTGAATACACATATTCAGAAAAAGGCTCTCTTCCCAGATGGTAAATGAAAGTACACCTGAACGCCTGCCAAGGGGAGTTGTAAACTTTTGTTCTATTGACTCAGTTTTACTAACTCACTGGAAAGAAAAAAAAAATCCAGTAAGACCTATACTAAGGCAAATGCAATGTATCAATTTACTTTGTCTTGTTTTTGTTTCAAGACAGAGTCTCGCTGTGCAGTGCAGGCTGGCCGTGAACTCACTTATGTAGTCCAGGCTGGCCTCAAACTCATGGTGATTCTCCTGCCTCAGCCTCCCAAGCATTGGGATTACAGGTATGTGCTACGATGCCTGGCTTTTGGTTGTTTTTAAACACAAAAAGCCTCAGTCCAATTGCTTCTTAAAACATAAACCTACGTTTAGTGAATCTTGTCATTTAGATCTTTCCCAAAGCCATACTCCAAGCAGTAGGGGACAGAGAGGGCGACCAGAGTGGTAGAGAGTGGGTGAACATCGGACAGGAAAGCACACCCGCAGGTGCAGTGGGGGAGGAAGCCACTCTGCCAGTCCGAGAGAGGTGTGTGCGGCTAACCAAAAGTCCGTCAGCGTCTCCTCCAGCTGCCGGGCCAGCCTTACTACCTTTACAGCGTGGGTGGTAGCACGGAGGGCCATAGGCATATTTCAGAAACCCAGGAATGAGCAAGAGAGGCTCACTGCCTTCCATGCAGTGGCACCAACACTGGCCCGGACTGAAGCGGCTGAAGAGATTGACTCCCAGAACCACACAGTGCACAGCGTACGCAGACTTGGACTCATGCAGGGGTCCAGCTGAAAATCAGCCACAGAAATAGCAGATCTGCCTCGCTCCTCATGTGCCTTCTGTCAGGACACACGCTCTCCAAACTGAAGCAAGCTGGCAGTGCTCCGGGCACCTCGGGAGGGCTGAGCTTGACTGCCACCCATCCACCTTTTCTCCCTGGGCGCTGAGGTGTGAGCTGCCTGCACAGCCCTCAGCCATCTTCCTCCAGGGCCTGGTCTGTCTGGACTACTTCAGGACTGACGTAAGTTCAGCTCTTTCGTGTGGCCTGCAAGTAAGCCATGAAGCTCTATGATCAACAGAAATGGTTTAGACTACTAATTAGGCTACTGAAAAAACAATGCAATAGCCAAACGTAACAAGGGGCCAACTCAACAAGTGGGCTTTACAAAATACTATTTCAGCAGCAGAAACCCAGCCTGATAGAGGCCACATTTTAATTTTTAGAAAGTCAAAAAAATTTTTGTGAGGCAGGCGTGGTGGCAAACGCCTGTAATCCCACCACTCGGGAGGCTGAGGCAGGAGGACTGCTGGGAGTTTGAGGCCAGCCTGGGCTACAAAGTGAGTCCAAGGCCAGCCTGAACTGCACAGCAAAACCCTGTCTAAAAAAAAAAAAAAAAATTTGTGGTATTTAATAAACTCTAACACAACTTTGCAACAACTACAACACAACTTTGCAACAACTACCTTTCTCGCCTCCCTCCCTCTACCTTTTGTACTGTCACACTCCCTTCAGCAGATTCTACAGAAGTTGGAGCAGATTTACCACTCTGTGGTTAATGCTGCTGGCTATTCTCAGTACCAGCCCCAAATCAGCAGCCAATTATTAAACGTCTGCCCAGGAATCCAAAGAAAGCAGCTGGCTCACCTGTGACATTGGGGTCCCGTCTCGTTCTCCACTGAGGGACAAACACAGTGATGTTTCTGTTGCCAAGCTTCCAAAAATACTCAACCGCAATTGCAATTCCACGACAAGAAAAGAACTTTTTCAGGCCATGGCTAGAAGAAAAGTAAAATTACTTCAGTTTAAAGTATGTTCAGGGTGTAAGTTTTAAAGCAAACCATCAACAGAATGAAGAGACAACCCACACAATTGGAAAAAAATCCTGCCAGCTACTCATCAAAGGACTAGTATCTAGAATACTAAAAAAAGGAAAAAAAAAAAAATCAGAGCCCCCGCTTATAAAGATTCAATCCAAAAATGGGCATCTGAAATGAACACACACTTCTCAGATGAAGAAGGAGAAATGGCAAATACATGAAAAAATGTTCAACATCACTGGTCATTTGAGAGATGCAAATTAAAACAATGCTGAGATTCCATCTCACTCCGGAAAGAATGGCTGCCATCAATGAATCAAGTAGAAACAAATGCTGGGGAGGCTGTGGGGGCAGGGAGGAACCCTCTGCATTGTTGGTGGGAGTGTAAACTGGTACAACTACTATGGAAATCAGCAGAAATCCCATTTGATCCGGCTATTTCCCAACTAGGTATCTTCTTGAAGACACCATATTACAGTGCTACATGCACACCCATGTTTATAGCAGCAAATTCGTAAGTTAAACCTTAGAAACAGCCTATGCCTGTCAAGAGATGAATGGGCAAAGAAAATGTGCTGTCTATACACAATAGAGCACCACTCTACCACAAAGCAGGACAAAAGAGGCAGCTGCAGGAAGCTGCCCCACACAGCAAGCAGTGAGGAGCCCTGGGGCACAGGGGTCTTAAAAAGCATCTCCTCAAATAAATCTCAAGTATTTCAAGAATAAAAAGAAGAAAAATACTGTCCCAGAGATGGAGCGGGTGTAGATTCCCGCCGTGCGGCAGCTCCCTGCCCTGGCTAGCACGCTGCCCACTGCACCAGTGGGTGTCAGCTGTGCTCTCGTCCTCCGGAGCAGGGTGCACACCGAGCAGCAGAGGGGATAGCAGATTCGGAAGAGCAGCTCCTCTTATAGCAGCTCGCACCCACCCTCTCAGGGAACTGCAAGAAGACCGCAGAAGGGCCCGGAGGTTTAGCTCAGCAGCACAGAGCCTGTCTGGCAAGTGTGAGGTCGTGAGTTCGATTCCCAGTACCAAAAAAAAAAAAAAAACAAGACTGCAGAAGAGGCCACTCCAGCAGACTCAGGGAAGCAGATACATCCATTCTTGATAAAATGATCCAGAGTCCTCTGTTCATCTAAAAGCACCCAAACACGGCAAGGAGTCTAACAACATGACATCTGTGACTGGAAAAAGAGTCTGTGGGGGACAGTTTTTAAATCTTTAAAAGAGAGTAAACTGGCTGGGTGTGGTGGTGCACGCCTGTAATCCTAGCACTCGGGAGGCTGAGGCAGGAGGATCATTGTGAGTTCGAGACCAGCCTGGGCTCCAAAGTGGGCTCAAGGCCACCCTGAACTGCATAGCGAGACCCTGTCTCAAAAAGACAAATAATAAAATAAAATAAAACAAAATAAAATAAAGGATAAATCATGTATTATTTTAACTGCTTAACAGTTAATGTCACCA
The DNA here is from genome assembly GCF_000276665.1 of Chinchilla lanigera. NCBI lineage: Eukaryota > Metazoa > Chordata > Mammalia > Rodentia > Chinchillidae > Chinchilla > Chinchilla lanigera. The sequence goes on along the minus strand of NW_004955474.1, from coordinate 6,803,450 downwards.
GCGCCGATGTCATGATCCAAAATACAACAGCCTGTTATCTCCTGGGAAAATGGAAGAGTGCATGTGTTTAGTCCTCAAAAGGATAAACCCTTCAAGGAAACGCACCAAAAAGGCCTGTCAAATGCCTTGTGTTTTTCAACAGACAAATGTATACCGCCCACAGCGCCTCTTTTCCAGCCTGGCTACAGAGTGAGTACAAAACCAGCCTGAACTACACAGCAAGATTCTGTCTCCAAAAGAAAGAAAGAAAGAAAATACCAAAACATGTTTTCCATATCACGGCAGACACACAACTAAATGAAGCTTGTCCAAAGCAGAGGATAGGTGACAGCTGATTTAAAAAAAAAAAAAAAAACTCAGCGCACCTGGAATCCTGGCACTCTGGGAGGCTGGCACAGGAGGATCAAAAGTTCAAGCCCAGCCTGGACACCTGAATGACTTGGCAAGACACTGTCTCAAGGTTTAAAAATAAATGAATACAAAAGGCCCTGAGATGTAGCTCAGTGCAAAGGCCCTGGGCTCACAGCAGACGAGACAGTGTGGGGGAACAGAGAAAGCCCTTCCAAGTTACCCGACAGAGTGATTTCCTCCCATAATGTCCTTCATACGAACAGCCACGGAACCTGCTAGAGGAAGATTAGAGTGAGGCTCGGTAAAACGCACTGCTCTAGCAAGCGAAGGGGCAGACCTCATCTGCAGGAAAACCACCGACCCAGACAAGTCAGGTGCTCTTTTGCTGAAGTTTCAGGCTGACGGAGCCCAAAAGTTACTTGGCCATGCTGCGATGTCTGGCCATCCACCGCAACCAATTTCCATGACTCATCACTTGACTCACTCACAGTGTCGGGAAAAACCAAGTAAAGATATGCATAGTAGGCAGCACAGGGAAATGTGCCCCGGAATTTCTCACGGTGGAGATGAGCTGCACACACCAAGTCACACTGGGCAGCTACAGAAAGGAAGCTTCAGCTTTGCACAGATCCAGGAACGGTGAACCTGAGCCCCGCTGGGTGCGGCTACTCTACCCTCGGCTACTCCACCCTCAGGTCTTATTGCTTAAGGACTCAGATTTCCTTTAACTACTTCCCCACTAGTTGGGTCAAGTGGGTGAGGTTTACCCAGCAGAACTTATGCAACCCAGCCCTTAAGGATCCAGGGATGCTCAGTCCTGAAAATTTGACCTCCACATCTGTGGGAGGGGCCAGTGAGGCTGCCCAGGAGAGGCAGGTAAGGCCCAGACCTCTACGCAACACCAGACATGACTTCGAGCCTGTGTGATGTCATTCAAGTTACAGGAACTGCTGCCTCCAGAACTGGTACGAAGAGATCACGTTTTAAAAAATAAAGCACAATACCTGACACATGACAGGTACTTCAAGATTTACACTACTTGTTTCGCCAGGCGTAGTGGCACACACCTATAATCCCAGCACTCGGGAGGCTGAGGCAGGAGGATCCTTGTGAGTTCAAAACCTGCCTGGGCTATAAAGAGAGCTCAAGGTCAGCCTGAACTGCATAGTGAGATCCTATCTCAAAAATAAATAAATAAATAAATAAACGACTTATTTCATTAAATAATATCTTCATTTAACATTTAAGTTGATCATTAGAATGGCAACCATGATGTCTGTAAATGAGTGAAGAGTCCTTTAAAAATCTTAATCTAGGGCCAGGTATATAGCTCAGCTGCACAAGTGCCTGCCTGGCAAGTGCAAGGTCCTGAGTTCAATTCCCAGTACCAAAAAACAACAATAAAAATCCTAATATCTCGGGCTGGGGTATGGTGGCAAACACCTGTTATCTCAGCACTCCGGAGGCTGAAGCAGGAGAATCACTTTGAGTATGAGGCCAACCTGGACTACATACATATAGCAAGACCATTTCAAAAAACAAAACAAAACAAAATTCCTAATCTACTGGGCCAGGGGCGGGCGGGGGGGGCCTGCTGGGCCCACAGGCCCCACCCACCCCACAGCAATACCTGGGGTCCTGGGCACAGGGCAGCCAGCCTGGAGCCCTGACTGTGGGCCTCACACCTGTGGGCCTTACCCACCATACCCAGCTGGGCCAGGCCCAGGTGTAGGGCCCTGCAGGGACCTCTGTGAATCGTACATATCACCAAGTGCCTTCAACACAGCTCTCTCCTGCTCGCCACTGGGTGAAGTGTCGGGCCCTCCTTCACGTGTCTCCAGCCACCAGCGCAGGGGGCCAGGTCCCTGTTTCCTAAGGGTCCAAGTAAGTATGTACATTTCTCAGGCCAGGGCCAGCAGGGGGCTGCCTGAAGCCCATTTTTCATGCTATTACCTCTGCAATTATTTTTTCAAAGGTACTTAGATAACAAGAGATAAGTTTTTCAACCTAAAAAATCCTAACCTATAGCCGGCTGTGGAGCTGCACACCCGTAATCCCAGCAATTGGGAAGGTGAAGCAGGGGGATCTATGTCAGCCTGGGATACACAGCAAGAGCCTATCTCAAAAAAATAAAAAATGTCGCACACGCCTGTCATCCCAGAACTCAGGAGGCTGAGGCAGCAGGATCAATTCAAGGCCAGTCTCAGCTGGCTCATAATGAGCTCATAATGAGCTCAAGGCCAGCCTGAATTGCATAGTGAGACCTTGTCTCAAAAAAACCAAATAAACCAAAAGCAACAACAAACAAAAACCAAAAACCTTACCAAAGCAAACAAATATCCTATCTCTACGTCTTCCATTCACCAACAAGTCTTTATTGAGTACCCACCATGATGGGTCCATGGCTGTTGAGGGTAGTTCCATGAACACAACAGACAAGCCCCCTCACTGAACTCACAATCTAATCTAACTCACACTTAGTGTGGAAACATCTGGTTTGGAGTAGGGTTAAATCCCACCCCCACTCCAGCTAACTTTCAGTTTGCTGTGATGAAATTCACATAAAATAACCATCTGCAAGTTACCACTTCAGGGGCATTTAGTACACTCACAATCCTGTGCAAGCACCACTCATATCTGGTTCCAGAACATTTCCGTCACCCCCAAATTAAACCCCACACCTATCAGTAAGCAGTTTCTCTCCAGGGTTAATTTTAATCACTGACATTTTCAGGTCAATCTATACCCAATTAAGTAACCATGTCTCCTTAGGCAACACATCCTTTTGTGAAAGTTCTGCCTTTAAACTGAAACATCTGAATTCAACAGAAATTCAGATCCTCCTCCAAATAATCAGTTATTAAGAAACATTAGCAAAAGCTTGCAGATTTGCCTTAGTGCACAAATCCGTGGTGTTCAAAAGAGAAAGCACTGTCCCAAGGGTGTCAGGAAATAGGTGCTCACATTCTGGTATCTCAAGGACTAGGAGGGCACAGATGGGGGGCACACGCCGAACACTCTGGCTCTGGTAGCCAGCAGCATTAACTCCACCGTGACTCCTAAGGGGCCACCACTCCTAGAGGTACTTTACAAAGGATCCCATCAGGGCTCAACCCCTGTCTACTTGCACCCTTTTTCTCTGAACATCCGTGTGGGGCATCTTTCCACGTACAGAAGAGTTTCCACAGGAGGAAGTGCGGAAGTAAAAGGGATTAAGATGCAGTATGTATCAATACCCCACCAGGAATATATTCACTATGTATCACAAACATATACAAACAAAAAAGAATTTTTTAAGAACAAGTTTCTAAAAAAAAAAAGAAAAGTTTCTCAACCAAGTTGGGTGGTGCACACCTGTAATCCCAGCACTTGGGAAGCTGAGGCAAGAGGATCACTTCAAGTTTGAGACCAAGGGGCTGGGGATTAAGCTCAGTGGCACAGCACCTGCCCAGCAAGTGCAAGGCGATGATTCCGGGTGGCGGGGGTGGGGGTGGGGGTGGGGGGAGCAGGGCGGAGTTTGAGACCAGCTTGGGCTACATAGCCACCTGTCTCAAAACAAAACAAAACAAAACAAAAATATGGGGCCTGGGGATATAGCTCTGTGGTAGAATGCTTGCCTAAAAATGTGTGAAGCCCTGGGTTCGTTCCCTACTGCTAAGAAAAAAAAAAAAAAAAATTAACCAAGCATGATGGCACGTAGCTGCAGTCTCAGCACATTGGGAAGATCCCAAGTTCGAGCTCAGCCTGGGCAACGTAGTGAGACCCTGTGTTAAAATAAAAAATAACAAGATTAGGGATATAGTTCAGCGTGAAGGCCCCAGGTTCAATCTCAACCTCCAGTACTACAAAATAAATATATAATCCTAACAGGTATCCTAAAAATTCAGGTCATTAATCTCTTAATGACCTGAATGTGCAGAATGTGAGAATTACAGGTGTGAGAATTCCAGGGAAAAGGTCATACAAACATTCAACAATTCAAAAAAAAAATTTTTTAATATTTGGCAACTTCTCCCGCATACTATGTATAGGTACCATATATCTTGAATTGTGACTGAGGTAGGAGGATCACAAGTTGAAGGCCAGCCTGGGTAACTTACTGAGAACCTGTCTCCCAGTGAAACGGGGTGAGTATGTAGCTCAGTGGTTCGACACTTGTCTGGCATACCCAAGGCCCGGTGTTCAGTTTCCAGGACCAAGGGCAGACGGTTAAATCTGCCCTGCAGCTGCCTCCAGTTTGAAGCCGTCTGTAGTGAACCGCCAGCTAATATTACAGTATTTTCTTGGAACAGCTGAGTCTTAGCCAATCACATAAAGCAAATTCCTCACAACACCGTGCCCAAATAAGGTGAATGCAGAGCTGTGACCCATCAGGCTATCTCTGTACCCACTTCCTTTTTCTGTCTATAAATGCTGCCCATCCACTCTGTGAGGTGGACTCCTCCTGGTTCTGAATGCTGCCTGATTTATGAATCAGTCTTTGCTTCAATTAACTCTTCCAAGTTTACTTTGTTTTTAACAATGGGGTGACTCATTTTGAAAACTAGCATTTGTCGAAATGCATGATAAAGATGTCCTGAAGGACAGCTGAAAAAGCAAGAGACTGCAGCAAACAAAACTGAGGGGTGGTGGGCCCTGCCCAAAATAAGCACTCGGCACACAGTGGGGTGGGGACGCAGACCCTCATTCGCTTTGGCCTCTACGCTGAAACACCCTTTAGAAAAGGAAACCAATCCCACACCTTAGCCACAAACTGAAAACCTTAAGCGGAGCTCCAAGACAGGCTGAGCAGAAATGATGGCTCAACTCTTTCTACTAAGAGCAAACAGAAACTTAGCAAGAACCCAGGACCACACTGAAAGCTCAAACTGACTAATTTCCTCAGAAAGGAAATTGCTATTGTTTCACCGACTGAAGCAGAGAAGAAATCTGTCACCCTTAGTACCTCTGCACACTCTCGGCTACAGACTGAGCACATTCCAGCCTAAAGAGACGGGAACATCTTCTTTATTATAAGCTCCACCCTTGTGTTTAGAACCTAGCAGTACCTACAGTACTGAAAAGCTGTAATTTAAAACTCTCTATACTGTGTATCATTGCACCATGTGACAGAGGTCAGATTCTCTACCATCTCTTGCCCACGGGGATACAAGTTCACAACTCCAGAAGATTAAATGCCAAAAACTTTCCTTTCCAGCCAGCTGACGACCTCCCTCTCCCTGGCAGGCTCCACATCAGAGACAGATGCACATGCAGTCCTCCGCCAGGGCCTGCTTCGAAGACCAAGACAAGAAGCCCGCACCGGCTGACACCGCGAGGCTGTGCGCGCTGCACTTACGTGATGGCAACGTTGCTCCCGTCTATAACAATATGCTTCAAATCCGCTCTTCCGGGCTCATTTTTTAATTCCAGCTTGTAGGGTACTTTCAGCGTATCTCGAAACCTTTGAACGCCTGTAACTGAGGAATCGATGTGATCGGAAGGTCCTGCCAATCTTGCCTCACTAACTGAAGGTAGCAGCAGGGGCAGCGGCCCTGCTGGTGAGAGGGGTAGACAGTTTGGCTTGGGCTGAAGAGCGCCACAACACCCCAAAGGTTTCTCACAGGCAGCTTTCACATTATTCGGAAGCAAGGCTTCTGCTTGCTGCTGTAAACCATTTTCATGAAAAACTGGGACTCTAGGCTGGTGACCTGAAGCTCCCCTTGAAACAAAATTAACATCTTTGGGACTTGGTGGGGTGACAGAGGCGGAAAGGCCATCGGTTTCAAGGTCTGCATTACAGACATAGCTATGGTGTGGGCCCTGGATTTCGTGTTTCTGTTCTGCTGGGACTGCTCTGAAAGTACTACGTTTGCAGTTTGAGGTACATGGTTTAGCCTCTACTTTGAATGGCAACTGAGAAAACTTCTCTCCTGTATTTTGCTGTGCGTAAGCCTGTGTCTTCTTCGGAGTGGAATCTGCTGTAAGCTCATTTGTGCTGCCACAAATACCTTTACTTTTGGTTTTAGTGGTGTCTGGATACACAGTACTGGGTGAAAATTCTCTGTCTTCTTGGAACCGTTTATTTTCTTTTTCAATTTCTTCCAAGAGCAATAATGGTTCAGTAGAAGGCCCATACTCCCTAATGACCTTTTCAACAATTTCTTGAGAGTAGCCCATGGTTTTAAAAAAGTTGACAAGGATGTTGTATTCCATCTCCTCTGTAGTGTCTTTCACATCCAGACTTAAGTTTTCAGAGTCAACAGAAGAGTCAGAGAGGTCGATGATGACATTTCCAGCTGATGGCTTGCCATCCTGTAAAAGCTCTTCCTCTTGAACATTTTCTAAGGAAAACTGCTTCTTGGTGTGCCTTTCCTCGGAATCAGAAAATCTCCTTTTGCAACAAACTCTCTCTTTGGAAAGGGCCTCCTCGTTGGGGTTTACACCATTTACCGGCTGCACAAAGCGCACATCTGGTGAACTAGAAAAGACCGTGTCCATTTGTTCTGTAAGCTCAGAAACGGGAGTCCGGGCTTTATTTCTCACATCTTCCTGCAGAACAGTTTCATCTCTAGAAACACTCAGTCCTGTGGCAGCATTCTGTGCAAACTCTGTTTGCTGAGCATCTCCAGTTTCACTAACCTCACCGCCTCTGGTTTCAAACAGATTCTCCTCGCCCTGGGTGAGACTCAAGAGCTCTTTTTTCAAGGAAGTGGGCAAAATCAACAAATCCATTGTGTAATTGTCTGCCCGAGCTTCAACGAATTGCTTGAATTCCCTTTTTACCTCTGAGTCTTTCTGACTGCTGGGTAGGTTCTCATTGTTCTCAAAGAGCTTCACAAACTGCTGAATATGACTCCTGGCCATGACCACAGCCTCCGCGCTTCCTCTGATGCCGAGAAGGCCAATGTCCAGGACACAGAGGTCTGCACACGTATCCTGGATCAAGCTTTTCAGAAACAGACTGTGAGCCCCAACAAAAATGCAGTGCATCGCTTTGGGGTAACACTCTCTTTCCTCCAGTTCAGGTTCACAGATGCCTTTGATGTACTCCTGTAAAGACAAAGTAAGAAATTCAGCTCTCTCTACAAAAGCTCCTTAACTGTGGATGTGATGTTACACGTGTACTTACAAACATCAAAGTGATTTCACAAACGATCTTAAGCATGTTTATAATTTTGAGGAGAATGCCATGGTTTCAATAAAAGTTTGAAAACAACAGACAGGCCGGGCATGGTGGCGCAGGCCTGTAATCCCAACACTCGGGAGGCTGAGGCAGGAAGATCGTTGTGAGTTTGAGGCCAGTCTGGGCTACAAAGGGAGCTCAAGGCCAGCCTGAACAGCATAGCCAGACCCTGTCTCAAAAAGACAAAAAAAAAAAAAAAAAAAGACATAAGCTGTTTAATTATCTTTACAGGAATTGGAAACTTTGCATCTGAAAGGCAGGTATTGGCAACATTTTAAGTGTATATCTTGCAGTGTGATCTTAGGTGTTTGCCTAGCTACACAGAATATAATCCTGAGTCTGGACTTATTTTCATCTAAAGAATAAACATCTTTGTTCACTATCAGTCATTTATCACTACCATGACATAATCTAGAGATAACATAGTCCCATTAGAGAAATCTTGCCTTTTGCTTTGCTACCATTATTCTTGGTTTTCAGCTATAATGAAACACAGTACCCCTTGTGTCCAGATTTGTTGAAGTCATTTAGAAAGAACAAGATTGTTTCACAAAAATTTTTTCCAGTTGCTTAGAACAATCTACATCCTATATAATTTCATGGTTTTTTTCTAAGAAGATCAGACTGTTTAAAATAGACACAAACGTAAGTATAAAGAACTAGAGAATGCTAAGAAGCACTGCCATTCTCAAGGGAAGAAAGGGAACTGGGGCTGCTACAGAAGACAAGAATTAGGCGAGCAAGTACGCACACGGACAATGAGACTATCTGTTAACACACCAACTTCAGTTCCACAGTTTGGGTCAGTGTTTTGGTCTCACAGTGTGGCTACAGCACCACTGGTATGATCCTGTGTAAGTTACCCAGTCTTCTAAGCCCAGTTTCTTCAACTGTGAAAGTGGTAAAAATAGTGCAATCACAGAAAGTTGGAGAGAATCAGACATAATGAATATGAAGTCCTGGCAGCAGTGTGTTGCTTACTCAGTAGTAACGTCATTACTTAACTCATCAGCGAAAACCTTCGGAGAGACATTTGTGAGACACGAGCCTGACGTGATACCAGATCCACACTCTCAACTGAAATCACAACGGCACTGCCAAAGTTGGTGCCAAGTCTACCCTGCACAGCACCAGTCCGCAGACGCTCGCCGCACACACCGCACTTGCAGTGGCAAACTCGTCCGCAGTCAGAATTTACATTCACATGTGCACACATGTGTACACATTCCCTGTGCATCCCTGGCTCAGAGCACAGAATCCCTACGAGATGAGACCCCAGAAGCCTGAGGAAGACTTCACAGAGAAGCGAGACACAGTAACAGGGTGCTGGCTGTATGTTCCCCAAGTGGGCCGGGGGTCTTCAGTCCTGGTGGGTAAGCACAGAAGCCTCTGCTGCTGGACAGACGCCCTGCGCCACGCCCTGCACCATTTGGTCTTATTGGTAACATGGTAACTTCATTAAACCAAAGTGTTAACAACTGATCATCCTTTCTTCCTAAACATGTAAACAAAGTGTTAAATACTCACGTCAGCATGCTTAACACTGAAACAGTCTGAAATATTTGTAAAATTCTCCAGCTAAACTCAACATTCTTTATGGAAGTTCTTAAATTAACTCAATTTCTTCACTCGCTTAAGGATATTCAAATTATCTATTTCATACTGGGCAATTATGGTAGTTTGCACTCTTCAAGGAATTAGTGCAGTTCACTAAAATTGCTAAAATTACATACCCAGAGTTGCACTATTTTTTAAAAATCTTTTAAATGTCTGAAGAGCCAGGCGTGGTGGCGCATGCCTGTAATCCCAGCACTTGGGAGGTTGAGGCAGGAGGATCGCTGAGAGTTCAAGGCCAGCCTGGGCTACAAAGTGAGATCAAGGCCGGCCTGAACTGCATAGTGAGACCCTGTCTCAAAAAGACAAAAAAAAAGTCTGAAGATTGCAGTTGCATCCTGTTTCATTCCTCGTATCAGTAATTTGTCTTTTCTTTCTCATGTCGCCAAAAGATTTATCACTTTTTTTTTTTTTTTTTTTTTTTTTTTTTTAAGGCAGGGTCTCACTATATAGTGCAGGCTAGTCTTGAACTTGTTTACATAGCCCAGGCTGGCCTTGAACTCCTGGCAATCCTCCTGCCTCAGCCTCCCAAGTGCTGGGATTATATAGGCATGCACCACCATGCCCAGTAAGATTTATCAATTTTTCAATTCAAAGAATGGATTTTTGTTTAGTTGATTTTGTTTCTATTTTAATATATGTTCCTATCTTTTTTATATTTCTCTCTTTCTGCTTTAGTGTATTTCATTCTAAACTTTAGGTCCTTGAAGTAGAAGTTTAGGTGGAGCCTTCCTTTCTAATGTATGCATTTATATGTTATAAACTTACCTTTGAGCCAGACGTGGTGGCACATACCTGTACCCCAGCACCCAAGAGGCTGAGGCAAGAGGACCACTGAGAGTTTGAGGCCAACGTGGGCTACTTAGCAAACTCAATACCAACCTAAATCTATATAGTGAGACCTTGTCTCAAAATACCAAAAAACAAGCCAGGCCTGGTGGTGCACACTTGTAATCCCAGCACTCAAGAGGCTGAAGCAGGACGATCACCACAAGTTCAAGGGCAGCCTAGACTATAGAGTGAATTCAAGGCAAGCTGGAACTACATAGTAAGATCCTATCTCAAAAAAAAAAAAAAAAAAAGGAAAGAAACTTCTCTTTGAGCAATGCTTCAGCAGTATCCCAGTAGTCTGATATGTTGTATTTTCATTTAGTTTAGTGCAATTTTTAGAACCTTTCTTGAGAGGTAGCTCAACGGAAGAACACTCTTTAATATGCCTGAGACCCTGCGTTTCACCCTAAACACACACACTGGTATCTCTAGAAAAGCCATGTTCTGAAGGTAAAAAAAAAAGTGTTGTTTAGTTTCCAAGCATTCTCCAGTCTCCAGTTATCTTTGCATTACTGGTTTCTAGTTTGATTACTTCGTGGTCAGAACACTCTACGTGATTTCAATTCTTTTCAATATGTTCAATCTGTTTCATGGCTGGGGCGGGAGTTTACCTTGATAGCTCTGTGGGTGCTTGAGAAGAATATGTACTCTACTACCACTGGCTAACCCTCTCTACAGTCGTCTCTGGCAACCTGGTGGCGGGTACAGGCGGCAAGCTCTGGGTCCTTGCTGATTCACTGTTTTCAGCTGTTTAATGGTCTATCAACTGTTCAGGAAAGACAGCTGAAGTCTCCAACCACTACTGTGGATTTACAATTTCTTATTTTGGTTTTGGCAGTTTTGCTGCTCTGCTAGGAATACATACATTTGGCATTGTTATATAATCTCTCCCTCTCAAAATGACCCTCATCATTATGTACTATCATCGCTGATATTTTTTTTTTGCTCTAAAGGCTACTTTGGTAATACTATTGTCACTATACCTTTCATTTGATTAATGCGTACATGGTATATTTTTCTTCGTTTTATTTTTTGAATATTGTTGTACTCTTTTGAGTGTGTATTTTTTTTTTCTTTTTTCTATTTTTTGGTCTTTTTGAGACACGGTCTCGTTGTGTAGTTCAGGTTGGCACTGAGCTCACTTTATAGCCCAGGCTGGTCCCAAATTCGTAACAATCCTCCTGCCTCAGCCTCCCGAGTGCTGGGATTACAGGCATGTACCACCATGCCCAGCTGTTCCACTTTTTATTTTACAACAGAATTATCTCTTGCAATTAAGATTCACACACACGCGCGCGCGCACGAATCCACCCAGAACCCTGAACCTTCACAATGATCCATATCCCCAGTCCTTTCTTAATGTTTTATTTTTGAGACAGGATCTTGGCTAAGGTGCTCAATTGCCCAGGCTGGGCTTGAGCGTATGATACTCCCGCTTGCTCCCAGAGTGCTGGAATTACGGGTGTGCCCCACCATGCTTGGTTTCAATTTTTCATTAAAGACTGACTCTCATAAATTACTGAGTAGCAACAATTTATTATACTCATATTTAGAAGTGAACAATGAAATACACAGCATTATTACATTTTAGGAGCCAGGTGTCATCAGGTACACGGATAAGAAAGACGCTGTAGATCCAAACATCCATCACTTGCATTTGGTTGTATTTGGTATCCGAACATTCTTAGTATAGTTCAAGCCCGTCGCGCCCACCCTGAAATGATCAATTTCCCTTTTACCCAGTGAAAGGAATTTCTATTACTGTACCTTCAACAAACTCAGCTCTGCTCAACACTATCAGCATTTCACAAAGCCAGGCAGAAGACCCTAAGCCCAGGGGTGATCAGAGCAAGTCTCTCTACACCACTGTCATGTTTTACAAAGAACACACACAAGGGGGCTCTGCCAGCCTCACGGCCAGTTCCACACTTGCAGAAGCAGCCGACCCGGGGGAACAACTTCAGCTGCTACCTGCAGAGTGTGCAGGATCAAGTGACAACTGACAGCACCCATGCCAACGCTCACCGAAGGCAGCAACAGCTAAAAACCACCACGACTGGAGAGCACCATCCCGGCTGCGGACTGGCTGCCAGGCATCCCTGCAGCACAGCACAGCAAAGAATGCCAGATACCCACAAATCACACAGGAAGGAGCAACGCTACATTCCCAGAAGCCCTCAAGGCGCGAGAGTTCTACAACGGTTGTGGCTGCACACTTTGGGGATTCTAAAGATACTTTTCTACTTAGAAAACATGTCCATAAGAGTTCTTGTATTATCTTTCAGGTTTTTTTGTTTGTTTGTTTTTGTTTTTGTCTTTTTGAGACCGGGTCTTGCTATGCAGTTCAGGCTGGCTTTGAACTAACTATGTAGCCCAAGGTGGCCTTGACCTCAACAGCAGTCCCCAGCGCTGGGACTGCGCCACCACGCCCAGAGAGTTACTATATTATCTTAAGAGAAAAGTGGATTCACATGACATTTAGGCATTAACAAATCCTGCAGCATGCCACGAATCAGAAACACTACACAGGGACTAGGATGTAGCTCAGAGGTAGAGCGCTCACCCAGCTCTACCACCAGCATGGCAAAGGGGAGGGGCACAAAAAATATGCCTCAGAAAATACAAACTCTTAACATCACTAATCTACTAGTCTACAGTGGAAAGCAGGTCCACTGCACATCTCTATCTGGCGATGTTAATAACATTGATGTAAAATTGACACTAACCATACTAACCACTGTTCCAACACACTCTCAACGTCTGCTTTCTGTTGCACCTTTCTCCCCGCTGCCTCAAGCTCCTGCCTCAAGTTCTTTCCGGAGGAGCTTTCACTGCCCTCCAGGGAAGGGCCCTCCTGCAGTCACACAGTGCACTTCTGGTCACACTCAGAGTCCTCCAGTCTTTACCCCTGTGAAACTACATCTGCAGAGCTCTACAGCTTGACTGTTTTCAAAATATTCCCCTTTACTGGTCAGTCTATCCTTTACTCTTACAGAAAGAACCATGGCAAGCCAACAGTGCCCTGTTTACTATCACTCTCAGGAAAAGGCATACATTTATGTGTGGTGGTACACACCTGTAACCCTAGCATTCTGGAAGGCTGAGGCAGGAGGGCTGCAAGTCAGAGCTCAGCCTGGGCAATTTAGCAACTTAGGGAGACCCTGTCTCAAAATTTAATAAGTAAGTAAAGAGGGATGGGGATGCAGCTCAGTGCAAAGGCCCTGGGTTCAACACCCAGTACTCCACCCGCAAATAAAAAGGCATACATATCTTATCAGAGTCTATGAGCCAATATGTATGAACCCCTTTGACTTGTCTCCATTTATCTTGTGCCTGTAGTCCCAGATACTCAGGAGGCTGAAGCAGGAGGAAGCAAGTTCCAGGTCAGCCTGGGCAGCTTAGCAAGATGCTTCCTCAAAAACTAAAAATAAGTAAAATTTTACAGAGTAAAAAAAAATCCTTTTCCCTCCTTTTGCTTCAGAGTTGTGCCTTCATACTCCACCTTTCCCAGGAGCCGCTCTAACCCCTCTAGGCTGCTGTAACTGCAAACCCGCTGGGGTGTCTTCAGCCCTACATCATACTTCCTGCAGCCCACAGCCACGCATAGCGCCACCCTACCGTCCCTTTCACCAAACAAAGGCATCTCAGCCATTTTACATCTGCCCCCTGAAATCATCACTCTGTGCCAGTCAAACTGACCAACCACAACACCAACAACAAACAGCACCCAGACCGAAGGCCCTTCTCTGCACGCCTCCTCCTCGGACTGGCTCAGCACAGCACTGCCGGGCACCTGCGCTCAGCAAGCTTCTCCTCCTTGCACATGCCCAGTAACCAATGGAGACAGCCTGCCACGCCCACAGCGCCTGGAGCTGCCTGACTGCCCCAGGACCCTGGACAGGTTTTCCTGCATAGCTTCCTTAGCAAAGGGTGATCAGATAAAACCAGCTGCAGGGAGCACCTGACTCTCTGATTATCTTAGATAAACCAGGTCCATTCCGCCCAGCATGAAGTCACTCCTGTCTGAACTCGTAAACATGCCACTCTCCAACGCAACTGTGGGAACCACCTGCTTCTGCCACCCCAGGCCAAGTTCCTGTTAATATGACCCCCAATAATTACTCTGCGCCGCTCTACCCGGGTCTGCCTCTCCCCACCCCACGCCTGCCAAGGCCAGAGCGCACAGCAGGCTTGTGCCATTCCAGCACACCACGCACTGTCTGTACTTCCTACTCCTTCCCCGAGTTCTATGCTGTCACTTCCCAAAACTCTCTCCTGGTCCTCTCTGCCAGCTATACTCAGACTCCTCAGGCTCCCATCACAGCTCTCACTGTTCTAATGCCAATGGAGGCTCCACCCCCACCCCCACCCGCTCATTGGCAGCCACGTCCCCATGGAGCTCCAGGCTCCCTGTGGTGCCAGTCGTTCCAGTCCTGTGAGCACTGTAGGCAACTCTCACTCTTCTCTCCCCTCGCAGGTCTCATCACCTCCACTCACTTGTTATAGTATCAGAGTCACTTCTAACAGCACTGTTTCACTTCCTGCTCAAAAGCTTTCTTTTTTTTTTTTTGGTACTGGGAATCGAACTCATGACCTCAGGTTTGCCAGGCAAGCGCTTATGCCACTGAGCTATATCCCCAGCCCTTAAAAGCTTTCTAAAGCTGTTCTCTGCACAGAAGTAATGCTCAAGACCCTTAGAACCACACCCAAAGTCCCTTAGAGTTGGACTAACATGTCTGCTTATTTTTTGCAGCTGGATTTAACCCTCCCTTCCTTCTGCTCTTATCCAAAATACCTTCAGAGAAATCCGGAGTGTGTATATTAATCTCTGTATGATGTACACAACAGTGCCTTAATTATTTAAAGTATAATGTGTATCATAACCCTACCACATCATTAATTTAAAAAAATTTCCAACTGAGCATGATAGCAGTGTAATCCCAGCGTTCTGTGTGTCTGAGACAGGAAGGTAATAAATTTCAGCCCAAGACAAACCACTCAGGATCCCTCCTATCTCTCAGGAGTCATCCTATTCCCCATTGCTTTTCTTCAATAAACTTTCCTACTTGTAACCTCTGTTGTTCTTTAGAATTCTTTCTGCAACTTCAGGGAACATGAGCTCAGCATATCTGACATCCAGCAAATCATCTTGGAGGTTCCACTGAGGTCTTTGGAAGGAGGTATGAGTTTTCTTTTGTTTCATGGCACCCCTGAAATGTTTCCACTGAATTCTGGATTGTGGCTCACTTCGTGGCAGTCAAGAGGACTGCCATGAGTTCAAGGTCAGCCTGGGATGTATAAGCAAGTTCAAGGCTAGCCTGCACTCGAAAATCTAATTTATTTCAGCCCAACATGGGCAACTTAGCATGACCTATCTCAAAATAAAAAAAATCAATGTCTGATGCCAGGTGGGGTGGTGCATGCCTGTAGTACCAGCACTCCAGAAGCTAAGGCAAGAAGATCTCAAATTTGAACCCAGCCTGGCTCAGTAATGTAGTAATGCAGTGCAATTCAGTGACACTAGTGAGACCCTGTTTCAAATACTGAAGTGAGGGAGAGCCTGGGAATGTAGCTCAGTGGTAGAATGCTTGCCTAGCATGCACAAGGTCCTGAGTTCACCATCTCCAGTACTACCAAAAAAAAAAAGATAAAGGGGGGGCCTCGGTGTGAAGGCCCTGATGCCAATACTCATTACAGAAAAAAACAAAAAGGCAGGAATTTGGGGGACAGTATATGCCAAAAGGTGGACTAACATGCTATGGCAGTCCTACGTATCCTCTGCCAATACTGTACCCATTTTTTACTTCTTTAATAACAGGATCCAGCTTTTGTTCAGGGCAGCAATCACCTATGTTAAAACTAAAAACTTCCTACAAGATTATAGTAATGTGCCACCATGCCCTAAATTTTTTTTCTTTCTATTATACTTTTTTTTTTTTCTCCTACCTCCTTCTGTTACTAAAAAAAGCCACATGACATAGCTCTGACCAACAACAGATAAAGAGCACAATTTTTTGGAGAAGAATTACTTCATCTTCCATCATTTCTGTTTTGGTCTTTTTGAGACAGGGTCTCGCTATGTAGTTCAGGCTGGCCCTGAGCTCACTTGGTAGCCCAGGATAGTCTTGCAAAGACAAAAATTTTGTCTCAAAAAGACAAAAATAAATAAATAAAGACCTCAGAGGAATGGTGGATAGGCAGTGTCAATCAGAAGACACCATAATCACAACTGCCTTCCAGGCAGAAAATCCAGGTGTGAATTTATTCATACAGCTCTTACTCATCAAGTAATGGAAATTATTCTATCAGCACTAAAAGACTGAACAAAACCTTCCCCAAGTGGAAAGCAACCTCTTAAAATTCAGCAAAAGCATTTTCTTTGCTATATTGATTGGAAGAAAAATAGTTCTTTACTGCAAGGACTTTCCACCTACAATTCTGTTTTGAAATTTAACAGCCGGGCGTGGTGGC
>NW_004955474.1:6778388-6786918 GCF_000276665.1 Chinchilla lanigera | reverse complement strand
TACAAAGTGAGCTCAAGGTCAGCCTGAACTGCATAGCAAGACCCTGTCTCAAAAAGAAAAAAAAAAAAAAAAAAAAAATTTAAGACTAATCTTATACAATTACTATTTGAGTAAAACCCAGGACGAAATGTGGTCTTCTTTTAATTGCAACCCTACAGGGCTGGAGATATAGTCCAGTGGCCTAAGTGCCTGTCTGGCAAGTGTAAGGTCCTGAGTTCGATTCCCGGTATCAAAAAAAAAGAAAAATTGCAACCCTACAATACTTTCTGGAAAATGAACAGGAAGAAGAAACTAGTCATGAGCAATCACCTCTGACCCTCGTACTACAATGTGAGCATCCCTGATTTCAACATTCTGGTATAACCCCAAAATGTCATGCATAAAAATAGAGCTGCCAACCACTGTTTCTTAAGAATATGATTTTCATAACTATCGCGAATAAAAAAAGCATTCCTGGAAATGCAAAAAGGCCACCACCCGCCTTTCCGGTGAAATCAAAACAAAAGCTCAATGACAATACTCATATTGCATTCTCTGAATTATTTCTTCCATGAACAAATCTAGTGAAAAAAAAAAAAAGAAAGAACAAATCTACTGCTCATTCATGCACCGAGTACAAAGCTCTTCTAACCAAAAAGGAAATGAGAAATACTGGGTCAACTGTAACCCTCTGAAGTCTGTGCAGTAACAAGCCACTTCAACTTGTATTACATGTTTCTCATTCTTATCCTTTTCTCTTCCTCCACAAATACACAAAATCTCCATCAAAAGCTGGGCAGGGTGGTGCTTGCCTGCAATCCTAGCACTCTTGTAAGCTAAGGTAGGAGGATCCCAAGTTCAAGACAATTAGTTCAGTGGAGCCAGTGCCACAAACCGGAACACCCATTCAATTTGGAGAAAGTTAATTACCACCTCTTTTCTTTGGTCTTTTTTACTTTTTGAGACAGTCTCGCTATGCAGTCCAGGCTGCCCTTGAACTCTACATAGCCCAGACTGGTCTCCAACTCTTGGCAATCCCCAGGCCTCAACCTCCTGAGTGCTAGTGATACAGGTATGTGCCACCACAAACTACCTCCTCATCTGAAGTCCCCATCCTGTTACCTTTTCCTCACAAATTAAGCATGCATGGGTGTTCTTCGTGTTGGCATGGTGTCTTGGATGCAGTGTAATTTCAGTGTTTAAAGACTGAGGAAGGCCAAGCATGGTGGCACACGCCTGTAATCCCAGCACTCGGGAGGCTTAGGCAGAAGGGTCATTTTGAGTTTGAGACCAGCCTAGGCTACATAAGTAAGATCAAGGCCAGCCTGAACTGCATAGTGAGACCCTGTCTCAAAAAGACAAAAAAAAAACCAAAAACAAAACTGAGGAGTCCTCCAGTTCCTGTCATAATGACATGTCTTCCAGGTGTGGACACAGCAGGTCACTGGCCATGGCTCTCGCAGCTGTCAGGCCAGTAGGTAATTAATGCCTAAACACTACCTGCAGCGCAGTCCCCTTTACCAAGTCAGTGCCTCAGCAGCTCACAGGGAGGCCTGGCTACACCTCCAGTGCTGCCTATCTGCGTGACCCTCAGGGACAGGCTCCTGCTCACTGGCCACTCCAACGAAGGGCTCTGGGATCTCTGAAGGGAGTATTCCCAGGAATCCCGCACTTCCCTCTTACCCAGTACCACCAGGGCAAGCCCAGGCCTCAGAACTCCTTCACATCAGAGCCCACCCTCTCCATTCCTCTCCGGTTATAGCTCAGAGCTCTCCCTACTCTTCAGCATCACTGTGCAGCCAGGAAGTTACACTCACAGCTCACTGCCGTAGGACCACTCACGCACAGTCCGAGCCCCAATCTGCCCAGCTCCGTGGCACTCGGACCCTAACCTCCAATCCCTGTCACACCATCACCTCTCGCTGGCCGTGACTTGGTGCCAGTCCCTCTTTCTCTCCTGCTGCACTTGAACATTCTGCTGAGCCCAACATGGTCCTGTTGCCAGGCTCTCACCTCCCTCTCGGGGATGAACCAGCGTCCTAGGGCACTGAGACAGCGTGGCAGGGTGAGGTACTGACTGCCTGATTCTCCAATGGGGAAAGTGTAATCTTACTACGTTCGACACCTGTTACTTAGAAAGGAGATCCTGAAAAGGCACCTCGCAAGCTGAAACTAGTTCACAACGTATTTAACAGGCATGGCTAGTTTTTGTTCTGTTTTCTTAAAATATGTACTTTAAAAAGAATAACGCAAGGCCAAGCATGGTGGCGCATGCCTGTAATCCCAGCACCTCAGTGACTGAGGCAGAAGGATGGCCCTGAGTTCAATGCCAGCCTGGGCTACAGTGAGACCTTGTCTCAAAAAAAACAAAAAAGAAGCCAGGCATGGTGGCATATACCTGTAATCAAGCACCAGGGGACTGAAGCAGGAGAATGGCTTATGAGTTTTGAGGCCAGCCTGGGCTACATAATGAGTTCAAGGCCAGCCTGAACTATATAAAGAGACCCTGTCTCAAAAAAAGTATAACGCAAAATTTCACTGATATGATTCACAACATGCACAGTTTCTCAAACATAAATTAGTTGACACTTAAAGAGAACAGACACGCGGGCCTCCTGGTGAATGCACATCATGTAGGTGGCTAACGCTACGCTCATGCATCTGCCCTCAAGTAGCGCAGGCAGAGCGCCCTATGCAGCCCCCCTCAGTCACTTCCCAGGCCTCATGCAGCCTGGCCCCAAAAAGCTCTGTGACACTCATGTAAAAGAAGAATTCACTTTCTTTTTATTTTTGTTTTTTGAGGCAGGATCTTGCTTTGCAACTCAGGCTGGCCTTGAGCTCACTGTGAAGCCCAGCCTGACCCTGAGCTTGCAGTGATCCTCCTGCCTCAGCCCCTCTGCATGGACAGCCCCTCTATGGACACTGTCCCCTGCTGGGGACAAGGGGACGTGAAATACTATTTTATTATGCTGGGGACCAGGCTACGTGACTGGGGTCCCGTGATCTCGAAGCCAGTATGACTTGCTTTAGGAAGAAAGAAGCATGTGGAAGGCCCATCCTTCCTGGCTGCACGGAGAAAGCTGATAACCATAGCAGTCCTAAGGGAAGACAGCATCTGCTGAAGGCAGTGTAAAGAATGCAGGCATACTGATATGGAGGACTTGTTCTCCATTAAACTGTTCCCCATTTACTGCAGTTTCTGGTCCATAAAAAGCACACAGCCCCTTCCCCTGTGCTCTACCTTGCTAATAAAAGTTGGTCACCTGCACCGACTATTGAGCCTGTCCACTAGAGGCAGGTTCCTCCCAGTCCCCTATTGTCTCTTGCCTTTCTTTATTCTCTGCCATTCCTGTTCACCCCATAGGTATGGGGGCCTGATCAGTCCCGGGCTGACCCCTTCTGGGCTTTCTCTTGCTCTCACAGGCTCAGCTCCAAGTAATGTCAGGCTGTTGTAAAGGCTGCCTAACTCTCTGCACATCTGTACTTCCAGCGGGGCAGAGCAGCAAGGGAGCAAGGCCAGCGGGGAGCACGCTGAGCACTGCATAGGAGTGCCATCTCTCGGCTGCCCTCTGCTGCAGCCCGGCACAGGGATGGCCCTTCCCTTTCACCTCTGGAGGCAGCCTCCGCACTAGCTCACCCTCTACCTGAGGAACCCATCAAATGGCTCTTTCCTGTCCCTGTGATTTGCGGGTGCCCCCACCACCACCAGGAAGTCACTGTCCTTGGCTCTCTGAAGCCAGATGAGCAATTCAAGCCTTTCTCACACTAATCACTGTAACCTTTGCACAGTTTACCTGCTGCATGAGTCCTGTTTGGTTCTGATGAAGTTAGAGATCACCAGAGGCCAAGAAACCCAAGAAACTCCTGGGACCTTAACCTGTTTCTCATTAAAGTATGATGTGACCGAGCGTGGGGGTACTCGCTTGCAATTCCAACACTCTGACAGGCTGAGGTAGGAGGATGCAACTTCAAGGCCAGCCTAGGAAACTTAGTGAAACTTGGCTCAAAATAATTTAAAAAGGGGGTAAGGGGTTGGGAATATAGTCCAGTATGAATTCCCTGGGTTCAGTTCCCAATCCCCATACTATAATACAATTACAAAAAAAAAAAAAAAAAAACTGCATGATTTGTGTTTTCTTGTGAGGTACTCAGGGATTAAGAATTAGGGACTGCAGATCCACAACTAAAAGCAAGATGAAGCCTGGCATCTCTGGCTTCACTTGTTGTCTCTTTTACTACTGGGCTAACCACTCAGGGAGTCTGTTTCACAAGGTTTGTTACTCAAGATTCACCTAGACTGCCTCACCCCTTCAAGACTGAGGACAGGATTTCAGAGACACTCAGTTACAAGCTTTTACAAACTTACAGTCCCAGAGCCCCTGAAGCAATGCCGAAAGTCTCAGTCACTGTCCTTCACAGCCAACCCAAGAAGAGATCAAGCTGACAAGCTAGGACAAGCCTCTCTAGGAAAGCCAACTGCTCTTGAGCCACAGAATTCCAACCAGGACTGAGGCAATGATCAACCAGACCCCAGCCACTGCAGTGCCCTGGAAGACTGGTACCCACAGCATGCTCAGGGCCTCAGTGCTCAGTACTTCGGGCCACCCCTTCACACCTGTTTTCTCTGGTCCCTCACCAGGAAGGCTTTTCCTTGTGTACTCTTACTTTCTTTTCTGAGGTGGCCAGCTGGATCTCTTGTCATTTTCTCTTCCTTTCCAATGAAAGCTTTTGCCTGTAAATTTGTGAACTTTCATGCTTCAGTTTTAATTCCCATCAGCACGGAAACAAGGACCCTTGCTCACTGCTGATTTCTACCAGGCCGATCGCTCTTTGAGGTGAAAGGTCAACAGAAAGGGCATTTCACAGCAAGTGAGAAATGTTCCTTAAATGGCAACTCCCTGCTGGCCCCTCAATCAACAGGCCAAGCAATGTAGCAATCAACCTTCCTGCCCCCTGAGTTTGAAGCCCTCCACTAAATTCCTACAACCACTCAGTTCTAAGTCCCTCGGTCTTGCCACTGCCTTGCATAGAGGCGCACACCAGTCATCCCAGCACTCCAGAGACTGAGGCAGGAGGATCACTGTGAGTTTGAGACCAGCCTGGACTACACAGGGAAAGCCTGTCTCAGAAACAAACAAAATCTTGCCACCCCACCCTATCCATGTCGAACTCAAACCTGCAACAACATTCCTTCTACTGAGGGGTCTTCTGGTCTCCAAATTATCCTATCCAGAGTTTCAGGCAAACTGTTTTCCTCTCAAAAGCTTCACTGACTGACTCCTGTGGCATAAGGCCCAATGGCCTTCACCTGACACTTGGGTCCTGCAGCCCTTCTCTTTCTCTGGGAGACCCACACATTTCCTCCATGGGGCGCATATGTTTTCTGGCCTCTGCTTTCAGAGCCCCAGGTCTGGACCACCAGGTAGCCACTGCTCCCTCCAATAAATGCCCCCTTTCACAAAAGGGGACGCTGCCTGTGCTTTTTTCCAGCACCTCCCCCTGCTCATCAGTTCTGGCCAGCAGCTTCCAACCTGCCTCTCAGCAGTAAAGGAGCTTGCTGCATTCTGTCAATTACAAAGGGCAGTAGATTAACATTTTAAAAGAAAACAAAGTAGCAGGGATGTGGGTGATGGGTTAGAGCCTCAGGACCACACTAAAAAAGAAACAA
Organism: Chinchilla lanigera; assembly: GCF_000276665.1. Taxonomy (NCBI): domain Eukaryota; kingdom Metazoa; phylum Chordata; class Mammalia; order Rodentia; family Chinchillidae; genus Chinchilla; species Chinchilla lanigera. The sequence continues at coordinate 6,781,271 of NW_004955474.1, read as the reverse complement.
AATAATACACTTAATAAGGCACAGAACAGCTGACCTCATCTTACTCTGATCAGAGATAACACTACACAGTTTAAAAACTCTTCTTGGGCCAGACAGGCATGGTGGCGCCTGCCTGTAATCCCAACCATGCAGGAGGCTGAGGCAGGAGGATTTGCCACTAGTTCAAGTCCACGATGAGCCACATAGAGGCTTTAAGGCCAGCCTGAACTACATAGTGAGACCCTGTCTCCAAAAAAAAACAAACTAAATTAAATAAATTTTCCCCCCAAGCCTGCTTCTCCACAATTTAACTTAAAATATTTGTGATGCTGAATTGTTTGTTCTCCTGTTCTTAATTTTTTAAATTAAGTTCATGGTTTCCTCTTCCTCCAAAAAAGTAAAACAGGGGCTGGGGATTTAGCTCAGTGGCACAGCACCTGCCTGGCAAGCACAAGGTCATGAGTTCAATTCCCGGTACCAGAAAAAAAAAAAAAAGTAAAACAAATTCCCAAATGAATCAAGAACAAAAAAGCCCTTCAGTGTGGCACTCAACCCTTCCCCATGAGTCTCAAAGAAGAAAGAGGGGAAAGAGGATTTCTTGTAAGCAGGAGGGTTGGATTATGAGTAATACGGTTGAGAAGATAACCTGGCAGGTGACAGACAATCAAACTACCCTAAGACACACCTCTTCCAATCAGCTTCAGCTACACTTGTGGCAGCCACAGCAAGAGAGCAGGAATTGAAGGGAATAGTAGGAAGGGTGGGGCTTTTCTGCAAAGCAAAGGAAGTACTTTCCATGCTTGGGGTGTCCTAAAGAAAGAAGGCTGGAAGGGGGCGGGGGACACACCAGGCAAAGGCACAGTCCAGACACGGTGCAGGCTAAGCTCACAGCTGCTAAAATCGAGAATTAGGACCATCAGATGGGGCTGTGCTCACCAGTGCTCCGTAGGTCTGAGGAGTTTAGACTGTGAGAGGGGTGACAAGGAGGCCCTAAGTCAGGAAGACAGGGAGCAACAGACTAAAGGCAAGTCAGGTATGGTGGTGCATCCCACAGCCTTGGAACACTGAGCTGCAAGATCATCACAAGCTCAAGGCCAGCCTGAGCCACACAGAAAGAGCCCATCTCAGAAAGACAAACAACAAACTAAATTAAGTCATAGCTCAGCGACGTGTGAAGTCCTGGGTTTGTGTAAAATCTAGCACCACAAAACAGAAGAGAAATGGAAAAAGAAGAAAAACCCAGGCCAGGCGGCCATCCCTGTTATTTCAGCACTGAAGCTGAGACAGGAAGAGTAAGTGTCACAGGCCAATCCGGGCTACAAAGTAACTGTCTAAAAACCAAAACAAAGTGAAAGAAACAAGAGTAAAAGCAAGGAAGGCAGTACAGACAAGGGTTGAGGAGAAAAATGAACGCAGGATAGGAGAATTTCTGGTGCAAACTTAGTAACGTCAAACTTTTTAGCCCTGGATAGTGGAAGAAATTGGATAGCTGAGGAAAAAGAAGGGGGAAGAATGGAAAGAAGTTAAACTTAATTTCTTAAATTAGAAAACTAAGCCAGGTGTCTAAGCGCGGAGATGCACACACATAATCAATCCCAGCACTCACGAGGCTGAGGCAGAAGGATCGTCTCAAGTTCAAGGCCTGCCTGAACTACACAGCGAGATCTTGTCTCAAAAAACAAAACAAACCAAAAAATCATACACTTAAAGAAATTAAGCACAGGAAAGCAAATCTGATTCAACATCCGCAATGTTTTAAACTAAGCCTGGAGAAAATCATACAGCTAAGGGTCCTGTTTGCTCTACATAAAGCAGTTGCAAGCTTTTTGGTTAAACCGAAGAATGTCAAGAGCCACAACTGCCCAGCTCCTTCAAGTTCTGTGCAGTTTGTGAAGTAGAATACAAAGGCGAGGAGGTTCTCTTAGCGTTCCTCACCTGAGCACCCACTCGGGCTCCAGGTACAACTCTCTGCCTGAATCCTGCGCTCTGCAGAGCAAACCGGAAACCCAGAGAAACTGGGGTCCTGCAGGAGGGGTGGAGGGGCTCAGGAAACGCCACTCTGAAACGCGCTCTCGGTGCGCGCTGGTTCCTCCGGACCGAGCACTTCAGGAACGCAAACGCAGCGAGGGGCTTTCTCCGAAGTTCCCTGATCTGACCAAAGACTGGAGCGAAAGCCATCACCTAAACCCACAAGGTTTCCCCCGGTACAAGGCGCGCAGACTCCAGCCAGCCAGCTTCTTCCAGGCTATTTTGCGGGACTCCCTCGCATGCACTCCTAACGAAAAGCTTTTTGTCCTGTTCTCTGTCTGGTGTATTTCACAGACTCAATGACCGGAACCCTCGGGGAAGAGCGCCCTCCCTCCCCGACAAGGGACAGTTTTTGTTGCTGTTTTCTGGCTGGGGAGGGGAAGAGTGGATGGAGGTGTTATGGACGTAAAAGTCTGAAATGCTAATCAGACGCAAGGTGAGTCACTGCTTCGAGTTTCAGTTTCCCCAGCTGTTAATTAAAAAAAAAAAAAGAGAGAGACGACAAAAGCTACCTTAATGGACTTTAAAGGCTGCATCATTCCAAGAATTTAGGGGATGCCTAATATGTTATAAGCACTATTTAAATATTACTTGTTCACTACATCAATACCAGGGATGATGTTATTTGAAGCATTTTTTTCTTCTGGTTTTCTGAGACAGGGTCTTGCTAGGTACTCTAGCTTGGCCTTAAACTCACTGCGTAGCCCAGGATGGCCTGGAACTCGCAATCCTCCCGCCTCAGCCTCCGGAGTGCACCACCACGCCCAGCTTTAAGCACTCCTGTTGGCCGTCCCATCCCTCCCGGACCTTCCCCGGGCGCTGTCCCTCCCCACGCGGAGGGCGGAGACCCCGCCGCCGGGAGACCCCGCCGCGGCG
>NW_004955474.1:6770033-6777963 GCF_000276665.1 Chinchilla lanigera | reverse complement strand
GGCCCGACGCCCCTTCGCCGCCGCCGCTGCCGCGCGTGCGCACCGCCCGCCGCCCCTCGGGAGGGGAGGGCAGCGGGGGAGGGCGACTGAAGAGGACGTCACGAGCGGCCGCCATGTTGACTGAGGGCAGAGCGACGGCTCGGAAGGCCTGCGCGGCGTTTTCTGATGAGGTCACGGCGGTTTCAAGTTATCTGGTGTATGAAGATTTCTGATTTTGATACGCATAAGGGAATTTTTCTTTCCTCTTTACTTATATTATTTTTTTCGTGGTTTTTTTTTTTTTGAAACAAGACCTCACTCCGCGGCAAAAACTGGCCTTAAACTCACTGCACGCCAGCCTCCAACTCCTGGCTATCCTGCGCGTGCCAACGTTCCAGTGAGACTTTGTCTTCTGCTTTCTTCCACTCTGTGCTCTTTTCTCTCTTCTCTTACTTTGTTTCGTTCCTTCACTCCCACCCCCCGCCTTCTCTTACCCTCTTTATTTCTTTCAGAGATAACGGTAATAGGAAAAGAAGTGGTAGAGTATGTGCCGGTGTCCTGGGTCCTACCCCGTACTACCACCACCACCAAGAAGAAAAGAAAGTAAATATATGGAGAATTGAAAAGCAAAAAAAAGTGAGCAAATTTCAGGAAAGGTTTTTTTTTAATTCTTTAATTTTTTCTTGTACTAGGGATTGAACAAACAGAGCATTGAGCTAAATCGTCAACTCTATTTTGAGACGTCTCAATAAGCAGCCTCGAAATTTAGACCTTCCTACCTCACCTTTCCTCGTAGCTGAGATTACAGCCATGCATCACCCCGACCCCCTTGAAAATGACTTTGTGGAAGAAAAAAAAGGGTGTGAGTTACAGGAAGGGCACAAAAGTAATGTGGATTTGGGGGTCTCGTGATCTTACTATGGTATGGGGGTTCTCCGGGACTGTTTGCTCATTTATAGAATCAAATGTTACATTCGTTATCTTTTCTAGATCTTAGATTTTCATTTATTCATTTATTTTGGAGTACTGAGGATTGAACCAGGGCCCTTCAGTCTACACCCCCCAGCCCAGCCCGTTTTCTTTTTTCTTTAGAGACAGGATCTTGCTAAATTACTCAGATTCGGCTGGAACTTGTACAGATCTTAGATTTTCTGAGTCCATGAAAACAAGTTGAATTGTTGTGGGTTTCCTTCCACAGAGCCTGACACTAGCATAGTAGATAATGAAGGACTATGCACTATTACTTCTGAGTTCCAGCTCCCCATCTGTAAAGTGCACATAACTATAGTACCTACTTCCTGTTGTAAAATCAACAATACTTGAAATAGTAAGTGGTCAGTAAACATGAACTGTCTACTGCCAAATTAGCATGTCCAAGGTCCACTGTCATGGAGAATCTAGGCAGACTGAGCCAGTGGGCTGCTCCTCCAGGTGGATCCTGCGTGGAAAAGAGGATCTGAAGAGATATGGGCTGGAAATGCCAAGGGGGAAATGTATCGGCGAGAGGGGTTACCCCAGGTAGAGCCTGTCAGGGACCTGGACTGCTGGGGTTTTTCAGGGCTTTCAAAACCTCAGGCAGGTGTTCCCTTGCCCAGTGAGAGGTGACTCAGCAGGGAAGCGAACCTCTGGGCTCACAGACCCATCGCTTCCTCCTCCTGGGCTTTTCCCTGCCAGCAGGGATGGGCTAAGGCAGGTTAAGTGGGAAGCAGGGCCCTGCTGTTGCATTTCACCCAACATTCTATCTAAGGTAGCTGTCTATAACATGGTCTCTGAACTTTGGCCTCTGAGTGACCAACTTGACCTGTCTGATTGGCTTCCCAGCTTAAGACACTGCTGCAGGTGATACAGAAAATAATTTAACTCCAGTGTGCTAGGTGTCAGATGCATTGGATTTGTGTTCCCCAAAATCAAAGAATGAATTCTAAGGAACAACAGAGGTTGAGAGTAGGAAAAACTTATCCAGACAGACAGCTCCTGAGAGATAGGAGGAGACCCAAAAGAGGACTGCCAACGAGCCTGTTATAGGCAGCTAATTAGATAAAGATATTATAGGCAGTCAGATAGGGCTAAGCCCTTGAAGGAGCCAGTGCACAAGATGAGATACCTTGCAACTGTGGGGGAGACAGACACCTCTACTGTGGGCCAGACTTCAAGACAAAAGGTGAAACAAATGCTCCGACATACTTCCTAAGGGTAAGCGTCTAAATAGAGTATCCAGGGTTGGGGATATAGCTCAGCAGCACAGTGCCTGCCTGGCAAGCGCAAGGTCCTGAGTTCTATTCCTGGTACTAACAACAACAACAAGAAAATAGGTATCCATCACCTTGAGGAAGCCAGGAAGAGCCCCTGTTCTGTGTTCATGCCTGCATGCTATGTGACTCACTTCCCCATTTGATCCAGATTTAATCAATTTTACCTGGGAAATTACGCTTGAAATTACTTGGATTGACTATAGTTTTGTCACACCTCCTGCCCACCTTTTGATTTCCCAGTTTCCCCATCTTGGGCCCACCTCTTCTTGTGCATTTGCTCTACAAAAATCCCTAGAAAAGGCAGGGTCCTCGGAACCTCCTCAGGACCCCTTCTATCTCTCTCGGAGAGAAGTTTTCTTTCCTGTGGAGAAGGACATTCTTTTGTTAGAGAAAGCACTGAGGACACACAATGATTTGTTAATTGTTTGTTAGGGTTGGGCTGGGGATATAGCTTAGTGGCATAAGTGCCTGCTTGTTTGTTAGGGTTTCTTAAGGTAAGGCTTCACTATACATCCCAGACTGGCCTTGAGTTTATGATCCTCCTGTCTCAGCCTCCCAAGTGCTGGGATTACAGGCTTGTGTTGGGTTACATGTGGAGAAGGATAATCCTTTAATTAGCTGTATTATCCTTGCTAAAAATGTTTGCTATCTGTCCATTTGTACTAGCTATGCCCTTGGTTCTCGCTCAATAAAAGGTGACTGAGATTGCTAATCGAGGCTGCAGTCGAAGAGGCTGTAAGCCCCGGATCCCAGGATTATGCCTCTCTTGCTTTTCTTGTTTCTCTTACTTTTCTTTTCATCCACAGGTACCTCGTTCTCGGGACCTGTCACCCCTGGACAGAAACGGAATCTACATGCGACACATTCCCTCAATAAATATACTCTGCTCTTCACCTCCTTTGTTCCTAAAACTTATTCTTCAGTTTTAGAGAACACGAACTCGTACTGGACATCTAGCGGGTTGGGAGTTCCTTTCTCCTATACCAAGCCCACTTCAGAGGAAGTTCTTTTGTTTTGTTTTGTTCTTTTCCAGTACCGGGAATCGAACTCATGACCTCGCGCTTGCCAGGCCGGGGCTGTGCCGCTAAGCTAAATCCCCAGCCCCCAGAGGAAGTTCTATGGAGCAAAATCATGAAGTGGGTACAATATGGGTCAAAACTATGATCAACCAAGAAGATTACAAGTGTAGTTGCTTAGGTAATGTAGATCTAATGGGGAAGAAGGTCATGTAGCAAGGGTACATGGAAGGAACAAGGGCCTTTTTTAGTAAGAGATGGATCAGAATGATATAGGAATATTATAGGAAGAAGTTTTATAGAGCAAAATGATGAGGTGAGTACAATGTGGGACAAAACTGTGACCAATAAGATTTAAGTATAGACGCTTAGGTACTATTGGTCCAATGGGGAAGCAAGTCATGTAGCAAGTGTATATGGAAAGAACTTTTTAGGATGGGATGGGTCTGAGGTCTTGGTCGCCCACCAAGGTGAATGATGTCTGTCTAGACTTCATTGGGCCATTTAGCACTTAGGGAAGCATGTAGACTTGGTCATTTCATCTTTATGTTGAGGCTTGGCCTTCAACAGATGCTCAGCCTGCCAAGGTTGTGATGTATTCTCATCTTCTGTACTGACTCCCTCGAGGGTCTAGCCCTAGGTGGCTGCCTAACATATTTCTACCTAACGTAGCTGCCTATAATACAGGGTCTTCTTCTTGGCGTCTACTATGCTCTAGACACTCTACTTACACTTTTCTTTAGTCTCCATAAGAGCTCCCTGAGATGGTATTGAGAAAGTCTCCCTGCTCTCCTATGGTCAGACGAGGCAGACAGGGCTCCTTCTACTCTCAGCAGATCCACCTTGGTTCACTCACCAGTCACTTGCACTTCCCAGAGCTCTGGTATGCTGTCCACATGTGCTGCTGACAATACTCCTGACAGTATAGCTGTTCTTAGTAATAAAGATGTTTTGATCTCTATCTATGCTGGGATCACAGGCATGCCTGGCCAGGAACAGGCATTTGAATCCCGACCTTCTGACCGCTGAGTGTTCTGGTTTGCCATGCCACTACAAGTTTTGGGGTTTGTTTTTTATTTTTTTATTTTTTTGGGGGGAGGGTTTCAAAAAAATTTTTAAGCCGGGTGTGGTGGTGCATGCCTATAATCCCAGCACTCGGGAGGCTGAGGCAGGAGGATCGTTGCGAGTTCGAGGCCAGCCTGGGCTACAAAGTGAGCTCAAGATCAGCCTGAACTGCATAGTGAGACCCTGTCTCAAAGAGACCAAAAAACAAAAAATGAAAGTAATAAAAAAAAAAAATTAATGAAACTGGGGACCAAACCTAGGGGCTATACCATTGAGCTATACCCCCCAGCCCTATTTTATCTATTTACTATTTTTGTGGTACTGTTGGGTAGCTTATTTCTAAAAAGTGGCTTACCAGCCAAACATTACTGGGTTCACACAAAGAATTGAGTGAAATGAGCAAAAAGCAGTGGCAGTTTATTTAAGAAACACAGCATGGACTATCACAGAAAGTTACAACAGCCCCGCACCTCTTGGCTGCCTTTCTTTTATCCCGTCCAAGTCTTGGGGAAAAGGGCCTGGGATATAGCTCCGCTGCACAAGTGCCTTCCTGGTAAGCAGAAGGTCCTGAGTTTGATTCCCGATACCAAAAAAAAAAAAAAAATCTCGGGGAAACCTGCAAGAACTCTGACATCCGGGTCCTGAGAGGCAGTGCTGGGATCTCACTCTTCAAGGATCACGTGAAAACCTGCTTGAGTTCTGTAGAGAAGTCCGTTTGCAGGGTTTTGGGAACTGCTCTGCCCAGGTGTCCGGGATCTTGTAGTTAATGGACCACAACCACTTAGCCAGCCGGCTTTGCCACACCCTAAGCCCATCTCAGTGCTAGGGTTGAACCCAGGGCCTTGGTGCTGCACCACTTCCCCAGCCCTTCCCAGCCCTTTTTATTTTGGGACAGGATCTTGTTAAATCACTAAACGGTCCAGACTGGGCTGGAATTTGTGATCCTCCTGCCTCAGCTTCCTGAGTCACTAGGATTGCAAGCTCATACCAGCACACCAGAGCCAGGCACGGTGATGCACGCCTGCAATCCCAGCACTCGAGAGGCTGAGGCAGGAGAATTGTTGCGAGTTCAAGACCAGCCTGGACTACAAAGTGAGCTCAAGGCCAGCCTGAACTGCATAGCGAGACCCTGTCTCAAAAAAGACAAAAAATAAAAATAAAAAAAACAATACCAGCACACCAGGTGACAAGTTTTTACATGTAACCAACTCCTTTTTCTGCCAAAATAAGCAAGAGGAAGTGGTGTGTTCCCATGCTCAACTTCTGGAGCTTGCACCTTGCTGGCCTTGGGGTATTGTTGAAATAGATATGTGTGCGGAATGTTGCTCTGAATGTCTGGTCTGAGAAACTGATTCCACATGTGTCAGAGCTGGCAGAGTCGAGATACACCGCCCCCCCCCCCGCAGCTTTCTCCTTTTTTAAGCAATATCTTAGTTACTTTTTTTTTTGCCATTGGGACATGTGGTGGATTGACAACTGGTGGTCAACTTGTAACACCAAGCCGAACTGAACTAGCATGGTGCTGGGTGTGGGAGGCCCACCCGAAGATTGTTGCCAGCAGCCTAAGAGGCAGAAGTAGAAAAGAAGAGGAGAAGCTATAGGGAGCTGTTGGTTTTCTGGGAGGAGCTTGTCATGCTGGCTTTCCTGATGAACTAGGCTGTTCTTATCGTCAAAAGAGCTTGGGAGTGTGGTGTCAAGGAGAATGGGTGTGGTTCACTTTGGGGGAGCTCTGGCCCTCACTCAGAGCATCGCTTCCTGGCTCTGGAGGAGATGGTGGTGCACTGCTCAGTCTCCTGGAGAAGCTTGTTGTGTTGGCTTCTCTGATGGGAACTCGGCTTTCCTCATCATCAGAGGAGCTGGAGACCTCACTGCTGCTAAGGATGGCTGTGGTACTTTTCTGGGGAGCTCTGGTTCTTATGTTGAACATCGCTTCCTGGCTCCAGTGCAGATCCCTCAGCCTGCTGGCACAGCTCCTTCATCCTGCTGGCACAGACTGTCTAGATTCCACCACTGACCTTTGGGCCTTCCCAGCGCAGATCCATGAAACAGGCCTGCATGAGATATTGTCATGGGCTCTAGGCCTCCAGCTGGACTCGTGGGAGGCATTGTTCTGGGCTCTAGGTCTTCAGCTGGACTCATGCAGGACATTGGCATGGGATCCAGGCCCTTGGCTGGATTCTTTGATCTTTAGTGTGTGGACAGATTTCCTGCACTCTTTTGTATATGACTCTTTAGATGACTATTTTGTTGTTGTTGTTGTTGTTGTTTGTTTTTGGTCTTCTTGAGACAGGGTCTCGCTATGCAGTTCAGGTTGGCCTTTGAGCTCACTTTGTAGCCCAGGCTGGCGTCAAACTCACAACGATCCTCCTGCCTCAGCCTTCCAAGGGCTGAGATTACAGGCATGCACCACCATGCCCAGTCAACACCCACAATTTAGGAGGAGAGATTCATTGGGCCCATAATGTGTAGAGGTTTTGGTCCATAGTGGGCTGGCTCCAAAGCAGGGTGGCCCAGTGGAAGGGGCTGGGTGGAAGGAAGTTACACAGGAAGCAGACGGCTGAAGGAAGGAAGAAGGAGATGGACCCATCGGCCTCTTCCAATCATACCCCACTTCCCACCAAGAGTCAGCTCTAAACCTACGTGATCCCATCACCTTCCCAAGTTGGCCCCTGAGAACACACAAGCCTCTTAGGCACATCTAGATAGAAACTATAACAATGCAAGAGGCTGCTGATCTGATAGGAATCCTCCAGACAGGCGACCAGCAGGCCACCCTTCGCAGCTCCTCGTCAGCTCCCAGTGGGACACATCCTCAAAGGCCTCCCTGATCCTGCAGGCCAGCCTGGGCTTCACTTCTTCCTGCTGGTTAGGACCTCAGATGACCGACTTGGTTATTTGCAGGGCACCACTGTGTGCTAAGCTTGTCCTCGTTGTCGGGCATATGGCCACCAACAAAGGTCTGCTCCTGTGATTTTGCATCTTGGAGGGAAAGTAGACTTGACTGGATGGACAGATGGGTTGTTATAGTGTTACAATGTTGTTATAGGAATGATGCAGACCTCCAAATGATACAGGGGAAATATTACAACTCCCAGCATGCTAGATGTTCTATACACTGACTTCGTGTTCCCCAAAATCGAAGAATTAATTCTGAGGAACAGTGGAGGTTAACAGTGGGAAATCTGGCCTGGAGATATAGCTCAAAGGCACAGCACCTGCCTGGCAAGTGCGAGGTTGTGATTTCAAAAAAAGGGTGGGAAATTTTATGGAGGAAAAGATAGTTTCAGCCTAAGAGAGACAGGAGGGGCCCCAGAAAGTTGGTTGCTGAAGACTCCACTTACAGGGGAAGCATAATAGGGCCAGGGATATAGCTCAGCGGCACAAGCACCTGCTTGGTAAGTGCAAGGTCCTGAGTTCGATTCTAAGTACCAAAAAAAAAAAAAAAAAATCATACTGTTTGGTCAAATGAATATTTGGTCTTACATTATCATGTAGAAATATTGCTCACATTGGAGCAGCATACACTAGGACATGCTTTTTGATTTTCCTGGAGTTAGCGGTTGCCTTGGTTTTATGTATCTGTGAATCACATTCACCCCCAGCCTTTCCAGCACAAGT
>NW_004955474.1:6744652-6769933 GCF_000276665.1 Chinchilla lanigera | reverse complement strand
AAAAGCTGGGTGTGGTGGCGCATGCCTGTAGTCCCAGCACTCGGAAGGCTGAGGCAGGAGAATCATTGCAAATTCGAGACCAGCCTGAACTGCATAGTGAGACCCTGTCTCAAAAAGACAAAAAAAAAAAACAAAACAGGAGAAGTGTAATAAAGCAAAATCATGAGGTGGGTATGAAATGATGAGGTAGGTATAAGGTGGGACAAAACTATGGACAACCAATAAGATTACAAGTGTGGTCACTTAGGCAGTATTGAGCCAATAGGGAACAAGTCATGTAGCAAGTGTACATGGAAACAACAAGGACCTTTCCTGGAAAGGATGGGTCAGGAGGTCTTGGTCCCCCACCCTGGTGACTAATGCCTATTTAGAATGTCAATCATTATTGTTTATCCTCAGGGAGGCATGGAGGTCTAGTCATTCCATCTTTATCTTGAGACCTAACCTTCAATGAATTCGCCTCTAGCCACAGTTCTAATGTGTTCTTATTTTCTGCCCTGACTTCTTTGAGGGCCTTCCCCTGTCTGATTCCTATAAGACTTCCACTTAATTTAGCCATCTATAAGAGTGCTGTAACATGTGGGTGTTAGGGCACACTTACAGAATAGCAGACTTGCACATTATAACAAAAGTTAGAAATCAGTTCATAGCCTGTGACTATGCTCATGCTCCCTGTCATGTAGCTAGCCTTGACTGTCTAGGACCAGATGTTCCTCCTTAACATTGTGTGGGGTCAAACTGACTGTATCTGCCCTGTGTTTTAAAAATATGCAACGAGCCAGGCATGGTGGTGCACGCCTGTAATCCCACCACTTGGGAGGCTGAGAAAGGAGGATCCTTGCAAGTTCGAGACCAGCCTGGGCTACAAAGTGAGCTCAAGGCTGGCCTGAACTGCATAGAGAAACCCTGTCTCAAAACGACAAAATAATAATAATAACAAAATAAAAAATAAAAATACGCAATGATTCCAAATTGCTTCAAGGGCTTCAAGGCCATCATGTTTGGGGGAAGACTGGCCCGGTCAAGGACACTTTCAACTCTACCTACTCTTCTTAGACGCCCTCCTTCCCAGAATGTTCTTGTACAAACCTGCCTGATAATATATGGCATAATTCTTGTATTCCAGGTAACCAATCATGTAATAACCTGCTATCAGCTTTGTACTTTCCACTCACAAATCATGTTTATTGTTTTTGTTTGCTCATTTGTTTCTTTTTCTTTTTTGTTTCTTTTTTGAGACAAGTTCTCACTATGCAGTTCAGGCTAGCCTTGAGCTCGCTTTGTATTCCAGGCTGGTCTTAAACTCACAATGATCCTCTTGCCTCAGCCTCCTGAGTGCTGGGATTACAGTGTGCATTACCACGTCCAGCACAAACTATATTTAAACTGAACTCAAGGGGCTGGGGATTTAGCTCAGTGGCACAAGCGCCTACCTGGCAAGCACAAGGTCTTGAGTTCGATCCCCCGTACCACAAATATATAAATAAATAAATAAACTGAACTCAAATCTGACTCTGGGCTGATGATTTGAACTGCTGAGTTCTCCAGCCCACTGGCATAATAAAAGTTGCCTTCTATCTCCTCAGTGCAAAGAGTCTTCCATTTGGATTGATACTGGTTTTTCTGCTACATTTTGAGAGTTGTACACCATGTCACACTATGTCACACTGTGACATCGAGGTGCGGACAGCAAGCCACTGCTCTGCTGGAATATACAGCTCTCATGAGCCTAAACCCAGCATTGGTAAAAAACTTGGTAAAAAACTAAAGAAGCAATTTAAAATAACAGACAATTTATTTGAAGATGAGGAAGGAGGAAAACACAGATGAGAGACAGCTGCTCTGGATGAGGAGGAAGAATTCAAAAGTGGGTTTGTGCACAGCTCTGTTATGGTTGATATATTGTGTCAATTTGGGGAGTCTAGAGGTTTGGCTAACTGACTCAGCAGGAAGCTAGAGCGCTTACTTTGTATACAACCTGAGCCTGTGGAAGAGGAGGGCATGGAGATTATGTGAGAGCTTGGAGTCCCTTAGGGGTAGCCTGTTTACGATGTAAGGGAGGGAAAGAAGCTGCTTGCCCCATTCCTCCCTTTTGCTCTGGCTGCTTTGCTGTTCAGCTGCCATTCCCCACTTTGCTCTTGTTGCTTTGCTACCTTCTGCCTCGGAGCCAGCCAAGTATGGACTGAAACCTCCACGAACTGTAAGCTAAATAAACCTTTCCTGCCTTCATTTTGAGCATTGGGTATTTTGTCTCAGCAACAAGAGAAAAGTAACTAAGACAGAATTTGGTACCAGAGGAGTGGGGTTCTTGCTGTGACTATACCTGACCATGTGGTTCAAGAGCCTTTGGAAATGGCTTGTGGGAAGAGTTTGGAAAGGTTCGGAGATGTCACCAAAAGAGTAGAACTCAAACGCCTTCAGCTGTTCTGTTTGGGAGATTCTGGTCCGAGCTCAGCTTAGAAATCCTGCAGTAAAGACTGGGTTCAGGAGGTTTCAGTTGGGAAGAAGGACTTCATTGGTTGTTGGACTCCAGACCATGTGTGTTATGGCTTGGCACAAAGTTTGTCTGCATTTTGCTGAGACTTTGCTTAAGACTGAGATTAAGGGCGGCAGTGGACTGGTTAATCTGGCAAAAGAAATTTCAAGGCAGCCAGACGTTGGGGAAGTGGCATGGCTATTGTTGGGGGGCTTTTAGCCAGATTTATATTGAAAATCAAGAGCAAAGAGCTCAGCAGGATGACTTTAAATGTTGTGAGTTTGGCCAGAAAGGAAGCTCCAGTAATGCTGTGGACTGCAAAGATAAGGCTGAGGCGATCTCTATTGCTGAGAAGGAACAGAATAGAAAAGATGGCCTGAGAGCATCACAAGAAGCAGCAAGTCTCCACCCTTTGCAGCCTCAAAACTGCAAAGGTGACAGACCTTGCCTTGAGAAGGAAGCCTCAGAGCACCATGTTTCAGAATGGCGGCGGTGGCCGCACCAGGTTCCAGCATGGCGGCAGCATAGAAAATCTGCTCCTCAGAATTGGATTCAGAGTGCACAGTGATCCACACACTCAACCCCTGTGGCCAAGAGAGAAGAAAACTTGGCTATTGCTCCAGGTGGTAGCAGAACTTGGCATCATCCCCGTGGCCCTGCCTTTAGGTGCATGGAGAATGCAAGAGTTCTGGGGTCAAGAGGCTTCCACCCAGATTTCAGAAGGCCTGGAAAGCCAGGCAGTATGCCGCTGAGGGGGTAGTGCGTGAGGCTGTGAGTGTGAAACAAAAGGTGCAGTGGAGACCTCAGAAGTTTAGAAAAGCCAGGACCGTGGATCATCTAAGGAAAGCTGCAAGGAGGGAGCAAAGCAGGCCTAAGAGAGAAGTCATGGAAGCTGTAACCACCGGAAGTGCCATAGGGGTGGACTCATGCAAACCCTTTGGAGCTCACAATGTGCCACAAGTTGCTTCAGATGCTGCATTGCTGTTCAGCTGCCATTCCCCCCTTTGCTCTTGTTGCTTTGCTATCTTCTGCCTTGGAGCCAGCCAAGTATGGATTGAAAATTCCACAAACTGTAAGCTAAATAAACCTTTCCTTCCTTCATTTTGGGCATTGGGTATTTTGTCTCAGCAGTGAAAGAGAAGTAACCAAGACAAGCTCTTTTTATTGAGACCTTTGTCCCACGTAGGCTCTTGGAATCTGATTGGCTCCTTGGCTTGTCTTTCATCCTAACCTTGGATTTCTTCTGGCCATGGTATTATAGACAGCGAAGTTAGTTATAAATACTACAGACAGTCAGACAGGGCTGGGCCTTCAGCATAGAAGACAACTGTGGGCAGAAGCACATTCACTGGAGGCCGGGCTTCAAGAAAAAGAGGGAGGACTAGGGGCTGGGGATATAACTCAGCAGCACAGTACCTGCCTGGCAAGCATAAGGCCCTGAGTTCAATTCCCTGTACCAAAAAAAAAGTGAAGAGGAAGGACAACATCCACATACTTCCTCTAAGGATGGACAATGGCAGTTGATTCTATATAGGCATCAATCACCTTGGGTCTGGGACCAAAACCACCTTCTCAGAAAATCCTTGTCCAAGCCCAGCATGGTAGTGCACACCTGTAATCCCAGCACTCGGGAGGCTGAGGCAGGAGGATCTTTGCGAGTTTGAGGCCAGCCTGGGCTACAAAGTGAGCTTGAGGCCAGCCTGGGCTACAAAGTGAGCTCAAGGCCAGCCTGAGCTGCATAGTGAGACCTTGTCTCAAAAAGACAAAAGAAAAAAAGAAAATCCTTGTCTATCCCATATGCGCTTGCTGTGTGACTTGCTTCCCCACTTGGTCCCCATTTAATCAATATTATCTAAGTGATTATACTTGTAATCTTATTGGTTCACCATCGTTTTGTCCTACCTCACACCCACCTTGTGATCCCCCATTGGATCAATATTACCTAAGTGACTGTACTTGTCATCTTATTAGTTGACTACAGTTTTGTCCCACCTTGAACCCACCTCACCTGGTGGCTTTGCTTAGAAAAACACCCTAGAGAAGCAGGGTTGGCCAGCAACCCACTTTCTGGGACCGATTCTGTCTTTCTTAGAGAGGAGCTATCTTTCTCTCAATAAACTATTCCTACCCTTAACTTCTATTGCTCTTAGAACTCATTCCTCAATTTTATTCATTTTTCTTTCTTTATTTATTTTGGTACCAGGAATCATACTCAGGATCTCATGCTTGCCAAGCAGATGCAGTGCTACTGAGCAATATCCCTGACTTCTACATTCCCTAGTTTTAGAGAACATGCACTGGGCGTTTTGGACATCTAGCAGGTTGAAAGTTATAATATTTCCCTTATATTATTTGTAGTCTATATATTACCCCTATACCACATGCCCTATATCACTGGGACCTTTCCCCATCCTTTGGTGCATGTTAAGAGTATAGATGGTGGCCCTATGGACAGGTAGTTGCCGGGTGTAATGGCGCACGCCTGTAATCCCAGCACTCGGGAGGCTGAGGCAGGAGGATCATTGCAAGTTTGAAACCAGCCTGGGCTACAAAGTGAGCTCAGGGCCAGCCTGAGCTGCATAGCGGGACCCTGTCTCAAAAAAACAAACAACAACAACAAAAAAACCAAGGATTAAGCAGAGGGCAAGTTTGTGATTCTTAGGTCAACTGAGATAGCTAGGAACTTCCTGGCCCTGAGTACTTTGTCTTCTTAATTGCTTGAGTCTAGTTGCCTTTGTGTTTCTAATTCCTCAGGGTCTAGCTGCCTTTGCTCTTCTAATTGCTGGAGTCTGGCTGCAGAGATCAAAAATATCTTATTAATTTTTAATAAAGCTCAGTGAGGCCTTCATCTTATCTTTTCCCTTCCTACAGTGCCCCTGTCCCTACAGGTGCATGACTGTTGAGTTGGAAGGCTCTCAGTTCTACCCTTGTCTGGGTGAGGCCGTCTCCTTGGGAGCCCTCAATGCTTCTTTCTGTGGAGCTCTGTCCAGCAGAAACCAGGCTGGCTGGCACTGAGCTCAGCAGAAGAGTGCTTGCCTGGCATGCACGAGGCTCAGGGGTCATACCTGGCAGTGACAACGAACACCAAAAGGGCTGTGATCCTAGCACTTGAAAGGCTGAGACAGGAGAATCACTGCAAATTCAAGCCCAGCCTGGGCTACATAGTGAGTCCAAGACCATCTTAAACTACATAGTGAGACCTTGTCTCAAAAACAACAACAAACAAAAAAACTTCGGGCTGGCTCAGCGGTCACTGTGACGAGTAGAATTTAGTGGAAGTGATGTCCCAGGATTTTCAACATCAGATCTTAGAAAGCCTGTTAACTTTTACTTCCTTCCTGTTGAAAGCTGCTCCTGAAACAGTGCTCTTTGGATCTCAGCTACCGCACCAGAAGCCCAGGGAAAGCAGTAGTGTGCAGGGTCGCCCACACCCCAGCTCTCCAGCCTGCAGCAGAGCACGGGTCCCAGCACTGATTGTTACCCTGCCCCAAACTAACTATTTATCTTCTTTTTTGTTTTTGGTATTGGGAATTGAAACCAGGAACTTCACACTGAGCTGCATCTCCAAACTGTTTTTATTTTATATTTTATTTTGAGGCAGGGTCTTGCTAAGTAGCTAATTTGCCAGACTCAGCTTGAATTTATAATCTTCCTGCTTCAGACTCCCAGAGGGCTGAGATCACAGGTTTGTCCCAATGTACTCAGCAACCCCACCCAACTTGCTGACACCTACTTAACCTTAATTCTTTGGTTCATTTATTATTATTATTATGTTTTGTCTTTTTGAGACAGGGTCTCGCTATGCAGTTCAGGCTGGTCTTGAGCTCACTTGTAGCCCAGGCTGGTCTCGAACTTACAACAATCCTCCTGCCTCAGCCTCCCAAATGCTGGGATTACAGGCGTGCGCCACTATGCCTGGTCATTTATTCTTTTTTTATAAAGTTTTATATTTTACTCCCAAGAAATTACATCTTGTTTTCACAAAAAAGAGGTGAACTAGACTCAAAATATAGGCTGCCTTCAGTGGCCCATGGGTCACACCCTAACATTCAAAACAAAGGTCTACAGCAGTGTTTCTGAGGTATCAAAAACAGTAACAACAAATTAAAAAACAAACAAACAACTCAACAGCCCATTTAGTGGGTAGTGAAGCAGTCTGTTAAGTACCCTGAAGGCAAAACTCCAGACAGTGAGGACAGCCAGCTGGCCACCACAGCAAGCAAGTGACGCTGGGTTCATTTATTCTTATTTATCTTCCCCACCTTCATCTTATCTTTGAGGACAGAATGCCCACAGGCCCAAGCCCCTCCTGGCGGTGGAAGGGAGGGCTGCCCGAAGCTGCTTGAACCTAAGGTGGCTGCCGGGGTGGTACTGTACAACCTGTCATTACCTACATCTGCATGACATAGCTCTAGTGCTGGGACAGGTGACAATTATCATGACAGCTACTAGACAGAACCATAAAAGAAAAGGTCAGTCATTTTGGTGCACAATCCCAGCACTATGGGAGGCTGAGGCAAGAGGATTTATAAGTATGAGCCCAACATAGACTGTTTAGTAGTTTACTGAGACCTGGTTTCAGAAAAGAAAAGGAAAAGAAAAGAGAAAGGGGAAGGGAAAGGGAAAGGGAAAGGGAAAGGAAAAGGGAAAGGGAAAGGAAAGGGAAAGTAAGGTAAGGTAAGGTAAGGTAAGGTAAGGTAAGGTAAGGAAAGGAAATGGGCTGGGGATGTAACTCAGTGTGAAGGCTCTGGGTTTAATTCCGAGGACCTAAAGAAAGAAAGGAAGGAAGACCTGAATTCCCAAAAAAATCTCTTCCTAGTCGCAGGAAACATGAACATTCCTCCCTTCATTAACCTATTCCTTCCCGTCTGTCTGTCTGTCTTTCTGCTGGTGTTATTGCACAGCTCCTTCTAAAAGTAGCTCATCAAATAAACAATACCAGGATCTGGGTTGCTCGCCTCTCCTTCTGGAGTTGGATTCCAGGTTCTTCTCATCTCGAGCAAAGAACTGAACAAAATGAGCACAAAGCAGTGGCCAAATTTATTTGAAAAAGGAAAAGTGAAGCATAGGGGAGAAACAAGCTCTGTAGAGTGAGCTTAGGTTGAGTAAAAGAGGAAAAGGCAAGGCAAAAGAATACCCTGGAGGAACCTACATGCGCTGTCTCGAGGAAAGCTGTGATAGCAAGCTCTTCTTAGTATCTGTGTCCCTTTATGCTATCCAAGTCTGGAGGAAACGCACAAGAACTTCTACATCCGGGTCCTGAGAGGCTGTGCTGGGATGCCATACCTCAGGCTGACATCAGGTCCAGGCATCCTATGGAAAACCTGCTGGACTTCTCGGAGAAGTTCACGTGCGGGGCTTTAGGAACTGTTCTGCGCATGTGTCCGGGATCCTGTAGTTAACAGGCCACGCCCACTTCCCCAGCCAGCTTTGCCACACCCTAATCCCCTGCCTCAGAGGATTGAACCCAGGGCTTTCTCACTGAGCTACATCCAAAGACCTTTTATTTTTTCTTTTGAGATGGGGTGTCACTGAATTACTCAGGTTGGGCTTGAATTTGAGATCCTCCTGCCTCAGCACTCCCCCACACACAGTGGTGGGATTACAGTCTAGAGACACCATGCCTGGCTATCCCACTTTTATTTTTGACTCTAGAATACTACAATGTTTTGTTCCATAAAACAAATTAAGTGTTTTGAAGGACTGAGCAAAGAGATTGGACTCATAGAGACTGAGGAAAGCAGCAACCAAGAATGAAAAGCAGATCTGTCATTTCAAAGTGATTTTCATTGTAAGGAAGAAACAGAGACAGAATAGTAAGAAAGCAATTAGTATCAGGTTATTTCAGATGCCTTTCTGTATAAACATTAAAGCAGAGGGGAACATCACTATCATGGAGAAGCAGGCTGTCATCTCCCCAATGCTGATTTATCAGGTGGCTTAGTTTCCTTTGGGCACCATGGAACCTTAGCACAAGTAACTCCATTTTGAGTTTTATTTATTTATTTTTAAATTTTATTTTTATTAGTGCCTGTTTGCAGTCCATAGTGACTGGGGAGTCCATCGCAGGGAGTTGGTGCATGTCATTTTAAGCATGTCATTTTGAGTTTTAGCTTGGACTAGATTAATCCAAATATACACACACAGTGACATTCACAAACTCTAGCACTTATTTGAACCCTGTTCTTTGTTTATTTGTTTGGGGCTTTTTTTTTTTTTTGAGATAGGGTCTCACTGTGCAGTTCAGGCTGGTCTTGAGCTCATTTTGTAGCCCAGGATTGGCTCCAACTTGCAACAGTCCTCCTGCCTCAGACTCCCGAGTGCTGGGATTACAGGCGTCCGACTTTGTCTTACCATGCTCGACTTTGTTTTATGTCTTTTGCGTGTCCCTACTACTTCCCTAAGCTCCATGCCAAACTGTGTATAATATGATCATACATTTTTCTACTGTTAAATCTAAAAGAAGAAGAAGGGGAAGCAGCTTAATCAAAACAGTAGCCTATCTTTGTTTTTGTCACTGGGGAGAGCATGTCTTACTGACACGGAAGGGCTGTCTGATTCCTGTAGGTGGGGATGTCTCCATTTTGAGGTTCTGAGTATATTTGTAATATGGCAGTAGTTTTAATTTTTCATATTTTAACATTTTAGTGAGTATGATCCATTGAAAATGAAAAACAATTCTGGCTGTCCTTTCTCCCTGTCTTTATTTATTACATCTACCTCAGTATTATGGCCATTTTATGTTTTTTATTTACTTATTTATTTGTTTTTTGTCTTTTTTTGAGACAAAGTCTCACTATGCAGTTCAGGCTGGCCTTGAGCTCACTTTGTAGCCCAGGCTGGTCTCAAACTCACAGCGATCCTCCTGCCTCAGCCTCCTGAGTGCTGGGACTATATGTGCTACCACACCAGGCTATGCCCATTTTATACAAGAAGAAACCTGAGGCTTAGGGAGGCAAGGATCAAGGCAGAAGTGTCCCACTACCTGGCTCCGTGGGACACCCGCCCAGGACCAGCACTGGCCCCTCCCGACTTAGAGATTCTAGGCCAGGAGTGAAGGAAGGACCTTTTCTGTTCCAGTTCCCAGGACGGGGCGATCCCTTCCTCCCTACCGAAGTCTCCAGTCTTCTCTGGAGAGACAAAGGGAGCTTCTGATCCCTGCTACAGCTGTGCTACTACGAGGTCCCTCTGGTCACCCAGGACACCGAGAATAAAGGCGAAGCACCCTATCTAGATCCCATCCTTCTTCCTGCAGCCCCACCCAGCTGGCTCCAGCAGCTGCCCCTGGAGAAGAGCGCTCCTCCTCCTCCAGCCCCCTCCACAGCAGGCAGTAAGTCGGGGCAAGAGCAGGAAGGATCTGGAGCCAGCGCCCTGGCACACACCTCTGATTCCCAGCTCTGAGAAAGCTAAGGCAGGAGGATCATGAGTTCAAGGCTGATCTGGACAATAGCCAGACTTACTCAGATGTGGTAGCACGGGCCTATAATCCCAGCACTTGTGAGGCTGAGGCAGGAGGATTGCTAGGAGTTCCAGACCAATATGGATTACAGAGCGAGACCCTGTCCCAAAAAACAAAAAACAAACAAACAAAAAACAGCTAGACCTTATCTCTAAAAACAAAACCCACAAACAAACAAACCAAAAGGATCTGGAAGAGGAAACCTGCCGTTAGTTAAGTAGACAGCTGGGTAACCTATTCCCTATTTGGAGCCTCCTCCCTGGATGATGTCACTCTTGGGACAAGAGCCCCCCGTTGGCGCAGGCTCTTGGGAAACCGTGTCCCCACCCTTTCCCTGCAGCTTCCTGGTGAAAAATAACTTGAAGTTTCCGGAAGTGCTCATATCCTGCAGGAAGCTGTGGTTAGTTAAGTGCATGGTGTGGGACACCGGGCAGAACTCCCTTTGTCTTGCAATGGAGAGAAAGCATTCCCATTTCTCTCTCTCTCTCTCTCTCTCTCTCTCTCTCTCTCTCTCTCTCTCTCTCTCTCTCTCTCTGCCTGCATCTCACCACCTGTAGCCACTCAGAATTTCAGCATGGCAGGAGCGAGGTACAGTTTCATACACCTGTAATCCCAACACTGGGGAAGCTGAGGCAGGAGGATTGCCATGGGTTTGAGGCTAGCCTGGGCTACATAGTGAGTTCAAGGCCACCCTGCACTGCATAGCCAGACCCGGAACAAATAAACACCAACAAAAACCCAGACACACAAACAAATCCGGAATTCCTGGGAGAGGCTTACTAGGTCCCTAGTTTTCCCTGAAGGCATATCACTGAAGGTAGGTCAGTTGAGTTTCAGTGGCAAACTGCCAGACTTCAAGGAAATCTTAACTGTCACACACTTATTTTTACAGTTCTCTTCTGTTTTGATGAGAAATATTAGGCTTCCAACTATTATAGCAATAAAATATTTCCTTATATTTACATACTTTAAAAAGTGATTTTAAGACAGGTACAGTCATGTGTGCTTATAATCCCAGCATTTAGGGAAGCTGAGGCAGGAGGATTGCAAGTTTGAGTCCTGTCTGGTCAACTTCACTAGAAGGCCCTATATCAAAATAAAAGCTAAGGGCTGGGGATCTAGCTCAGTGGCACAGTGCCTGCCTGGCAAGTGCAAGGTCCTGAGTTCAATTTCCAATACCCCACACCTCCAAAAAACGTAAAAAGGCCATATGTAGCTTAGTGGTAAAGTGCCTCTGAGTTTGATCCCTAGTACTGAGAAAAAAATAATTGGCTTTAAAATGGGCTAGTGTCGCACAGCCATGGTCAGCAGGAAGGTAAATTCAGGGTCAGCCTGGATGACACAGGGAGATCCTGTCTCAAAAAGCTAAAAAAAAAAAAAAATTTTT
Organism: Chinchilla lanigera; assembly: GCF_000276665.1. NCBI lineage: Eukaryota > Metazoa > Chordata > Mammalia > Rodentia > Chinchillidae > Chinchilla > Chinchilla lanigera. Next base: position 6,758,611 of record NW_004955474.1, on the reverse strand, counting down.
TTTAAACAACGTTAAATGCATAATAACTGAAGTGGTGTGGAGATGTAACCAGAACTGTGAAGGGATGAAATGGCTGTTGGGGGCCGGGGATATAGCTCAGTGGCACAAGTGCCTGCCTGGCAAGTGCAAGGTCCTGAGTTCGATTCCTGGTACAGAAAAAAAAATGAAATGGCTGTTAGGTTTTTGGTGTGAGCAAAAACAGAACAAAGTAAAAAAAATGCCTTTCTTGCAGGCATGGAGGAGACCACAGCAGAAAGGAGGGACATGGGGCTTCTGAGGGCCTGGCTGGGAGAACAGTGGCTCTATAGCGCCTGGCTGGGGCTTAGGGGGTGGTCTGCATAATGTGGCAGACAGTGATTAGGCAGGGGTGGGACAGGAGGAGGAAATCAGGATTTCATAAAAAGGAAGTAGGAAGATATAATGTGACCAGGAAGGCGGGACTTGCAGTGGCTGCTCACTGCCATGATGGTATAGCAGAACTTTTATAAAGGGCAGAGAACCTATCAATGGCCACCTTAGTCACCTTCATGGACTGTTTTCCATCCTTTGATTTTTAGTCTGTGCAGGTCCTAGCAGGGAGTGTAGCTACTCTATACCCTCGACCAGGGACCAGTCCTCCTCTACTATTCCTCCTTTTCTCATATTTGGGAAATTTTCTGCTCTGATATCTGTAAACACGCTAATAATTCAATCTGTGTTATTTTCTAGCTTTTCTCTAATCTCAGCCTTCACTTGGTCTTCTTAGTGTCATCTAGTAGCTGCTGGATGGTCTTTTCTTATTCTCTAATTACTTTTGTGATTCTGAGTACTTCTTTTTTTTGGTAACAGGAATCGAACTCAGGACCTTGCACTTGCCGGGCAGGTGCCTGTGCCACTGAGCTACATCCCCTGCCCTTGAGTACTTATTCTTAATTTACCTTTTTGTCCTCAATTTCAGATACTCTGTCTTCACACTGGTCATTTCTGCAATTTATGGACTCTATTTATTTATTTATTTTTTTTTTGGTCTTTTTGAGACAGGGTCTTGCTATGTAGTTCAGACTGGCCTTGAGCTCACTTTGTAGCCCAGGCTGGTCTCGAACTTGCAACGATCCTCCTGCCTCAGCCTCCTGAGTGCTGGCATTACAGACATGTGCCACCACCCCTGGCCTAATTTATGGATTCTATAGAGTACTTTGTTTCAGGCATTTCTGTCTGATAGCTTTTTAAGGATTCTATATGTTTGCTGAATTTGTCATTTGTGTTTTGAAGTATTTTGGTCCACTCATCTCATTCTGTACTTATTTCCCCTGAGTCCACATTGGGGAGTTGGGGTGATATTTCTGTGAGCTTTTGGTTCATTTCCTCTCTCTACTTGTCTAGTTTCTTTACCACTTCTATAACCTCCTACCTGGCATTTGCTCTACTCCCCATGTGTGCCCGCTCAGTCTGCCTCGGGAGAATGGGGAGACCTTGGAATCTTCTGTTGCTTGCTTTCCCATGGCCCTGTGGAAATGGTGATCTGTGTTTCATTGTCCATGAATCCCCAGGCCACCCAGATATTGGCATCGAGAGGAGTGTTGGGGACCATGAATTATAAAGTGACATAGTATCTGTCCCAGGCTCTCCTTATCCTGCCTGCCTTGTGATTACAGAAATCCTGCTTTCTCTGGGTCAATGAGATTAGCACCCAGCTCTGGGGATGGATCTTGACTCATTCCCTTCGTGATGTTAAACTTGCCCATTCTACCACAGCCTCTACGCTCTTCCAGGAAAAGTATCCTATCCCTTCCCCTGCACCGGCTAATAAAATGGTGCCTAGCTGGAGATTCAGCCTTTTGTTTTCCTAGAGAGAAACCGGTGGTCCCAGGTCCCTGTTATGCACCTCTATTTTTGTCTCTTGTTCTTTCTTTTCCCGCTATGCACTGGAACCCAGGCAGGCAACTGGAACCCACTGCAGGGGTCTCCAATAGAGGAGGCCATTTGTCAACCACTACTGTGTTATCTTGGCTATGGTAGGAAATGCAGCAACAGCAGCACTGAAGGTGAACTGGATATTGACAAACCCCAGGGCCAGTCATGAACAGTCCTTGCCCAGAACTGTGAAGCCCAGGATTTTATTGCAGACAGTTAGAACACCTGTAAACCAGCCTACACTACTTCAGACCACTCGTTTCTGCTGGACACAGGCAGCAGTGCCAGAGCTCAAAGATGCTACTAGACTAACTACTTTCTCCTTCAAGATCCCCCCATCTGATAAGTCATCCTCCAAGGCTGGGCACCCACAATGGAATACACACCCCATGATCTTCCTGGTCTGAGCCCAGGCCTCGCAGGGGAGCCAGGAGACCCCTGTCTAGCTCTCCCCTCTCCCAGCCTATGTCCCAAGGATGCCTCTCACCTGGTCTCGGTGGTAGGGTGCCACATGACCGTGTTCCTCCTGGGTGTTGGTCCCCCCTTTGATCAGGCGGGCCCGTGGGTTGTCACCGCAGCTGTCCTGTGCTGTGGTGGCCCCAGGAGTGAGGGTTGCACTGGCAGGAGTGGACTGTGTGGTCCCCAAGCACTCCTGGGCTGACACACTCCTGGCCAGGGCAGGAGCAGTGGAGGCATTTGCTAGGGGTCTGGCACAGGGGCCTGGTCCCTCCTGGGTTGATGTGTGGGGTGGCCTGGGTGGGCTATGACATCTACAATTCTTTTTCTGTAGAAAGAAGACAAAGAACAAAGAAAAAAGAGATTAGGATTTTGTTTTGTCTTTTTGAGACAGGGTCTCACTATGCAGTTCAGGCTGGTCTTGAGCTCACTTTGTAGCCCAGGATGGCCTCACACTTGCAACAATCCTCCTGCCTCAGCCTCCCGAGTGCTGGGATTACAGGCTTGCGCCACCATGCCTGGCACAAGATTAAGATTTTTAAAAAACACCCCAATATGATGTTGCTGGTAAGTCACTTTAAATATATATAGTCACTATATATATATATATATATATATATATATATATATGTAAAATATATATATATTGAGACCCTGTTTCCAAAAAGCAAACAAAACCTGTGTTTCGAATGAAAAGTTAACTTCTGCTGAAATCCTTTAAAAATCTTTCTCCAGCCAGGAATTTCTGACTTCTTCCTGTCTGTCCTTAGGTGCTCAGATACCCTTTATAGTTAAGGTTCCTTAGTTTAAGCCCAGCAGATGCTTCTGGCGCTCTGTCCTCAAGATCAGAGGTGGGTGCAGGAGAGGAAGCCTGGCTGTCCAGTTCCACAGGCACCCTGAGACTCCTCATGCCCAGAGGTGGTGGTCCATACTACACGCGGCTGTAGATCAGTGTTACATAACTAAGTGGGTTTTACAAGTTATTTTTGTTGGACCTGTTTCCATTTTAACTGTAGAATCAGAGATTTGTCTCTATAGGAAGTATCATCATCGTAAAGATAACTATTCTGCAAACTGTGAAATGAATGAAAGTGCCCTGCCCATGCCCCTGATCCCTGAAGTACTCAAAGAAGTCCAGCAGCGGGAGCTGAGACTGTTCACCTTTGAGCCGCCCAAAGCCCTGGGAGGACAGAGCGAGGTCACCCAGGCAGGGCATGAGGCCACCCGAGGGCCCATCCCCGACTCCTCTGGCACCTGACCATGCCCACGATTGTGACCATGGACACTGTGACCAGCCCAGAGCACTGCCAGAGCAGCTGCTGTGAGTAGCGGGCAGCAAGAGGACCCAAGGGAGCACAGCCAGAGGATCCATGCTCAGCAGGTGGCCCTGTGCCTTTCAGGCACCCCAAGACCTTTAGAGGGGACCCTTTCCCCTCCTCAGGGCTTGTCTCTTGCCACACACAGCCTGGAAATATCCCAGAACAAGAGTGGTGACAGGACGTGGCTTTCTCCTTAGGAACAGCAATTGCTCCTGTCCCGCTGAGCTGCAGGTCAAGGCCACAGCCTGCCAGACTCAAGGCCCGAGCCCACGGGGTAACCAAGACTGCAGACCACAGCAGCCACATGAGCGGCCCCCACAGTGTTGGTACAGTGGTGCCACGCCTGCATCTTCCCTGTCCTGGAGCCTCAGGAGTGCGCAGGTGGCCCTGTTGATATAGGCGGTGTTGTAGTTTGGGATTTTGCAAGGGGAACAATACAGGATGTATATTTTATAAGATTATTTATAACAGTCACCCAAAGAATCATATACAAATACAGTACAGGAAATAAAGACCACATACTAAAGACCAAAGAATCCAGCTGAGGGCCGGGATCCCATGTCAATGTCCTGCATGAGTCCAGCTGAAGACCTAGAGCCCATAACAATGCCTTCCACGAGTCTAACTGGAGGCCTAGAGCCCATGACAATGTCTCATGAGGCCTGTTTCACAGATCTGCACTGGGAAGGCCCAAAGGTCAGTGGTGGAAGCTAGAAAGTCTGTACCAGCGATTTGAAGATCTGTGTTAGCAGGCTGAGGGAGCTACACTGGAGCCAGGAAGCGATGTTCAAAATAAGAACCAAAGCTCCCCTGAAAAGTTCCACAGCCATCCTCAGCAACATTGAGGTCCTGAGCTCCTCTGATGATGAGGAGAGCCGAGTTCCCATCAGGAAAGCCAATGCAATGAGCTTCTGTAGGAGACTGTGCACCATCTTTGTCAGGCTGGACCCCAAGTAGTGACTGAGACCACCAGCACAGGTGTGGAAGACCACCTGGGTGACTCTCCTTGAAGGAGGAGCGATTGCCTCCATTTTGGCTGAGCTTGACCCTATTTCCCTGTATTGATATGTACAGAGCTGGCTAAGACCCCTTCCTTATCCCTTCAATTGGCTTTAAGCAATACATATTGGTCTAGCTGAGGTGCTGATGGTAATCTTTGGAGATGGTAGGTGTGTTTCCCCAGACACCCCCTGCCCCTGTTGCTCTCTCGAGTGGGCCGGGATGAAGTGGGATGTGTGAACCAATGCTCTGTGTTGTAGGCTGGGATTGAGCCTTGGGATAGAGGCTGTGACTTCCTGGGGCTTCAAACATTACGCATCAGAGCTGAAGCACCAACCCCAAAACATTAGATACTATCTCAATTGTGTTATTTAGATGTTATGGTCTGTGTCTGAATGTCCGCCCAAAGCATCATGCAGTCGTGGTGTGGGCTTCTAGAGCTTATGACTGATTCACAGTCCACTGTTGGAATTATGGATGTGAGTGCTACACCTGCCCTGGGGTGGGTAGTTTGCATACATTCTAAGGGAGGGAAAGAGGCTGCTTGCCTCTACTGCTTCTCCCTTTTGCTTCTTGTTGCTTTTGCTGTCTTCCACCCTCTGCCATGTGCCACTCTGCCTTGGAGCCAGCCAAGTATGGACTGAAACCTCCACAAACTGTGAGCTAAATAAACCTTTCCTTCCTTCATTTTGGGTCTCAGGTATTTTGTCTCAGCAACAAGAGAAAAGTAACCAAGACAGCAGATTACTCTTTCTGCATGTCCTTCTCTCCATATGGCAGAGGTGATGTCAGACCTCCTACCTAACCCAGCTCACAGCACTTACCTACTTCCCAGGGTTCTCACAGTCACTCATCCTCAAGCCACTCCCTTCTTCATGAATGAATAAAACCTGGGTTTGGCCTTGGGTTAAGGCCTTTGTTCCAGATAGCCCTCATTACGACTGGACTTAGGACCCCTTGGCTCCTTATAAGTACAAATAGGGCTTAGGGTCTTTATTTTCACCATGGGTTGCACTGGGAGTGGTAGACTGGAATTAACTTCCTAGAATTCCAATAACTTTTCTTGGGATTACAAATACAAATTTCCTGGGCCATGAGGAGGACCAGAAAGGGCTTGCTGTAGACAGGCAGGGTGAAGCAAACAGCAGTATCTTTTTTTCAGGTTGGGTGCAACCTGGCCAAGGCTGAAAAAGCCATTGGCACCAAACAAAGGAAAAGGGCCTACTTTATAGACTATTTTAGGTAAGGGAGGGGGAAATTCCACTGAGGAAGGTGGACAGTTTAAGGGGTGATTGGTGGGTCTGGTGCCTCTGGGGGAGGGAAGTACAGGGGGACATCTGCATGTTTCTGATTTACAGCATGGTATTCTGTAGACTTATGAAGTTTCCTGTAAGCCTGAGAACTAGACTTGGGAACCATCCTGATGAACAGATTTATTTTAGTCTCTTGAGCTGAGTGAGGGGCCTTCTGTTTGAACAGACTGGTTGTCTGTCAGAGTTTTTCTCTTCAAGTTGGACAGGGTATGATGTGAGGGACCTAACAATCTTCCCCTCTAGAGCCAGGAAGCAATGCTCAAAGTGAGGGCCAGAGCTCCCCCAAAGATACTGCTGGCAACAATCCTCAGGTGGGCGTCCCACACCCAGCACCATGCTGACACAGTTCAGCTGGGTATTACAAGTTGACCACCAGTTGTCAATCCACCACAGAGGGTATGGATAAAGGAATGATATATGGACCTCCAAATACTATAAGGAAAACATTATAACTCCCAACCTGCTAGATGTCCAAAATGCCAAGTTCCGGTCTCTAAAATCAAGGAATAAATTCTAGGAAAAACAGAGGTTAAGAGTAGGAAGAATTTATTGAGGAAGACAGCCTCTGTCTAAGAGAGACAGAAGGAGGGGCCCCAAGTGGGTGGCCCACCAACCCCACTTCTCAAGCAAGTTTTATTAAGCAAGTCCATGAGGTAAGGCCGATTCAAGGTGGGACAAAACTATAGTGAACTAATAAAATTACAAGTATGGTTGCTTAGGTAATATTGATCCAATGGGAAATCACAAGTGGGTGTGAGGTGGGACAAAACTATGGAGAGAACCAATGACATTACAACAAGTATAATCGCTTGGGTAATGTTGATTAAATGGGGAAACAACTTACATAGCAAGTGCACTGGACCACATAAGAACTTTCCTGGAAGGGGTGGATTAAGGAGGTTTGTCCTCAACCCAAGGTGATGAATACCTAATTACAGTATCAATCACTGCTGTTCATCCCTAGAGGAAATATGTGGATGTAGCTTTTCCTCTTTTTTTTTTTTTTAATAAAATAAAGTTTATTGAAAAGCAACTATACTTCCACTTCATGGGGACAAACAAAAAAAAGCACATCATTTTTTAATTTTGTCTTTTTTGTTGTTGTTTTTTTGTTTTGTTTCGATTTTGAGACAGGGTCTCTCTGTATAGTTCAGGCTGCCCCTGAACTCACTATGTAGCCCAGGCTGGCCTCGAACTTGTAGCAAACCTCCCACCTCAGCCTCCCAGTGCTGGGATTACAGGTGTGTGCCACCATACCCAGACAAAGCATCATTTATAAGAATATTAAAATATGAAATAGTGATAAATCTCACCACAAAATTTGTAAGACCTACATACAGAAAACTAGAAAATGTTACAGAGAAATTGAAGACTTCAAGAAACATTTTAAGGTGAAACACTTAAAGATAACAATTTTCCAAAAACTAACCTAATAATCAATCTAATAATCTAATTCTAATGAAAATTCCAGTGTGTTTTTTTTGTACCAGGAATTGAACTCAGGACCTTGCACTTGCCAGGCAGGCACTTGCTGCTGAGCTATATCCCTGGTCCAATAATAGTTTTAAATGAGAACAAATGTTAAAAAAAAGGCACAGCCCCAGTCCCCAGAGGACTGCCTCTTACCTCATGATTTCTCTCTCTCCAAAACATCTTGCCAGGCTGGACACTATTCTTGGAGGTATTCTAAAGCTCTAAAAAGGAAGGTCTACCACTAAGTATGGTCCAAGGGTCACAGGCAAAATAAGAAACACCAAAAATCAGTCAGTCTTCCCTGTGCTAGAAAAAACAGTCAGCATCATTCTTGAGGGAGAGGAGAAGAGGAGTTCTCTACTTCTGGCTAAGGACCAAAGGGCAGATAAACTCAGACTGAAACACTTACCTTTACTCTTTGAGAGTTTCAGGGTTAACTCTGAGCCAGTTTTTTAATATGACCCAGAGATAAGTGAAGGTCAGCTTCATTCTATAAAGGTACCAGGGAGGGGAAATGCTAAAAGTGGGTCCTAAAATTCATTCTATAAAGGTACCAGGGAGGGGAAATGCTAAAAGTGGGTCCTAAAATGCTAAAGAAGGTCCTAAAATTCATCAGCCACGGAGGACAGAATTGCCTTGGACTGCTGTAAACTGTGTTATTCCCCAGGGTCAGGAAAGTGAAGGGGAGAGAAGAGTAAATCTAACTATGGAATACTATCCAAATCCTAACCATCTCAGGTGCAGAAAAACAAGATCAGGAGCTTTTCCAGGGTGGATCTCTAATCCTTAGCAAACATGTCTCCAGAGACAAAAGCTATGATTGACCCCAACAGCACTGCAAAACAGAAAATTAAACCAATAATCAAAGAACCTAAATGGCTGCTTTTAACCCTTTGAAAGAGAGTGAGGCAGGGCATGGTGGTGCACGCCTGTAATCCCAGTACTCGGGAGGCTGAGGCAGGAGGGTTGTCGCAAGTTCCAGACCAGCCTGAGCTCAAGGCCAGCCTGAACTGCATAGGGAGACCCTGTCTGAAAAAGACCAAAAAAAAAAAAAAAAAAAAAAAAAAAAAAGAAAGAAAGAGCGTGAGAAAGAAAATGAAAGGCTTCCAACTACATTGTTTAGGACTTAGTTTCTAATAAATGACTTTGGATCAAAAAGTTCTATAATCCCAGCCTGCAAAAGAGATCTATCATCTCCAGGGACAGGCAGAGACAGGAAATAGTCCAGAAGAAATCTCAGTCCTAGGACAAAGAGGTCTTCGAGACATTTTGTTTCTCTATCCAGTCACCATTCATTGGAACCTGAAGGTAACTTCCCTCTACAGTGGCTCTATTTAAACTCACTTTGAAAATATGTATCCCCAGGTATCTACAGTGTACTTAAGAAACTCAGATTAAAGTCTGTACCCATTGTTTCTCAGTAGAAGTCAATGTTTGATTTAAGTGTAATGTTACGTCTTTCCAGTCTAATCACAAGTCTGAATAAGTCCTTTAAAGACCTCAATGTGGGGTTGGGGATATAGCTCAGTGGCACAGCACCTGCCTGGCAAGCACAAGGTCCTGAGTTTGATTCCCAGTACCCACCCCCCAAAAAAACCAAATAAAGACTTTAATGTACTTATCAGGGTTGTCTGAAAGTTTTCCTAAATCTTTCCTGATCTGTTTTAGTTCACTGAGAGAAAAGAACACAGAAACATGGATAGAGCTAAACTCCCCATTTACTTTCTGTGAGGGCTATTGTCCTTGAGGAGCTTGAACAAAATCAGCTAAGGATGGATACAGCCCCTGCAGAGGCTTGAATCATGGCTGGCCTAGAAATTCCACCCTCAAGACCCAGTAATAGGGGGCGAGGCTTTGATTAAGTTGTCTTGAAACTTTGTCCTCAGGTTCCAACAGATGAGGAAGAGTAACCTCAGGCTCCATGATAGTGGATGCCTTAAGGGCTAGAGGTATCTGGTTCTCCTATGACTTGTATTTACATTCTGAACAAAAATAAGGATTATTTTTTAGTGCAAAGAAAGTCTGAACATAAGGCAATTTTGACCATTTTCCCCTCTCTTGCAGCACAATTCCAGTTGTGAAATAGCATCATAATCAATATTTCCTCTGCATTCCATCTTGGAATTTGGGGCTGGGGATATAGCTCAGCAGCACAAGTACCTGCCTGGCAAATGCAAGCTCCTGAGTTCGACTCCCAGCACACACACACACACACACACACACACACACACATACACAAATAAAAAAAACCTAAAAAACATCTTGTGGGTAGGCAGGCCATGTACAAGTGCAGAAAAATATCAAACATCTTTTTCAACATGTAAGGGTTGAACATTTTCCACTGTTCAAGAATATATTCCAAAGGAGTAAGAGATTTTGACACTGAGGCTCTCATTTCTAAAATGCAAAAGGAAGGAATGGCATTCCTTTAATTTCTATTTGATTTCTATACCCTCAAGGCATCCCTTAAGTTGACTCCACTCCAGGGCAGGTGGATGCCATCTGGAGAGAGACCAAAAGTTAAAATTTGACCAGCCTATCTACCCTCAAACTGGTGCATAATATTATATATTTTGGGAACTCAAATTTTACTCCAGCAGCTTTTTTTTTTTTTTTTTTTTTTTTTTTGAGACAGGGTCTCGCTATACAGTTCAGGCTAACCTTGAGCTCACTTTGTAGCCCAGGCTGGCCTCAAACTCATAGCAATCCTCCCACCTCAGCCTCCCAAGTGCTGGGATTCCAGGCATAAGCCACCATACCTGGCTCCTGTAGGTATTTTTAAAAGCACAACTTATAATTGATCTCAGCTGCAACAGTTATGTTTTAAAAAGGAAGCATTTCTTAGCATTAAACCATTCCTTTTTAGTTCTTTGAAAGAGAGTGAGGGCAAATAACAAAAAGTGAGATGGAAGTAGTTGGAGTGCTTCTCTGCCTGCAAAGGAGATCACCTCTAGAGATAGATAGAGTCAGGTAAAAACTGCTCAGAGAAAAATCGTGCCCTGGGCCCTAGGGCAAAAAAGCCTCGAAGGCACTCCTGTTATCTACCTAATCACCTAGGCAACCTTTTCTAGCAGCAAGACAAGGCTATACTTTTTAAAATCATTTTAAGAATTTTACATCTCTGAAGCATACAGGTTAAACTATGTCCATCACCTAGCAATCACAATTCACAGGTTAGTAAAGGCATATTTATCAGTCTTCCCTGTGCACACGAAAGAAGAAAAAGGCTGACTAAAATCTCTTTCTTTCTCTTAGCTACCATATGCAAGGCACAAATGTAAATTGCTTTCCCTGATAGCTGCTTTCTTCTGTAAAAGGCAAACAGTTGTTGTAAGTTATTTCAGTTTAGCCTCTTAGATGTGAGGGAAATCTCTAACCAGGGAGCTTTACAGTTAATTCCTGTGGGTCCGAGAACAACTGGAGTTTCTAACTTATTAGTGGAGAGGAAAGTCCAGAACTGTAGCGGGACTCTTATCAGAGGCTTTAAGAAAGAGCACCAACAGAATTGGTTCAGGTAACTTTGAGAGAGAAGATACCAGATGATCATTGAAAAGATTGCCTTTCACTTCACTGGGAAGGGCAGGTAGGGAGAATGGATGAGCAGAGATTTTTCTGCTGTTGTCCTAGTTGGGCTGTCAGGACTCAGCTTCCACTGAGCAACCTTTGGGTATCTGCCAGAGAGTCACCCTGGCTGTGACCCCTTAGTTGCTCTCTCAGTTTCTACTAGTCCAGGCAACCAGAGATCTGTCTCCAGAAAGGAATTCAGTTGCCTGTCTGGTCAGTGTTCCATTGGCTGTTGGCTTCAATGGGGATTTACCAGAAGGTGCTGGAGAACCTGTCCTCTGCTTTTAAGCATGCGGCAGCTGCTCTAAGAGCCTTTAACTACCCAGCATAGTAACCACTATTTGTTAAAGTTCTATAAGGGATAGAGAAAAGTCTGAGCTAAATATAGACTAGATTTTACCATTTTACAGCATTTTACATTGAAGTCCACTAGGAGGCACACTAACACTACTTTTCCTTAGTACTGTTACTGGAGGTAACAAACCACAAGAGGTCAAATAAGCAACGCTAGTAAATTTGACTAAGTCCAAAATCAACATATACAAAACACAAATAAAATGTCCCATGAAAAATGTATCATAACCTTCCCATGTTCTCAACTTACATTTATCATCATTTTAACAAAACACTAAGAAATTCAGAAAGACATAAAATTTAAAGCATAAAAATTTTCATTATGTAAGCAAGTCACCATCCAGAATCTATGAAACAAAAGGAACTCTTACCTCTGTCCAATTATCTTGGTGGAAGACCTGCAAATGATATCAGATGTATAATATATGGACCTCCAAATAATACAAGAGAAATATTATAACCTCTGACCTGCCAGATGTCCAAAACACTGAGTTCATGTCCTCTAAAATAGAGGAATGATTTCTAGGAGCACAGGAGGTTAAGAGTAGGAAGAGTTTGTTGAGAGAAAGCTTCTAAAAGAGATAGAAGGGGGCCTAGTGGGTGGCCCAACAACCCCACTTCTCAAAAGTTTTTCATTTAGAAAAGCCATGAGATGAGGTGGGTTCAAGGTGGGACAAAACTATAGTCAACTAATAAGATTACAAGTATAATCACTTAGATAATATTGATCCAGTGGGAAATCACAAGGTGGGCATGAGGTGGGACAAAATTGTGGTGAACCAATAAGATTACAACAAGTAGAGTTGCTTAGATAATATTGGTTAAATGGGGATCAAATGGGGAAGCAAGCTTACATGGGACAGACAAGGACTTTCTGGTGAGGAATGGACTAGGGAGGTTTTGGTCCTCCTCTCAAGGGGATTGTTGCCCGTTTAAAATACCAATCACTGCTGTTCATCGCTAGGGGAAGTATATGGGTGTAGTCCTTCCTCTTTTTCTGGAAGCCTGGCCTTCAGTGAATGTGCCTCCAGGGACAATTGTCTTCTATGCTGTGAGCCTAGCCCTGTCTAACTGCCTGAAATATTTATAACTAATTTAGCTGTGTACGATACCACCATAGGCAAAGTGCAGGCCAAGTTGGAAGGCTTCCACTGCTCCCCTCAGTATGGAGCCCCGAGGTTGCAGAGGAATCCCCCCAAGCCCGCTGGCCACATCACAGGGCTCTGTGAGGTGTTGCAAAGGGGGCCAGCAAGGAAGAGCTCCATACACACCTCCACTGCCCATGGCCTCTCCAGCCTCTTCCACATCATCAAAGCCAGGTGTGGTGGCACACACCTGTAATCCCAGCACTTGGGAGGCTGAGGCAGAAGGATTGCCACAAGTTTGAGGCTAGCCTAGGGTACCTACTGAAAAAAATTTTTTCCTCTGATATTCCAAAGAGGGAAGAAGTGTCAAGGCTGTGCCTCACACAGGTTCTAGGACAACAATACAAATAGAGACCCATAAATGTGAGAAAGGTTGCAACATGTAAATCAGGAGGTCCAAGTGTTCTTCCTCCTACCTTGACATCACGGCAGAGGACAAGTTGGAATTTCAGATTCTCAGATTGCTCAGTGACAGCCAGCCTGGGGCCTCACTGGCTTGGTCCTGTCCCCAAGGGGCCTCGATCTGCAGCAAGCAGCCCCCGTGGGCCCCTCCTGAGGACAGGATGTCCACAGTGGCTACCACATCAGGGGACCACCAGCGGGAGAGGACCCTCAGGCTGAGGGTGTCAGGGTCTGAGTGACTGGGGCCCAGCGACTTCTCCTCTCGGGAGTGTACCAGCTAGAGGATGCCCCGGCCCCAGGGTGACCGTGCGCAGTCACTTATCCCACACTGACAGCAGGAGGACCAGCCCTGGGCACACAAGTGCACACCCGCTCCTCTTCCCTGCAGCTGTGTTGGGAAGAGGCACTGAGCACAAGCACCAGCAGCTGTGCTGAGCCTGGGCGCAGGTACAGTGCCTCCCTTGCAGGCGGTGCCTGAGGACCTCGCTCCCGGGCCTGCTGGCTGCTGCGCAAGTTCCCCTCTGCTGGAGGCCGTGGGGAGAGCATGTCCTGCAAGCAGGTGTGAGTTTGGAGCCCAGCGCTAGAGGGCAGCATAGGGCGAGCTTGTGTGTGCAGACCTTGCTCTGGTCCACCACCTCCCTGAGGGCCTGAGTAGTCAGGGTCTGTGCGGGCCTGGCTGGCGGTCGCTGTGGTTTAGACACAGCGCCTCGGGTATGTGGTCGTGCAACACAGGAAAATGCTGCTCAGGAAATGTTTATAACCTTTAACAATTTCACTTAGCAAAACATTTCAGAAATTTCATAGCCTTATTCAGTCTACCCTACTGCTGGGCATCCAGCCAATAGGAAAACAATCCGAAGTGGGAGTGGGGATGTAATAATAATAAACAAATATATTTGTTTTGAGAGCCATTTTTCCATTTTTTGTTTTTTTTTTTGGTTATTTTTTGCAAGGCTGGGCTTGAACCCAGGGCCTCCTGCATGCATGCTAGGCGAGCCCTCTATTACAGAGACACTCAGCTCAGAGTTGAAAGGAGGAAAA
>NW_004955474.1:6742189-6743504 GCF_000276665.1 Chinchilla lanigera | reverse complement strand
AACCCAGATTGATGTACCCTGCAAAGCTATCTTTCAAATTTAATGGAGAAATAAAATATTTTCATGATAAAGAACAACTGAAGAAATTCATGAGCACCAAACCAATCCTACAAAGAGTACTAAAAGATATTCTAGAAAGAGATAAAACAGACCACAACTTCAAGAACAACAGCAGAAAGGAACCACCAAGCAGAGCAAGCAATTAAACAGAGGAAAAAAGGGGGAGCCAGCAGCAGGTAAATATAAAAATATAGATTCTTCACTTATGTAGTTACTTTTTTTTTTGAGACAGAGTCTCCCTGTTAGTTGAGGCTGCCCTTGTACTTACTATGTAGCCCAGGCTAGCCTCAAATTTGCAGCAATCCTCCTGCCTCAGCCTCCCAAGCACTGGGATTATGGGCATTTGCCACCACACCCAGCGTTAGTTACTTTCAAAACTATCAGAACATAAAGAGAGTACTTTAACTTGTACTTTTTTTGTTAATCCCCATTTTTTGTTTTTAAAAAAATTTATTGATTGATTGATTGATTTTGTCTTTTTGAGACAGGGTCTCACTACGCAGTTCAGGCTGGCCTTGAACTCACTCTGTAGCCCAGGCTGGCCTCAAACTTGCAACGATCCTCCTGCCTCAGCCTCCCAAGTGCTGGGATTACAGGCATGCGCCACCACGCCGGGCTCCCTACTTTTAAAGTAACATTAAAAGGACAAAATTGTGCCAGGGTAGGAAGGATAGAGTCTTCCTATACTGCGCTAGTGCCAGCTCCTAGACACCAGTGAGAGCCAGCTGTCAGATACACAGAACATTTGTGAGTCCTCACTACACGCTCTGAAAACAAAGCTTAGTTTTCCGGTAAATAGTGAAGTAGTTTTCAAACACAAGGCTATATGGGAAGTCCTATTTTTTTTTTCCTGGAAAGTGAGTCCCAGAAAACATCAGAGCAGCGCCCCTGGCACACAGTGAAACAGAAGCACAGCAAAGGAGCCAGAGTGTGCACCGCTGCGGTCCACACACTGGGGAGCAGGAGGGAAAATTCGCTTCAGCACCATCAGTTCCCTTAATGAAACCTGCATTTCTTCTAAAACCTGGAAACAGGTGGGTGAGGTAAGCGGTGATAAAAGGATAGACTCATTATTTCTGCATTTTGTTTCTACTCTCTCCATTAAATACAAGAGGTTTCAACACTTGCAAGCCTAGAAAGATCACATAGGTGCCCCCATATGCAGTGCTTCTCAGGGGCATCAGGTGAATGGTGAGGAGAACATATAAAAAATATTGGGGGCAGGGCTGGGGATTTAGCTCAGCAGCACAGCACC
>NW_004955474.1:6740967-6742089 GCF_000276665.1 Chinchilla lanigera | reverse complement strand
GGGTACAGAAATTATCACATCATAATAATTTGGCTAATAAAATATGGTACAAAGATTGTATATTCTCATGTTTTCAGCTCTAGAGGTTTGAGCAAACTTAAAAATCCAATTCCTATGATTGCAAGTTAAAGAGAAGATAGGACTCATCAATCTATGCTCTTCTGACTCAGAACCATTTTATACACACACACACACACACACACACACACACACACACAGTCTCAGTGTGTAGTTCAGGCTACTTTTGAACTCACTATGTAGCTCAGGCTGGCCTTGAACTCCAGGGAATCCTCCTGCCTCAGCCTCCTGAGTGCTTGGATTATAGGCATGCACCACCAGGCCCAGCTCCAAAAATTAGACTTCAATCAAAAATTTTTGACATTATGTGAAAGTAATGGAGAATGACTAAAAATAGAGAGGAATTAGCCCTCTTAAAATGGGAGTTACATTTTTAATATGTTAGGGCAAGTCCCAGGTACTGCCACTTAGAGTCCTGAAAATTCTATAAAAGCAGAAGTATTACAAGGTAAGGAAGCAAAGGACAAATGTCAGAGTGACCAAAGAATCTGGGACCAGAGAACAGAGTTTTAGGGGAGCCACAGTCCTCACACTGATCCCTGTGATTGCACACTCAGAGCAGACTTTGAGAGCCAGCTAAAACTCCAGAAAGGAAAAGGGTTTGTTTGTTGTAATTTTAAAAATAATTTTGGTGTTTTTGAGACAGGGTCTCACTATGTGGTTCAGGCTGGCCTTGAACTCACGGTGCTCCTCCTGCCTCAGCCTCCTGAGTGCTCAGATTACAGGTGTGCACCACCACAACTGGCTGAGATTTCCTCCGCTGCACACCGCAAGGAGAATGATTTTGGAGTCTGAGGTTAACCAAGTAAGCTGCCTACGAAGCAGCAACAACAACAACAAAAAATTAAAATTCTTCAGAGGGACAAAACAACATCTCCCATTTGTGCAATTCAGGATACAATCCACTTACATAAGACCTCTCAAAAAGCAGAGCCCAAGGGTAAGGCTGGATATGGAGATACCCCCAGGACCCCCAGCTTCAGGGTAGAGGTGGAGTTTTAAAGAAGTTAGTGTAACTCCACCCAAAACTGAAAATGAAAGAAG
>NW_004955474.1:6738767-6740187 GCF_000276665.1 Chinchilla lanigera | reverse complement strand
AGGCTGGTCTTGAACTCGCAATGATCCTCCTGCCTCAGCCTCCCGACTGCTGGGATTACAGGCATGCACCATCACGCCCAGGCTGCAATATTATTTTTGATGAGTTATTAGACTGAGGAATCAATACTTAGCTGCTGTGTGTCTCGGTGTCAGTGGAGTTTTAACAGAATTTGTCAAGTTAACCTGGTGCACAAGATAGGACCCGAGGACGTGATGACAGCATTCAGATGTGTTCCTTCCAAGCTCTGCCACTGTCCCTGATGGAATCCTTTGCAAGCAGCACTGGTGTCAGGCAGAGTGGGCAGGACAGGGGAGAGTCACCTCTCCTTGTCCCCTGGGTTCTGTGAGGGGAGACAAAAACCAAGCACAGCCTACACACAAAAGAAAACTGAACACACAAATGACACAGAAAACTTTAACAACAACAGTAATTCCTGTCACAGGTTCCTCAGGATTAAACAAGAAAGTACACTGGGAAGTGTAGCATGTGTATCTAGAATATATCACATGAAAATAGTACAATATGCTGGGGATTTAGCTCAGTGGCATAAGTGCCTACCTGGCAAGCACGAGGTCCTGCGTTCAATTTCCTGTACCAAAAAAAAAAAAAGAATATATTATGATATTCGTGTTTGTCCCACGGTCTGCATTTTATAGCAAAACATAGATATGAAAAGAGCTTTTGGTTGCTTTGATAATAACCAAGCTTCTTTATCTAGAAAAAGAAAAATCAATTGTTGAAGACTGCTTCTTTCTCCTTAGTAAGCTAGCATTTCTTATTTGTTAAACAGTATATTACAAAAATGTACTAGAGTAAAACACAATGCTTTTATACCATGTATTTACTGCACAGAAGCCAGTATTTCCAGAAATAATAAAGATTCTAGCTCTATTTAAGCATTTGTTTACTGCATGCTGTGAACTTCTAGACTGAGCCTCAGAGAAAGGAACTTGACGCGAACACTCATACCTTACAGAATACGAACATTAAGTCGTCCAACTGGCCGTGTAAGTCTCCTAACAAAGGGAAAGAGTATCAGTTCTGATCGGTCCTTACTCTTGTTTTCTAATTTTTACTGAAAGGAGGAAAACCCTGCATTAGAAAAATCTGACAAAGAATCGGAGGCTCACTGATTTCCCACATGTCACAAAGGGACACTCGTTAACTCGCCCTTGCTGCAGAAAGCACCACTGCTCCTGCACGGCCATTGTAAAGAGTGAGTGACCTGAAGTTTCAGCAGTGATGCACGGAGCACTGCAGGCCTGGAGAACGGGAGGGCTCTGCTCCAGTTACGGGCCAGCATTACGCGAGATTTCCAGAGAAGTTGCAAACCTAGACTTTAATGGGATATCCTCCAGTTGCCGAGTGTCGGGACACTGATGTTTAGAGTCTGAGGTCACAGAGGACACACAGGACATG
>NW_004955474.1:6736005-6737152 GCF_000276665.1 Chinchilla lanigera | reverse complement strand
GGACTGTTGTGGGCAAGGCTGGATTAGAAAGGAAACCCCAGAGGTTAACTCAGGTCGACCTCGTGAACAGGAGACAGATTGACTTAATATATTTAGCTTGCATTAGACAGCTAACAGCATGCTTGCTGAATTCCTAACAGGAAAGTGGAGGCCAAAGTGGGAAAAAGAGCTGGAAGGGGTTTAAGCAGAGCCAAATTTTATTTCCTATGAAATAAAAAAATCCGTAGTGTATTTCTCACAGGCACTTACTAAACCACAGGTGGCAGGCTGCAGCCCTGCGAGTCCTGTCCACCTCGTCCAGAGGTGCTGACGGGAGTGTAAGGCAGGAGCTCCTGGCAGACGCAGGGATTTCTGCCCCTTGCCCTGGGCCTGTGGCACCTGAATCTCTGCAGGTGAAGCCAGGAGGGGATGTGCAGGTGCATAAGTCCCGCCCATGGTTCTTTTTTTGTTTTGTTTTGTTTTTCTCCGGTACCGGGAACCGAACTCATGACCTTGCGCTTGCCAGGCAGGCGCTTTGCCGCTGAGCTAAATCCCCAGCCCCTCGCCCATGGTTCTTAAAGGTCAAGGTGGAGAAGCAGGGACACAAATGTTGCTGCTAACACCGTGCCCCAAGCATGTAAGGCAAGTGGTGCTCAGCACAACGCAAACGTGAGCCCTCAGCCTGCTTCCCTGCTGGGGTGGGGGCAGTGGCTCTCCTTCTCCTTCCCTTGCTCTTCCTGCCAGGGCCCCACCTCCAGCCTCGGCTGCCTTTAGCTGATGTGGGTGTGGGGAGGTGCAGGTAGTTTAAGATCCTTTACCCATCGTCTCTTTCCAAAAGCACAGTGCAGAGCACTTTGGCCTTCTCACCTGGGCTCTGTGTAAATTACTCCTAGGGGGCAAATTACAAATCCACCCAGCTATCAACACTACATGTGTAAGGGAACATTGATTCTATTTTACGGACTGAAGCATTTCCCAATTCTGAAGTCAGAAGTAAAACTGTGGCTGTGCATAGTGGCACATGCCCATAATGTCAGCTACTGGGGAGACTGAGGCAGGAGGATCACAATTTCAGGTCAGCCTGGGCAACTTCACGAGAACCTGTCTCAAAACTTTAAGAGGAGGGAGAGCTAGGGATGCAGCTCAGTGGTCCAGTGCCTGCCTGGCG
>NW_004955474.1:6733761-6735165 GCF_000276665.1 Chinchilla lanigera | reverse complement strand
CAGAGCAAACCTCTGCCTCTGCACCTGGGGCTCCTGCGTGCAGTGGGAGGAGGCCGCTGGCCCTGGGCACCCAGAGCACCATGATGGGGCTGGCAGGAAGGCACAAGCTAGGCGGGGAATCTGTCTCCAAGCTCAGGTAGAGCAGGGAGTGAGCTGCCCGAGCCCAGGTCCCTGAGAGAAAGGAGGAGGCCTGCGCCTCCTGTGGGCTAATTTCTTGCTGTTTACAAGGTCAGGAAACCCAGAGCTGAAGCACACTCAAAAATGGGTCCAAGCACCAGGCATGGTGACACACACCTGTAATCTCAGCACTTGGGAGGCTGAGGCAGGAGGGTGGGCAGTTTGATGCCAGCCCAGCTATAGAGGGAGCTCAAAGCCAGCCTGCCCAAAAACACAAAGAGAAGGAGGCAAGGAAGAAGAGGATGGAAGGAAAGAAGAGAAGGAGGGAGAGAGGAAGAAAGGGAGGGAAGAGAAAAGAAAGAGAAAAAAGGGGCCCACCCAAATGACAAACTGGGAAAACACACTTGCCATTTATATCACAGAGCTGACGTCCACGTGAGACAGGGATGGCAGCGTGGGCGCCGTCCTGGCCTGAGGCTCTCAGCACACAGGGTGCCTCCAGCTCTTGGAGACCATGAAGGCATTTCCCTTCCACCCTATCCCCTTGGTGTCCCGACACGAACCTAAAGAACATGCCCCCGCCCCATCGCTCTTCCTGACCTCTGGCAGGAGTCTGAGGAGCTTGACCTGAGGGAAACCCCACGCAGTCACTGAACATCATCCTCGAATACCACGGCAGCTTGGACTCCTTCAGGGTTTTGACAGCTGTGCGGGTTCCGTCCAAGCCCACAGAACTTCACCAACCCTCCTCCCGATGTGAGGATTGGAAGAAGTGCAGGCAGTTACTGGTGCCAGCCCCGACTGCTCCCAGATTCCAGCAAACAAAAGAGAAGCCAACCAGAGCCTACCAAAGTGGCCTCTAATCCCAGCGGCAGACTCTGGTTACTGACATCGCCGCTGCGGGGCTCACAAGATGAAAGGGGTGAGCAGTTAATATCTGCCCCTTTAAAATGAGAATTGGAGAACTAGAGCCAGGTGTGGTGTGTGCAGAATCACTCCCAGTTCCATGAAAGATCACGAAACCAGAATCTGAGCATGAGTACAGTGGGAAGGCGTCCTACCCAGAGCTGGCCCCTGGGGACCTGCAGGGTTTGGAGCTGCAGGGACCTGAGTGGTCACCGACACTCAGGCTTCTGTCCCTGAGTCACTGCCCTGCTGACCCCCAGTGCCCCTGCAGACAGCCTGGGTCTCAGATGTGCACGGAGTGACAGAATCCCAGCTCCACTTTTCGCTAGACCTTGGCACTGAAGCTCTCGGAGATGTTTTCTCATCTGCATGTCTTTAAAA
>NW_004955474.1:6729966-6731462 GCF_000276665.1 Chinchilla lanigera | reverse complement strand
CTATCTTAATAGTTGTTTACCTTGATTACATGTTGAAATGATACCATTTTAGATATGAGTTGAATAGAATTGTAAAATTAACTTCAATTATATTTTTTAAAGTGGCTGCTTGAATATTTTTAATTATATATATGGCTTAGATTAGCTGTCTGTCCTACAGCACTGCTACAGAAGTAGTAAATTCAATTATACATTAATATCAATCTCACGCTGCATTGTTAATTTTTTTTTATTATGACATCTGACATAACATACTTAATATATTATTACAAGGTTCCAGAGTTTAAAATCATGTATATTTCTATTTGTAAAAGCAAAACCAAATAAGACCTGGAAAATGATTGTAATAAGTTGGATGCTGTTGACATTTCACCATCCTGAATAGAATAACAGAATATAAGAGATCTATACTTTATTGCGCTACAGTAATAAATGAGGAATATAGATAAAGACTAACAGCAGTTCCACTGGTCATTCAGAACTAAACTTGAGTTTTAATTCTTTATTCCAGAAGAAAAAATGTAGCAGAGAAATCCAGCAATTCAAAAGTTATGCTCAATTTAGAAATGAGAATCGGTTGGTTAATAAACTTCAACTAAGAATACAGAATCTTTTGTACATCACTTCCATCAGATCTTGAAATATTACTTTTCAGCCTGATGCTGCCAAGTTTTGTTATTTGAATATTATCTCCAGTAGCAACATAGTAATAAAAAAGCAAAACAGCTTAATTTTTTCCCACTTCATCAAAATGAATTTTAAAAAATAATTGTCTATATTCAGGAAAACACTCAAGTAAAATACAGATTAAATTTTCATGAGCTTGAACCACTACATATTGTGATGCTTTTTTGTGGCCCGGCTATGTATAATTGTTTTAAAAGCTCTTTTTTCCCCGTATTAGTCAAACGAAGAAGAGGAAGGAGGAGGAGGAAGAGAAGGAAGAAGAACAGGAGGAGGAGGAGGAAAAAAGAATAAGCAAAAAGAGAAAAATGAAATGATAGAAACACTAACACATAAAGAACTGACATTCTGAGAGCTGAGATCTCAAGATGTGTGTATGTACATGACGACACATATGCACAAACACTTATAATGATTTTCCAGGGTGCACTGAGTAGTCTCAGATTCTCATTTCAGAAGTACAATAAGTGAGTAATTCAAGAACCAAAGAATGATTTGGAAGGTTAAAAATCATTAAGCATATATTCACCTAAGGCAACCACAGAATCAAGGAACCTATCCAGGCATTTGGCTAAGTCTAACAAATGCATTTTTATAGTTCCAGACTAAACCCATGTCACAAATGTGAATGCTTATGATAGAGTTTGTGATGTTTTGTGAGTTGAAAACACTTTCAAACTGAAACGTACAGAACATACATTGAATTTGACTTTCCAGACAATGAGTCTCCATTGCTGACCACAGGATACCACCATACATTTCATCCAGTTCAGATTACTGCTCAGTGTTGTGTCCCCAGTGCATATTTGGTG
>NW_004955474.1:6687963-6728676 GCF_000276665.1 Chinchilla lanigera | reverse complement strand
GGTCCTCCTGATTTACAGCTTCTGAATGGCTCTCATGACACCGGTCCACTAGACCTCTGACTCTTCGGGCTTAGGCTGTATTCTCATGTTCTCTGAGTCCTTGTTCAGCAGCTGCTCCTCTGCTGACTCTGGACCTTTCTGGTTCTCAACAGCAGGGGCAAGAGCCACCTGTTGTGTGGCATATATTCCCAGGGGTTTCTCCATGTCAGAATGATTCACGCACATCCATGGGCAGCCCTCTGCAGCCCGCTTGTGGTGGGCCAATTGTGTCCTTGCTTCTCTGTGCCACCATAGTTCTCAATTGCACGGCAGCCAGCCTGAGGGCCGGCGCACCCCAGCGTGCCGCTGCATGGCTTCCTGGGCACCAGGGGCCCTCCTCCTGGGCACCTGAGCTGCTGGGGGCTCACCCAAAGGCCGGTGCACCCTACCATGCCGCTTCCTGGGCACTAGGGACCCTCCTTCCAGGCACCTGCTCTGCTGGGGGCTGGCCCAAAGGCCAGTGCACCTCACCGTGTGGCTTCCCGGGCCCCAGGTCCCTCCTCCCAGGCGCCTGCACTGCTGGGGGCTGGCCCCTGGTGAATTTTTGTACAACTCCCAAAATCAATGCAATAAACAGCAAATATATTTTTAAGATATTACAAAAGAATGGCATCTAGATATCAAAACAAAATTGCATTTGAAATTGTACTTATAATTACTAACATCTATTCTCATTCTTTATATTTTCAATACATAAAGTTGTGCAAATCAATTAACAATGAATTTCATCTTTATAAAATACAGAAAAGGGCTCTTTCCTTTTGCCCAAGATACTGACAAACTCATAGAACAAATTAAAGCACTAACCTGTACTTTTAAAACTATTAAAAATTTTATAAAATGTTCAAGAAGCTCTAAAAGAAAATGAAGCTTGTGCCTTCTCTAATCTCCAAAGAGCCAAAGTACTCATGAGGCACTATTCAATTTCTTGACTCTGGGCCAAAGGACTATTATCTACTTCTCTGTGGATATTTGTCATGTTCTCCATTCATAAACACACTACCATACCAAACAATGTGCAAATAAAAGTTTAAGAAAACCAAAATGCTCTCAAATAGCTATGTATTTTAAATAGCTATGTACTCTCTTAAATAACTATGTACTTTAGGAACAATATAAAATACTGCACTGCTAAGCCAAAAACATCTCAAATGCTTCTGCGGGATACACAGAAATAGGAATTGTTGAGTTTTACAGGCCGTAAGCTAAAGGAAAGAGCTGATTTCAAGATCACAGTACAAATTTGAACATATTATGCTTTTTGTAAGGCTTTCTGTAAATCACCATAGAAGTTGGTAAAGGTGCTTGCAGTGACCATATTTACCGCAGACTGAGGAATCATTCCACATAGATCTGTCTGAATATAGCCTGTCAACAGACTCTGGTTTGGATTGTCTTTAAATGGAACACAAAACCAGCCACAGAGACAATTAAATCCATGAACAAACTCTGGCCTCTTTTCACTCCAGTCAAGACTTATACCACAGGATAAAAGTCCTTCTTTGTAGCCCACAGTGTAGGAGAAATCAACAAACTCTCTTGGGGAAATTATATCCCAAAGCTGACCAGCAGTAGGGTAATGCATCACACAGCAATTCTCTTCAAAGTGTTTCAAAATATCCAGTGAAGTCAATAGGCAGTCCCAGTCCAAGCAGAAAGGCCCTGGATATATGTGGTCTATTATAGTATTGACAACATCATCTACAATACCTTGGGCTTTGTAGAGATATCCATTACGTTCTTCTGAGGATTTTCTCCAAACTGGTACATCTTTCATTTTCTTTGCAACTGGCCACTTGTCATCTTCCATGATATTGTACAGGATTAGGGTGTTTTTAAGTTTAGTGGAAAAAGAAGCTACATCAGGCAGGTCTTCCATTTTTTTTCAATTCCACCAATACCATGCTGCTACAGCCTGCTCTTATTTTTTCAGTCTTTTTGAGACAGAGTCTCACTGCAGTTCAGGCTGGTCTTGAACTCTCAATGATCCTCCTGCATCAGCCTTCCAAGTACTGGGATTACAGGTGTGCACCTCCATGCCTGGCTCAGGCATGCACTATTTTAAACAAGGCAAACAAGTGCATCTTCTAATAATCATAAGTATCAATTGTAATTAACAGCTATGTAGCACTTTCTACATGTCAAGAATTGTTCTAAGCATGTATTAACTTTAATCCAAAATCACCAGGCTTTTTTTTTTTTTTTTTTGAGACAGGCTCTTGCTATGTAGTCCGGGCTGTCCTTGAACTCACTATGTAGCCACGGCAATCCTCCTGCCTCAGCCTCAGCCTCCCCAGTGCTGGGATTACAGGCATGTGCCACCACGCCCAGCTTTTTTTCCATGTTTGACTTGTAATTCACATATTGCAGAATTAGTCATTTGAAGTGATGAATTCATTGTGTTTTTGAATATTCCCAAGCCTCACCACCATCTACTTGTTCAGCATTTTCAACACCAAAAGGAAACCCATTTGATTTTTCCTTTCTCCTAGTTTCTGGCAAGCACTCACTCTGCTTTCTGTCTATAAGGATTGGTTTATTATGCATATTTCATTTCAGTGGAGTCATATAATACAGGTCTTCCCTTCCTTCCTTCCTCCCTCCCTTCCTCTCTCTCTCTCTCTCTCTCTCTCTCTCTCTCTTTCTTTCTTTTTTTTTGAAACAGGGTCTCACTATGCAGTCCAGACTGGCCTCAGCTTCCCAAGTGCTGGGATTACAGTGTGAGCCACCGCCCCTGGCTAATACATAGATTTTTAAAACTCTATTTTGCTTAGCATAACATTCTTAAGGTTCACCCATGTTGTAGCATAACATGCCATCTTAGCTTTGCTCCTGACTGGTTTGAAATTTGTTGCATTTGGTATTGCTCCAATCTTGATGTGAAATTTTGTTCAGGTACTGGTCATGAGGTTGGTACTGGATTTGCAGGCGAGCTAGAACTTGTCTGTTTTGATGACCTCCTGTGGATTTTTCATGAGTTGCTACCCTTTCCTTCCAAAGCTATGTGTTTGCTACTAGTTGTTTTTGGTATTTTTCATGGTTCCTGGAACTGATTTATGATGAGTACAGCAATGTACTTGTCTCCTTTCATGCCTGAATAATATTCACTTGTGTGGCTGTGGCATGTTTATCTGTTCATCAGTTGATGGCCATTTAGGTGAGTTCAACTTTTGAGCTATTAGGAATACTGCTGCTATGAATATCCTCCTGTAGGGGTTTGTGTGGACTTCTATTTTCATTTATCATGGCTGTACTCACTTCCTGGGTCTTCAGCTAACTCTCTATTTAACTTTTTGAAAAACCTTGTGTTCCGAAGGAGCTCTGCCAGTTTACATTCTCACCAGTGAAGTAGGAAGGTACATATTCACCCTTAATCCTCACAGGAACTCCAAGAATCAGGTTATTATCCTCATCTTATAAGTGGAGATTCTGATACATAGAGAGATTGAGTACTTTCCCCAGAAATCACAGGTCTGAGAAGTGACAGAGTCAGGATTTAAAACCAGGAAGTTTGGCTGTAGGGGCTGCTCTTCATGGTAACACAGGGTCAATACTACAAGAGGGTAGGTCAGTGTAAATCAGCCAAAAGAAGTAATCAGTAATCAGTAAATCAGCTTCTGTCCTTTTGCTTCCATCTTGCGATATTAAACATACAAATCAATCATCCAGATCATGTGTATGCTGTTATATATTTCTAAAATTGGGGTGAGGTTCTAGGGTTTAGTGGGTGTAGGAGCCCTAGCTTTGCACGCATCAGGCCCTGGGTTTGAGCCCTAGCACTAGAAAAACATAATTAAGTGATGGAGAAGATCTTGGGTAGACATACAAGTGTGTAATATTTAAATACCCAATTTTTCTAAAGTGGCTGTGTGATTTCACCCTCCCACCCAAAATGAAAGTTCAGGTCGGCAAGAGTGGGTGGCACAGTCTGTCCCTCTATGTGGTGAGTCTGTTCCTGTTCTTTACAGTGCTTTCCTATGAGCAGTAGCTTTAGTTTTTCATTTATTTATTTTTATGGTTTTTGCTTGATCTTTGCATCCTAAAAGATTTTGTTTTACTTGAAGTTACCTGGGGGTGGGGCAGAGTAGGGTGGGCTTTGGTGAGCACCGTGTTTAGAGGGGTGGGGCATCTCCATGGTGGGTGGGATTGGGCGGGGCTGAGTGGCGCCTGGGGGCAGGGTCTGGCAGTAGGCTCCCAGGAAGCTTGCTCTGTCCAGAATGTGAGGGGTGTGGGGGCCACGCGGAGAGCCAGCCCCATCGGGCCCTGTGCACAGCTTCTTCTGGATCTGACCAGACCAGTCTGGCCCCTGGGACATTCCCTCTGGATGCTACCCATGACATGATAGGGGCCGCAGCTTCCTCCACACAAGAGGTTGTGGACGCGCGTGGAGGGCCAGACACCATCTAAGTGGGGAGGAGTGGATTCAGGTCCTATCCTGCTGACCCGGCTGCAACCTTAAGTGCACACAGAGCTGGCTCAGGTCTCCTGAACTCAGTGAGTCTTTGGCGACCTAGACTTCTTAGTTCTGATACAGCTGATTGGGCCATGCATGTATCATGGGTTCTTGATTAATTATCCCCTCATCCACAGAATAAAGTTTTTCTTCTGTTGTGACTTCTAGAATTTTACAGTGTGGCCTTTCACACTAAAGCTTTTAATCCACTCAGAACTGAATGCTTAGGATGCTTCCAGCTGCCCAGGACTGTTGTTCCTCTTTCCGACCCCATCTTTGCTAGTCTAGGTCTCTTCTGGTTTCAAATGAATCTAAGGATTGTTTTATCTAATTCTGTGAGCTATGTGATTGGAATTTTGACCAAGACTGCATTAAATTTGTACAACAGTTTTGGAAGTATGGCCATTTTCATAATGTTGGTTCTTCCTATGCATGAGCAAGGGTATCTTTCCCTTTTCTGATATCCTCCTTAATCTGGTATCCTCCTTAATCTCCTTTTGCAGAGTACTGTAATTTTCAATGTAGAGGTCTTTTACATCCTTTCTTAGATTGATTCCTAGGTACTTCATTTTTTGAATGCTGTTGTGAAAGATGTTCATTCCCTAATTTCTCTCTCATCTGAGTTTATTATTCACGTATAGGAAGGCTATTGGTTTTTGAGTGCTGACTTTGTATCCAGCTATGCAACTTAATTTGCTTATTAAATCTAGCAGTCTCTTGGTGGAGTTTTTGGAGGTCTTCTTTGTACAGAATCATGTCATCTGCAAATAATGATAATTTAACTTCTTCCTTTCCTATCCTTATTCCTTTTATTTCTTTCTCTTGTCTAATTGCCCTGGCTAAGGTTTCCAGATCTATATTGAGTAAGAGTGGAGACAGTGAACATCTTTATCTTGTTCCTGATTTTAGAGTGAAAGCTTTCACTTTTTGTCCATTTAGTGTGATGTTGGCTGTTTGTCATAGATGGCTTTTATCAGATTGAGATAAAGACTATCTATCAGATTGAGATAAAGACTATCTATTCCAATTCTCTGTAGGGTTTTTTTTATCACGAATGGGTGCTGGACTTTGTCAAAGCTTTTTCTGCATCTATTGAGATGATCATATGTTTTTTGTCCTTGGCCCTGTTAAGATGGTGTGTTACATTTATTGATTTACATATGTTGAACCATCCCTGCATCCCTGGGATGAATCTCACTTGGTCATGGTATATGATCTTCTTGATGATTTGCTGCATTCTTTTTGCCAGTATCTTATTGAGGATTTTTGCATCTATGTTCATTAGGGAGTTTGGCCTATAGTTCTCTTTCTTAGTTGACTCCTTCCTGGTTTTGCTTCCAGGAATGAATTTGGAAGTATAAGCAATACTTTCAATTGCATTAAAAGGTTTAAAAAGTAGGGGTATTAGGTCTCCTCTGAATTTCTTGTAGAATTCAGGTGTGAATCTGTCAGGGCCTGGGCTTTCCTTTGTTGGCAGGTTTTTAATTATATCTTCAATTTCACTGATTGATACTAGTTTATTTAGGACTTTTATATCTTCTTGATTGACCTTTGGTAATTCATATGTACCTAGGAATCTGATCATTTCTTCTGCATTTTCCATCATATTAGAATATAAGTTTTACAAGTAGGTATAGATGATCTTCTGGATTTCTGCAGGGTCTGTCATAACAGTCTTTCCTTTTTTGATAATGTTGGCTAAGAGTTTGACAATTTTATTTAATCTTTCAAAGAACCAACTCTTTTTCTTTTTTTTTTTCCAGTACCGGGAACTGAACTCATGACCTTGCGCTTGCCAGGCAGGCACTATGCCACTGAGCTAAATCCCCAGCCCCTAGAACCAACTCTTTTATTCATTAATTCTTTGTACTGTTTCTTAGTGTCCCTTGCATTCATTTCTGCTCTCATTTTGATAATTTTCTCCCTCATATGAACTTTAGGCTCGGCCTGCTCTTCTTTTTCTAGAAGCTTAAAGTTCAACATTAGGTTGTTTATTTGAGCTCATTCTGTTTTCCTGGTATGGGTATTCACTGTTATAAATTTCCTTCGTAGCACTGCTTTCATTGTGTCGTATAAGTTCCAGTATGTTGTATTGGCATTATTGTTTAATTGTAGAAACTGTCTAATTTCATCTTTAATTTCATGTGTGACCCATTGGTTGTTCAAGAGAGCGTTATTTAATTTCCATGTGTTTATGAAGTTTCTGTGGTTTCTTTTGCCATTGATTGCCAATTTCATTGCACTATGGGGGGCTGGGGATTTAGCTAAATGGCATAGCACCTGCCCAGGTAGCGTGAGGTCATGAGTTTAATTCCTAGTACCAAAAAAAAAAAAAAAAAAAGGAATCATTACACAATGGTCTGATAATAGCATGGTATAATTTCAATTCCTTCACATTTACTTAAGTATGATCTGTGAGCTAGTGTGTGGTCTGTTTTGGAGAACATACTATGTGAAGTGGAGAAGAATGTGTATTCTGATGTTGTGGGGTGGATCACTCTGTAAACATCTACTAAATCCATTTGTTCAGAAGTTTGGTTCAAGCCAGGCCTGGTGCCTGTAATCCCTGCACTTGGAAGGCTGAGGCAGGAGTATTCCCACAAGTTCAAGGCTAGCTTGGCCTACATAGTGAGACCCTTGTCTAAAAAAATAAAGTTAGGGGGAAAAAGTTTGGTTTAGTTCTAATATTTCATTTTTTATTTTTTGTCCAGTATATCTGTCTATTTGTGACAGTGGGGTGTTGAGAGCTCCTAATAAAGTTGTTTTAGTGCTTATTTGATTTTTGTATGTCTTTTAATACTTATTTTATATAATGGGGTGCACTGGTACTTGTTACATATATATTTATGATTGTTATCTCTTCCTTTTAGATTGTTCTCTTTTCAAGGATGTAGTGATCTTCTTTGTCTCTCTTAATTAGTTTTAGCTTGAAATCCACTTTGTGTGCAAATAAAATAGCTACTCGTGCTTTTTTCCAAGTTCTTGTCATGTGGAGTATTATTTTTCTCATGTGGAGTATGAATTTCCTTTTGAATTAAATGTTTCTTCTATGCAACATATTGTTATATCTTGCTTCTTGATCCATGCTGCCAGTCTGTTTCTTTTCTTTGGTGAATTGAGACCACTAATGGTGATGATTATAACTGATATGTATTGGCTTATCCTTGTCATGTTATTTTCCTGTTGTTGGTTTCCCTTTTCCCTCCTCTGTTTAATGATTTGCCTTGCCTGGTGGATTCATTCTGTTGGGGTTCATGGAATTGTAGTCCTTTTTTTTAAATCTCTTTCTAGAGTGTCCTTCAGAACATTTTGGAGTTCTTGTTTGGTGTTCATGAATTTCCTCAGGTGTTCTTTTTCATGGAAGTATCTTATTTCTCTATCAGTTTTTTTTTTTTTCCTCCGGTACCGGGAACCGAACTCACGACCTTGCACTTGCCAGGCAGGCGCTTTGCCGCTGAGCTAAATCCCCAGCCCCTTCTCTATCAGTTTTGAAAGATAGTTTTGTAGGGTACATCAATCTGGGTTGGAGGTTATTTTCTTTTAGGGCTTGAAATACTGCACTCCAAGCTCTTCTTGACTTAAGAGTTTTTGTTGCAAAGTCAGCCATAATTTTTTTTTTTAAATTTTTTTATTTTAAAGAGTAAAAGAAGGATAACATAATAATGGGGGGCTTACCAAATTACAGACAAAGTGGTAGGAAATTATCAATGGTTACTGTTTTACATATTGTTGTCTACAAGATAGTTTCTCAGGAAAACAAATAAATAATAGTGAGTCACAGACAAAAGAGGTAGGAGATTATCAATAGTTGTTGTACTATACTTTTGTATCTTCAAAGTGGCTTCTAAAGAAAATAAATAGAGCTATACATGAGTGACCAATTGAATAATCATTAACTATTCTCAATGGTTGTTGTAGGACACACCTAATAATAAACATACATCCATTTACAAAATAGCATAGGAATAATACAAACATTACAAAGTTGTGGATAGATTAGTAGGAAAATATCAATGGCCGCTGTAATACATGGTGGTATCTTGAAAGTGGTTTCTCAGGAAGACAGAGATACACAAGAAGGATCTAACAAGTAGTTACAGCCTAAGGGTTGTGAAAAATAGCGTATTACCTCCTCACCAGTGACTCCTTTCACTGAGGTGTGACAGCTAGAAGGAAGCCCAGGATTGAAAAGAAGGACCAAGAGACTTGCACCTGTGTTTAGCAACAGGCTGTTTTCTTTTTCCTCCATAGTCATGATTACCCACGGCTCCTCCAGTCAGCCATAATTCTGATGGGGTTTCCTGTGTAGGTGACTTGTTTCTTTTCTCTAACAGGTTTTAATATTCTGCTCTTATGTTGAATTTCTGTAATCTTGACTATTATATGCCTTGCTATAGTTTTTTTTTTTTTTTAATTAGGACTAATTGGAGTTTGTATGCCTCACTTATCAATATGTCAAAGTCTTTTTCCCTGTCAGGGAAGTTTTTTGCCACGATGTCTGTGAATAGGTTTTTTGTTTGTTTGGTTTGGTGGGTGTTTTTGTTTTTGGGTTTTTGGTTTGTTGTTTTTTTTTTTTTTTTTGAGACAGGGTTTTGCTATGCAGCTCAGATTGGCCTTGAACTTACTATGTAGCCTAGACTGGCCTAAAACTTGTGAGGCAATCCTCCTGCCTCACCCTCCCAAGTGCTGGGATTATAAGCATGCACCACCATGCCCAGCAGAAAAGGTTTTTTTTAAATATCATTTGTGCTATCTTCTGCTTTTTATTGACTCCAATCAATCTTGTTATTCTTATGCTTCATCTAGCAAATGCTAGATTGATTTTTCATGGTTTTTGCTATTTTTAAGAAATCTTTCTCTTCATAATCACTAACTGCAAGTCTGTTTTCTATACCTGAGATTCTGTCCTCACATTGGTTTATTCTGCTGCAATACTTTTACTGGAATTTTTAGTCTCCTGCTTGAGTCTGTTTTATGGATTCCATTTCTTTCCTATATTAGGCCTTCATGGCCTCCATTATTTTATTAAGCTCCTCTATTTTTTTATCTTTATCTGCTCTAGAGTTACTAAATATGTCACCATCTCTATAGTTGTCTGAGAGATTATTTCTAATTTGATTTTTCCTAGAACCTTGTTCATTTGCTTTCTTGTTACTACCAGGTTAATAACCCTTAGTTATTGTGGGCTGATCAGGCTTGCAATCTCCCAAATGAGTGGATGGTGAAGGCTTAAGTAAATGAGACAATTGAAATGATTTTAGGGCTCCAGGAGGGCTCAGCCTTCTCACAGAATTCAAGATTCTCTGGGTTAAGACAAGGACTTCCCTGGGTAGCTGATATTCATTTGGCTTTCAGGCAAAAGAGGGGGATACTGAAGAAAATGCAGGAATCTGGGCAGGACTTGGGAATCACTCTAAGGACTTTTCCAGGTAATACTTAATTTAGGAAAACTATGTTATCTCCAGGAAGGCCTTCACTGCAAGAATGAGATCCCTGCAGCTACAGTCTCCTTCTAGTTAATTGGGATTGGAGCCAAAAGTCCTCAGCTGTGACCTTGTCTTGTCCTTTGAGGCCTCATGGCTTCACCCACCATTACAGGCCTCAGTAGGGATGAGTGACTCACAAGTAAACATGGAAAGCCAATTGGTTAATATAAGTCCTGCTCAGAGCTGCTTCAGAGTGGTCTCCATCAGTTACCACTTCAGAGAGACCAGGTGAGTGGCTTTCATATTGTCCCACCTTATTGCCCCCTGGGTTTGCCTTTAATGA
Organism: Chinchilla lanigera; assembly: GCF_000276665.1. NCBI lineage: Eukaryota > Metazoa > Chordata > Mammalia > Rodentia > Chinchillidae > Chinchilla > Chinchilla lanigera. The sequence continues at coordinate 6,718,415 of NW_004955474.1, read as the reverse complement.
ACTGGATGTCTGGGGTTCTGTCTTGTTTTCATTTTTTAAAATAAGACTTTATTGGTACATTTTAGGTACACATAATGATCACAGTCATCATAGAGAATTTGTACCTATTCATGATATAAATTGTATTTTTTACTACCCTACCCTTCCTTCAACCCTTCCTCCCCTTCCATCTTGTTTGTGTGTCTTCTCATTTTCTATTTTTTTTAGTTTAATTCCTGGGTTGATGCTTTTAAATTGCATGTGGTGAATAGCTTTATTGCAAGTAATTAGAACTCTTAGGAAATGACTACTTCTCAGAGGTGTCTTCCAAGTGTAGCTGGTTTTGGGGTTTCAAGTCTGTTGCAAGATCCTACCTCTTCAGTTCACTGAGGATGAGAAGTTGCTGCCTGCTTGGCCCAGCCTCTGCTTCTTTGGCACTGGCCCACAGTATTTTCTATGATCTTTAGGCAATCTCAATCTTGATATACTAGGAAGAATAGCTAGTTATAACAGTTATGTTACTTTGGCTAAAGTGGTATAATCAATAGCAGTAGCATCAAACACAGCCTAGAAAATGACAAACTGAGGTGACCATTAATTTACCACCTTTAACCATATGTACTAGATTTGTGGTTATATAGCAAAATCTAAAACAAACCAGAAAATTGTATGCAGTAAATAAGTCCTCAGTATGCCATTTTTGCCAGTTGTGGTGCTGCATGCCTGTAATCCCAGCACTCAGGAAGCTGAAGCAGGAGGATCATTGTGAGCTGGAGACCAGCCTGGGCTACAAAGTGAGTTCAAAGTCAGCCTGAACTGCATAATGAGACCCTGTCTCAAAAGAAAAAAAAAAGCCATTTTTACCCTCAGGAAACGAAATTTAAAAGAGGTTAGGAATAAATAGAGAAATAGAAGAAGAGGAAGAGATTAGAAGCAAGGCTGGAGGACAAAGGAGGATCACACAAACTTTGGGAAACTGGTCCAGAAGACAGGAGGAAAAGAGAGAGGGAAGAAATACAAGGAAGTACAAAACAGAAGAGAACAACAACCACAAAAAATAGTAACCACGTTCACATTCATATAGAAACAAGATAAAACAATGAAGGAAAAAAATAAGAATGGGGGAGAGAGGGAGGGAAAAAAGTCTGCTTCAATGTTTGTCTCTGCTACCACTGGTAGACAATATGTGGAGATAGAATGCAGATCTGTGTTGATTTATCCCAGCAAGACAGCATTAGCAGGGTAGCAGATAATCTCAGCAAACCTGTGCCTTTATTTCCCCTGAAGTTCTGGTTGGTTTCTGGCCATGAGGCTGGGAGCAGACCCATTCAGCCTGCAGCAGTTAACACACCTTCTTTGGGCCTGAGCTTAGCTAGGTCCACTTCTTGGAGGCAGCAGTTGTGTGTTCTGAGCTTAGTTGGCCCCTCTCCAAGATGGTTCCCAGCCAATCACCTGTTCCCACGGGATGGCCAAATCCATGCCACTCACCAGCCAGTGCAGTCCACAACGTCCACTGCTCTGTTGCACTGCTACATCTCTCTGTGGTGGCCACTGGGGTTGCCAACAGTCACCTTGTGTCCACAGGTTTGAGCTGCTCTTCCCACTCAGTGAGTCGTGGCTCAGAGATAAGGCACTGCCTGCTACCTTCTTCTTCTTCATTGAACTTACTCTCTTTGCTGTCCCTGTGGGCTTCAACTGTTACTTCAGATCCTTCATGGGTCCAGGGGACCCAGTTCCCTCCTTTCTTCTCTTCCTTGCATTGCTATATTCCAGTGTCTGGACACCAAATCTCAAAGAGGCGCTCTCTCTAGTGGTTATGTTTAGTCTTTTACTTTGTCTTCTTAGCAGAGTCCAAGTTAGTCAACATTTTTTCTTTCCTCTTGAATGAACTAAGGACCATATGTGATGGTTTAATTCTAATCACTGCTCTCACCTGCGCTATATGGCTTTTTAAAGTTCAATACTTTCACACCCCTTCCACAAAGCAGGCATCACTGGTATATACAATTTTATGTAAGTTTACCTTTTTTCAGTATCTGTATTTACCATTGGTACAGTTGAAGGGACCAACAATAGTTCAGGTTCTTGTGTACATCCAGTAGTAAGTAGTAAGTAGCTATGTTTATTGAAGATCACAGGAAAGATAGCAGCAATAAAGGGAAAAAGCAAAATAAGGGCCAGTAACTCAGGTTTTCAGAACTTAAAGGCCAGAAACATCTGGCCTTAGGCTCCTCTCGCTGAATCTTCCTTGAAGCCAGAGCTCTGCTGCCTAGGGCATAGGGATCTCCTAGGCTTTTGTTATTTTACTTTGTACCAGTCTTAGGATAACGGATGCAGGAGTAACCCTTGGGTGTATTTTAGGGTTAGATGGGGGAAGAGAATGATGCACTCAACTCCTTTGTTTCTAACTGTACTACCACATCTTCCTGTGTCTTTAACCTTTCTTCTGCCTAGGAGTTTGCCTTTATCACTATTTTAATGGGTGATGTACCAGTGACAAATTGCCACAGGTTTTATGGGTATGACCGTGTCTTTATCTAGCTTTACTTCTGTCTTATTTTGGAGAATATTTCGTAGAGGACAGCTCTCCAGCTTGGCTGCTGTGGGCTGTGGGTGCACAGAGACCTCGTCTTTGGTCCTGGCTTCCTGGCTCCTGGTGGACAGCACTGCTGAAGGCATATTCCCTTGGGCTTGGGGCTGATCGCTGTGCTCTTGCTGCTTTTCTCCTATGTAGCTCTGAAGTTTCACAACATGTCTGAGCATGGGGTGCTTACGTGTCCCACGTAGGACTCACTGGGACTCCAAGACTTGTCTGACAGATTCTCTGTGTGATCACAACTGTTCCTTCTCAATCTATTGTTTTCCTTTTCCTACTTCTCTTGAGCATCTATCAGACACTTGCATCAGGCTCTCTGTCTCCTGACTTCTATTTCATTACTTCTCTGTTGCTTCTGTGAGTAACAGATTGGCCAATTTACGAAGCTGACTCCTAAATCATTAATTCTGTTTCTAACTCGATGTTTAATCCAGCCAGTGAAGTTTTATTTATGTTTCTCATTTTTAAAAAGTTCTTATATTTTTCTTCAGACTTCCTGACATATTAATGTATACTTCCAGCTTCTATGTAACTTAAGGGTTTTCTCCAAACATATTGTTCATAGTACTTCGTGTTCTATATATTGTTCTTTGAGACAAGGTCTCACTATGTAGTTCAGACTGGCCTTGAACTCACTATATAGCCTAGGCTGGCCTTGAACTTGCAGTGATCCTCCTGCCTCAGCCTCCTGAGTGAGGAGGCATGTGCCACCATGTTCTTCATGTTTGTTATTTTGTTTTTCCTGGTTCTCACTAATGGTGTCTTGATTCTCTATGCAGTTGGGTTTTTTGTTGTTGTTGTTGTTTTTTACTGTAAACTGCTTATTTTCTTTGGATTTTTTCCTTAGGATTTACCTAAAAGTGAGAAAGGCAGGACCAGTTAAGACAAGGTTAAAGTCAGTTCTCACCTTACAGTTTGGTCTTGTTTTGCTTTATAGTCAGATGTGGTATGATTTTGGAGCACCAGGTCATATGTAGCCAGCTCGCAGTTACTGCGCAGGGGAGATCTTGTCTCCTCCTACCCAGGACCAAGTCAAGGACACTAGGTCTCTGTATTATCTCTGGCCTTTGTGTAGTCAAGCTTATTCCTCACTGTGCTGACCCTGGAGGCATCACCTTTTGCAGTCACAGATTCCTGGCCTGGCCCAGGCTCCTCTCTCAGATCTCCTAGGCTCTCGCCACAGCAGAAGCTCCAGGTCTCCAGGATTTGTTCCCTACCGTGTGTAAAAATAGTTAAAAACATTTTCTGCAGAGGATTCATTGCTTCACTAAGGATTATGCTTCCTGCTCTTGTGCTAGAACTGGAAGCCCTGTTTGTGTTTTTCAATTCAAGAGGAGACCCTCCTACTGCTCTTGGGGTTGATGTGGAAGAGATGAGAAATCTCAGCAAAGAAGAAAAAGAGAGGGCAGTGATTCAGCCACTCTCTGCTGACACTCCAGAGCTCAGTGGCAGGTGGATGTGCACCTTCCCCTCAGTGGTGGACACAAGTTACTGTACTGCAGGGTGGGCGGCGCTATGGGGGGACAATAAGAGGGAAGAAAATAGCTCCTTTCTCATTTACACCATGTGGAAATTGGATCTGTAGTTTTCTTGTATGAAAGAGAGAACTGAGGTTTTGTAACCGTTCAACTGGGTTGAGCTGGGCAGTAAGTTAGAGGTAATATTTATATTTGTTATATAAGAAAATATTGGTATTGAATTGACAAATGATAGTTTATACACCATGAACTCTATAGCAAGTTACTTATTATGCTAAGAAGCAAATAATTTATTAGTTTTCAAAATAAAAAGTAGGAGCAAAGATTGTTGGGAATTGAGGAAGTACATTTCAAGGCTTTGTTTGCTTTTAAATGAAACAGGGAAAGCGAACTGAGTAGTCCTCCTCCCCCAAAATCCTTTCACTTTTGCTGGAGAGCTGACAGGTTCCCAGTGCGCTGGGGTGGGGACACAGGCATCTCCGGTCACTGAACCTGGAGTCCTTCTTTCCTGACTTGGCACAGGGCCGCCTTGGCTTTGAAATGTAAGCAATTTCAATTCCTCTGCTAGGGTCCTGATCCTGCTGGAAATCTCCGCCATCCTCCATTGCTGTCGTTGGAAACATCTTGATTGCACTTCTTTGAGCTCCTTGAGGAGAAAGGGTATCTGGCCTCGAAGTTTGGCTCTGTCCCTGGCCACCTGCTCGGAGGCTGCCTCCTAACGCTGAGCTTCCCTGGCCTCCTCCTCCAGGTGGGCCTCCTCGAGAGCTCACTCTAAGGCTTCCTGCTCTTTTTGAAGTTGGCTGACCTTGTGCAGGAGTTGGCATTTTTGCTGAATGAGTCCTGCCAGCTTGAGAGCCAGCTGCTTTTCTCTCCTCACCGTAAGCCGGCTTCGAAGGGAGTGAAAAATCCTCCACAAAAGCTAGAGAAGGGAGAAAAGACTCACAATGGCTGAACCGCCCATAGCCAAGGCTGCTTGGGCAGTTGCTTCTGCTACAGAGTATTGGTTTAGAAGGTTGGTGTTTGGTGCAGAACCTGGGCAACCAGAGTGGACCACTGCAGAGCCAGCTGTGGGGATGGACAGCATGCATCTGGGGAACAGGCCCTGGCAGGGATTGCAGGGTCAGCTTCCCACTGCCCAGGTGTCCTCAGGGGTCCCTCGTTTTGCTTTCCATCCTGGGTCAGCACTGCTGCACACACCTTCCCCATGAGCCTGCATGTGCCCTGTCCATGCTGCCTCTCCCCTCCCTTTGGTTCCTGCTCCTGAGGGGAGAGGGCACAATCACTTCTCAGAGTCTGTAGAGGCAAAGTGTCAATGTCCAAGAATAAATCTTTCAGAGACACATAGCATGCACCACTGTCAGACCAAAATCTTATACTATTCGTGAAGTCATCCTGATAAAAAAGAAGAGTTGTTTGCTTACAAAATGACACAGTTGCTTCTCCCAGAAATGTTTTTGTCTGACAGCTGCGGATATCTATGGACAGATAGATCTTTCTATGGATCTATCTGGTGTTGCTCATTCATCTAAGAATGGTTTGTGTCAGGGCCTGGGGATTTAGCTCAGTGGCAAAAGCGCCTGCCTGGCAAGTGCAAGGTCATGAGTTCGGTTCCCGGTACCGGAGAAAAAACAACAAAAAAAACAAAAAACAAAACAGAATGGTTTGTGTCAGAACATGCTAGGTACAGTTGGTAATTCCTGCATTTAAGTACAGATATGCTGTAAACTTGATTAAATGTGCTGCAAAACTGCATATCATTAGCATTTATTCCCCCAGAGAGCTAAGAAAGTCTAGGCCAGTGAAAGAAAACAGCTTCCAGGTGCCCCAAGCCCTACTGCTCTGAGACTGGGAAGAAATGCTCACCTTGACTGCCAGGAGCAAAGCTGTTCTTTTTCTACTGCTTCTCTGGTGGAATCCCGAAAGTCAGGGCTTTTGGACCAGAAACAAACCAGGATGGGTGCGCCATCTGCTGGATGGTGGGGGAGGTGGCACAGTGGTGTCTGGGGTCTCCTGCTGCTCTTGAGACAGCCCCACTCTTCTCTGTCTTGGGAATGGACCAGGATTTGAGGAGCTGCTCAACCCTCCCCATGGCAGTTGGGTGACTCCAACAGGGGCTGTCACTCAGGCTCTGGCCTTGGGCAGCTTCGCAAGCCACTTACATTTCATAAACGTTGGCCCATCGCCTTCCCAGAGGACCATTGGAGAATAGTCATGTAGAACATCATTCAGGGCCAGATTTTGCACAAGGAATTCACAGGTGCTGGTTGTACCTGGGTGGCATCAGGGTGCGAGGTTGCTGTCTTGGTTACATTTCTCTCATTGCTGAGACAAAATGCCTAGTGCTCAAAATTAAGGAAGGAAAGGTTTATTTAGCTGACAGTTTGTGGAGATTTCAGTCCATCATCAGCTGGCTCCAAGGCAGAGTGGCACATGGCAGAGGGCAACAGTTCAAGGTGGCAGAAAACAGTAAAAGCAACAAGAGCAAAAAGCGGGGGAACAAGCCTCTTTTCCTCCCTTTATTGTATCTTGACTGTCCGCCCACGCCCACACTATCTCTGAGCCCTCCTCTTGCACAGGCTCAGGATGTAGAACTGCTGACTTAGCCAAGCCTCTGCTCTCATCAAGTTGACACAATGTACCAACCATAACAGTCCTCCAGGAAGGTGACTTTGCTTTCCGCACAGGGTGGGTCTGGAGAGTCTAGCCTAGCTTCAGTCCACCGCACCTTCCTCCTTCCTCTTCCAGCCTTGCCCACTGTTGGATGCTTCTCCCCTTCCTAAACTCTCCTCCATACTGTGTGCACCTGGGGTGAAGAAATCGCTTCTCCTGATGAAGCCCTCATCTAGTACTGATCAGAGGGGCAGCCCAGGTCCCTCAGGGCATGGACAGCTACAGGCAGGAAAGCTGGCTTCATTACAAAAGACTCCTGTGGCTTCTGCCCACCTCCTGAGCCCTGCCACTTGACTTCTTGTCGTTGGATTGTTGGAACACTTTCTATGCTTCTGCGACTCTCGGCGCTTCTCTTTTCTCCTTTCCTCCTCCTCACTTGGCCCCTTCTCTACATTTCACACATGGGAGGCTTCGTTTCCTTCGGAACTCCATCTGTGAATGACATCCTTTCAGTTATCTACAGTTTAGTGGTTTAAGATGAAGGCTGAGTTGAGGTCTTGGGACAAAGAAGGGAGCAGGATATTGAGGGCTGTGACTTGACTGGAGAGGAGGACAAGGGCTGGAAACACGGGGAGAACTGGGTGGGTCCGGGAAAGCCGTATCCTGGAGGCCACCTTGCTTATCTCTCCACCTTCCCTGTAGTAGAAGCCTCTGCTTGGGCCAGACGAAAGATGAGTCCAACTCTATCAAGGCCTGAGGTGAAGTGCTTTCACTGAGGTAGATGATGGCCAGTGGGTTAGCCATCAGCCCAGGGTGATGATGACATCATCGGCACCTGGATCGGAACTCTTAGGGAGACAGTCCTGGCCCCTCTGTGCTTGTGATGGGTGACTTCACATTATCGAGCCCCCGTATGTCTGTGCTTCTTCAGCTTTACAATGGAGAGACAGGCAGGAGGGAAGCTGTATACCTGTCATCCCAGCACTCCCACAGGATGAGGCAGGAGGATCAAAAGCTCTCTCCCTTTGTGGGAGACTTAGCAACCTAGCCAGTCTGTTTCAAAAGAAAGGGCCATGGATTTAGCTCGGGTCAGAGGCTCTCATTACTCAGTATCACCAAAAAGGAAGTTAAGGAGGGGGGGAAGGAACAAACAAAATGACAGAACTGCTAAATGTCCTTCTCACTGTTTATTATAATACAGATTGAAAGGATAATAATTTCCCAGATAATCTCCCAGATTTTAAAGGGCATAATGTGTAAAAAGTCATGATAGAAAAAAATTTTCCGTTAAATTGAGGTGAGGAATACATAGCTCCAGCTTTCTCTAGCACCCAGTTTATCAAAACATGACAACTTTGTATGTGCTTCTAAGGACATATGGACTATTTCATATCCACAAAAGATAACACTAGGACTTTGTATAATAGTAGAAGAATTTTTAATACATCTGTACTAGAATGGTGACATCTATTGCAAATACCACTTCTGAGGGATAATGTGTTTGAAAATGTCATAGGGTACATATTGTAAGAGCCTATGTAATGCAAGGTAATGTGTAGTACTTATATTGGAAAACAAAATACAAAATTATATATGAAGAACTACCATGTCCAATATAACAGTAGCTAGCCATGTGCAGCCTTTAAAGATTTGTAATATCTCCAGTCTGAATTGTTTTTCCAATCTGAATTTTTATATACATTATTTGGTGTATTCTTGTATGTCCATATGTATATTCACACTCCTTTTAGTTTTCTATTTAAGTTTTTTGTCTTGGTTAACATTCATCTTTTCTCTTAATTCAAAAAATTGCCATGAAATCTAGCTACTGAAAATATGGTTTTTTTTGTTTTTTTTGGGGGGGGGGGTTCTTTTTGAGACAGGGTCTCGCTCTGTAGCTCAGGCTGGCCTTGAGCTCACTTTGTAGCCCCGCCTGGTCTAGAACTTGCAATGATCCTCCTGCCTCAGCCTCCTGAGTGCTGGGATTACAGGCATGCACCACCATGCCCAGCTTTACTGAAAATATCTTGATGGAAATTCTCTTGGACTTCTTGTTGGGTGTCCACTTGCCACTGGACCAAGAGAAAAGTGGGAAAATGTCTTTTAAGAGGTAAGTGCTGTTATCATTTATCCAGGTTTCCTGTGAGGATGGGTGGAAGTTTAAGGTCAGTGATCGTATGCCACCACATATACCAAAGTACGTAATACACAGGACTGAATATCTTTGTTTATTTTTAGTTTTTTGGTACCAGGAATCAAACTCAGGACCTCACACTTGCCAGGCAGGCGCTGTGCTACTGAGCTATATCGCTGGCCCTCTACACAGAATTGAAAAAGCTCAGTGTGAACTTACATTCACAAAACAATCCCCCAAGTAGTACAAAAAAACAGCAGGAGTGCCTTTGCCCACCCCGGTTTCTCTCACCCTTGGAGGCTGGCTGTGGGTATCTGTTACTGGCCCTATGCTCTTTTTTTTGGGGGGGGGGGTTTCCTCCGGTACCGGGAACCGAACTCACGACCTTGCGCTTGCCAGGCAGGCGCTTTTGCCGCTGAGCTAAATCCCCAGCCCCTGACCCTATGCTCTTAAAATGCCGGCTCGTCTTCAGTGTGAGAGTAGGAAACCAATATAGGTTTAGGGTGTCACCTAGCAAGCAGAAAGTGTGGGTGTTTTCAAAGGACAGAGTGGAGTGTGGTGGGGGGACAGTGGAAGAGCTGAGGCTGAGGTGTGACAGTCTGTGGGTGAAGGTGATAATGGTTTCTTTCAGCATAGTCTTTTTAGAACTCTGTCTCTATTCAGAATGGCCTCAAAAGGAAAAGCAAAGAGCACACAAAAACGTAGTTTGAAAACCAAAGAAAGATGAGGATAATGCATTTTTATTCACTCGAGGAGACAGGCCATGACAGTGAATGTGTCCGATCTTTGTTGCTACCGAATACAGAAGTCCCTTTCTCCCTCTGTACAAACAGCGAAGACTGAACAGATACCTGCGTGTTAAGCAGGCCTGAAGCATTGATCCTCCATGTGGAGTAGTGCAGGAGTGACTGTCACCACGGTTATGACGCTGATGAATTTCCAGTGGATCCCCACTGCGCTTTTCAAGATGATGCCTCAGCCAAGCATTCCCTCCAAAGGAAAGAGCTCAGGGCTCAGACCGATTCCTTTACCCCCTACCCTACGAGGACTTTTTTTTCTCTTTTTGAGACAGGGTCTCACTATGCAGTTCAGGCTGACCTTGAGCTCACTTTGTAGCCCAGGCTGGCCTCGAACGCACAATGATCTTCCTGCCTCAGCCTCCCGAGTGCTGGGATTACAGGCGTGCGCCACCACGCCTGGCTGCTACGAGGACTCTTGAGTGGGTGACTTTTAAACCAGTTTGGCCCAGTCCACTGAGAACTGCACTTTCTATGGTGGCACACAGCACACACATGTTTACAGGAGCACAAGTTTTACTTCAAAATAGCTCACAACCTGTTACGGCCTCTGGTTTTGCAAGCTTTCAATGGAATTCTTAATTTCCTGGATATCTGTTTGCATCTGTTTCGTACCTTCTTGTTCTTTTCTATATTGTTCACTGAAGGTTTCCATGAGTTGTCTATGCTCTTCTATTTTCTTGTCAATGTCATCTTTGGATATGCTGAACATTTCTTTCATTATTGTTGTCATTTCTTTTCTCACCTGAGACATTATTTCTGATCTGATGTCTTCTATGGCCTGATGGAGTTCTTTCTTTACTTCAGTTGCTATCGTTTCAGAAATTTCAGGTGTATGACCTTCAGGCTCTTCTGTGTTGACGTCTCCTGGACTTGTTCTGGGTGGTGTGGAGGTCTGGCATTGCATTTTGCTCATTTTGTCATTTTTGAAGATCCAGAGGCTCCCTGGAGCTCAGCCTCACTGTCCTGATTGGGTGTGAGTGGCAGGGCGAGAGTCTGAAGATCCCCAGCGCTCAGTGCAGCTCCTGTGCTGGTGAGTGGTGGCAAGGTGGGGTCCGAGATGCTCCTGACCTTTCTTGCATTCAGTTGGCTCCCAGGCCTGTGTGGGAAGGGCAGGGAAGGCTCGCCAGCATTCTTGAGACTGTCTGGGGTTCGGCCCAGCTTCCACAAGAGTAGAGGGGATGCAGGTCATGTTGACCGAGGCTTCAGATATTGGCCAGGACAGAGCCTGCTTCTCACACGGGCAGGGGAGGGGTGAGGGTGAGCTCCCCAAGGCTGCTGACTCTGTCCAGATTTCAGCTGAGCTCCCAGGGGAGTGTGAATTGTTCTGGCAGTGACCACGAAGGCCGCAGAAATTGTCCAGGGATCCACATGCCTCACACACTAGTGGGGGAGGCACCAGAGTGGCTCACCAGGGTTCCTAAAGGTGTCTGACGTTCAACCCAGCGCCAGTAGACACATTATCGGTGTGACGAGTAGCCACCGAGGCCCCTGAGGGTGCCTGAGGTTCCTCCTGCCTGGCATGCTGGTCCGAGAGCCCCCCCGCAACTCACTGGGCTTCCTGAAGATGTCTGGGATTCAGCCCAGCCCGGGCAGACACACTATGGGTGTGGCCAGTAGTCACCGAGGCCCGAGAGGGTGCCCGGGGTTCCGCCTGCCTTGCACACTGGTTAGGGAGACACCCCCGTGACTCACTGCGCCTCCTAAAGATGTCCCTGGCCTCTGGTATTTCCTGTTTCCTGTGACCCACTTCATATGTCTGTGTGTCCCTCGTGCTGGGCATTGCCTGCTAGGTTGTTTGGGGCCTGCTCATGGTAGCCACTCCCATAGATGATGCTGTGAAGTGTAGTGAGATGAGCATAGCATCAGCCCTTTCAAGAAGAAAGGCAGGGAGGCATCTTGGGCACTACTAAAGTGCTTTAGGAAAGTTCATTTTTAGGAAGACACCAAGTTTCCACTGAAGACAGTCAACCCGAAAGACCCCTGACACAACAAGTTCAGCTACAGAACTCAGCTGACTGCTGGCAGCCCAGGCTGGAATCTTCTAGCCATGGCCACTGCTCCCCAGAGCTATTTGGTAGTACATAACCCAGACCCTGCCACCTCGAATAAGAAATGAAATCTCAGCTGGGTGTGGTGGTGCATGCCTGTAAACCCAGCACTTGGGAGGCTGAGGTAGGAGGATCTTCTCGAGTTGGAGACCAGCCTGGGCTACAAAGTGAGCTCAAGGCCAGTCTGAACTGCAGAGCAAGACTCTGTCTCAAAAAAGACAATATATATATATATATATATATATATATATATATATATATATATCTGTGTCATCAGCATGTTTTTCAACGGATATGACATGAGGTTGTTAAAATATTTTGTGCTGACTCTATTTGTGAATATTTCATCTGATATCTAAGGTATTCCAAGTATTCCAAAAGAACCTACCAAAGACAAATTCTAATTCAGCCTCAGAGTCTGTGGAGGACCACTGGGGACGGCTTCCCCTGAAAGAAGACAGTTTGCCTCCACTGTGATCCACCTTTGCCCTACTTCCAAGGGTACTGATATGCGCATAACTGGCTAGAAAAAGTGCTCTACCCCCTCAAGCGGCTGTAAGCAATGCAGATGGGTCCAATCGAGGCACTGATGTGTAGCCTTTGAAGCAATGCGACAGGTCAGTGATGCCCCCATTATAACTCCCTACTACTAAGCATGAGCTAGGCCAAGAGACACTGCACCGTGAGAGACACTGCACTGTTGGCTGGGACTGAGCAGGGAGGTCCCAGGGCATTAAAGACATCCCAGACATCAGAGCTGAAGCAGAAAACACAGGATACTTCCTTGAACTGTGTTATGCAGATTCCTCCAAACTCAGAGGGCGTCTGTTACCAGAATCCGGTGCTCTTTTTGCACACCTCTCTCTGCATATTGCAGGGGTGCCACTGTCTCCCACCTAGCCCAGCTCACAGCACTCACCACTGCCACCACTGCCCACCATTCTCCCAGTCACCCAACCCCAAGCCACCCCCTCTTCACAAATTAATCAAACCTGGGTTTGGCCCAGGGCAGTGGCCTTTGTTCCAGTTAGTCATTGTTCCCACTGGCCTTAGTAGCCCCTTGGCTCCTCACAACGGCAGATATGTGGAGGACCACCTGGGCAACTCTCCCTAAAGGAGGAGCAGTTGTCTCCATTTGGGCTGAACCTGATCCTGTTTTCATGTGCTGATGTGTGCAGAGCTGGCTAGGACTTTTCCTTATCCCTTCAGTTGGCGTTAAGCAGTGCAGTCCTGCCGGAGGTGCTGATGTGTAGTCTTTGAAGCAAAGATGGCAGGGCAGTGTTTCCCCGACCCTATTGGAAGGCAGAAAGAAGAGCCAGTGCTCCACCTGTGGGCTGGGAGCTGTCAGCTGGGATCAAGCCTGAGATAAGAGGCTATGATTTCCCAGGGCTTGAAAGGTTGCACGTCAGAGCTGAAGCACTGACCTCAAAACATTAGATACTATCTCAGTTGTGTTATGCAGGTTACTCTTTCTGCGTGTCCTCTCTGCATATTGCAGAGGTGATTTCGGGCCTCCTACCGAGCCCAGCTCATGGCACTCAGACACTCATGTACTTCCACCCACTCTCACAGTCACTCATCCTCAAGCCACTCCCTTCTTCACAAATGGATAAAATCCCAGTTTGGTCCTTCACAAATGAATAAAAGGCCTTTGTTGCAGTTAGCTATTATCATGGCTGGACTTAGGGGACCCCTTGACTCCCCATAACTACAAATATGCCTTAGTGTTTTTATTCTCGATATGGGTTGCACTGGGAGTGGTAGATTGGAATTAACTCTCTAGAATTCCAATAACTTCTCCATAGGATTATAAATATAAACTTCCTGGGCCTCGATGAGGACTGGGAAGGGCTCTCTATACAGATACGTCTTTGTCTCTTTATTCTCACTGTAGGTTGCACTGGAATTGGTAGATTGGAACGTACTTGCGAGAATTCCTGTAACTTTTACCTGGGATTACAAATGTAAACTCCTCCAGACCTTGATGAGGTCCAAATTGGGCTCCAAGACTCCTTAAGGGAACTGATTCGATCAAATTTATAATCTAGCCATGGATATAAAGAAAATTCATTTTCAGAACTTTCTTTTGTACAAATCAGTATGCTTCATCAAGCATTCAACAAAAAAGTATCACTCCATCCACAAAGTCCTTCAGATTTTTTTTGGTACCAGGAATTTAAACTCACCCTCATGCTTGCCAGGCAGGCACTGTGCCACTGAGCTATATTCCCAGCCCCTCTTCAGATTTTGAGTCTTGTTTTTTCTTGATTATTGTTGTTGTGAAACTGGAACTGAAGCAAGGGGGTTCACAATGCTGTACAACCCCAGGCCCAGTTTTACATTTTTATTTCAAGACAGGCTGTTGCTGAGGTGCTGTGGTATCCAGGCCAAGCATCAACTTCCCTCCCTTTTCAGCCTCCTAGAGTTGTAGGATTACACTTGTGGCCACCTTGCACTGCCAGTTGCAGATTTTTAAGGTAAACCCAAAGGACTACAGGCTAGCTTTTATGTGATAACTTTTTAGAGTTTCTAATAATGAAAAGGAATTTTACTAAAGATATTAGTATTTCTATCAGTTATTACACATGATTAAAAACTTTCTGTCCATGAGGCTGATTTTTTGTTTGTTTGTTTCTTTGAGACAGATTCTCACTATGCAGTTCACACTGGGCTTGAGCTCACTTTGTAGCCCAGGCTGGCCTCAGACTTGCAAGGATCCTCCTGCCTCATCCTCCTGAGTGCTGAGATTACAGGTGTGCACCACCACGCCCAACCAAGGCTGATTTTTTTTAAAGTAAAGTATATTGTATATCTTTTAGGCCAAGGGAAACCCTGTGTTGTGGAGCCAGCAGTGATGGTGCATGCCTAAAGTCCCAGCCACTGAAGTGGCCCAGGCAAGAGAGAGGCAAGTATGAGGCCAGGGTGAACCACTTAGGGAGGCCTTGTCTCAAAATCCAAGGACTAGGGTAGTTCAGTGGTGGAGAACTCACCTGCCTGTGAGAGACCCTAGGTTGAGTCCCAAGAACTTCACGCAACAATAAAACAGTGAAGTAAAAACTTTTAAATCTATCTCTTTTTTTGGTACCAGGAATTGAACTCAGGATCTTGTGTTTGCCAGGCAGGTGCTTATGCCACTGAGCTATATCCCCAGCCTCTAAAAACTTTTAAATATAAACTATAACTGCAGGGCCTGATGGCCCCCACATGTAACATAGCTACTTGAGAGGCTGAGGCAGAGGATAGAAAGTCTGAGGCCAGGCTGGGCAGCATAGTGAGACCCTGGCTACAGATAGAAAGGATTGGGAAAGAAGTCAGTCACGGACCACTTGCCTAACATGCATGAAGTCCAGCATTCAATCCCAGGATTAAAACAAAAACAAAACAAAAGAAACTACACCAAGAACAATAAATTTTTGTCAGATCTAAAAAACTTTTAATATTGAATTTTTTTTATCTCTGTCTTTTTTTATGCATGTCATGGAAAGTAGTCAACTTATTGAAGCCTCGGGGGCCATCGCTTCTCATCACCAAATAAAGGTTTGTGATAGTAGAAAGAAAGGCAAAGGGTGCTTGAAGTATAAACTTCGTGGTATTCATGCACTTAGGCCCCATTAACCGTGCCGAGCATGTTGCAAAGGAACAAGCACTGCATTGCATGCTTCTACTTGTTGGGAGCCACTGGAGCTGGTTATTGGTCAAGCAGTCAAGCTACCTCAGGATTGAAAAAGGTATCCTGCTGGACAATTATAGTCGTTAGTCACTAGGCAACATTACCCCCCCCCCCATGAAACTAACTTTGCAAGTGTATAAAATAAACGCCCCTACTGTGGAAGTCAGTCCTCATGCTCATCAGGCAAGAGGTAACTCCACCTGACCCCAGCTCCTGTCTCTTGTCTTTATTTTTCTCATACCCCCACCGTTTCTCTTCGGGGTACAATGAGAAACCAACGAGGTTCAATACACCACTTTCTTTTTCCTTTGTATTTACCAACTCTTGGCAATTCTCGCTTTCCACTATAAGCAATTAAAACAGTCTGTTCAGTGTTCGAGTATCTGTGGAAATAAAATACCGTGTAAATAACTGAAATAGTGGAAAGCAAATCCTGATGGCGTTAGAAATTTGAATTGTTTTTCTCGGTCCTTTTGCGCAAACTAGCAAGGGTCCAGTTAGTAGTAGAAGCCTCCTCGTTTTTGTTGGCCTGTGGGGAAGCCTTAACGAGGTCTGGAGTAATGTACACAAAGCAGTGCCGCTTATCCCTCGGAAAAGGGAAAGTGTGAAAGCTTGGTTCTTCATGTGTTGTGTTTTCTTCTGTGTTCTATTTTTTTAATTTTGTATTTTTATTGGTATATGTTTACAGGATATAATGATCACGTTCATTGCGAGGATTTGGTATCTGTACATAACACATTTCCGTGTCTTTTCTTCCCCCTATCCTCTATCTTTTTTTGTTTGTTTGTTTGCTGGCATCAGATTCATTTATCTTATGTCCTTAGAAAGTTATGTGTTGTATTTTAAAACCCAGAATATTTTAGGTGGACTCTATAAGGCAGTATCATGCCAGCCTATCTTGGGAGGTATGTAAAATTAGCCATGTAAGGATAAGAGGATAAAATAGACCTTGATACTCTGAATTCTAAGCAGGCACTGTGCCGCTGAACTATATCCCCTGACACTCTGAATTCTAGATTACTTCACTGGTGTCCAAATACCTTCCTGTTCTCAGATTTAATTTTAGGACAGATAGTTTTTCAACCAGAAGAGTGTCTTTCTGTCTATGTTTATCAAAAATGTCCCATATTTCGCACCGTTCTTGCTGGAGTTGGTGACGATCACAAAAGCTCATGTGCCACCCGAGATGCAGAGGGTGCTGCCTGCGCAGTGGCCAGTGATCATCTTCGTCTTCCGAGGCTCAGAAATCAGACTCTGTCCTCACCAAGAGAGAACCACTGCTTCCTCTCCCAGGAGTGTCACCTGAGCCACACCACAGCACTGACCTGAAATCAGAATGCCAGCAGAAGACCTGAGCATGAGAAATACTTTCCGCACATCTCCTTTTTTTTTTTTCTTTGGAGTACTGGGAATCGAATTCATGACCTCAGGCTTGCCAGGCAAGTGCTTATGCCGCTGAGCTATATCCCTAACCCTCCACACATCTTATGATGCAGTTTGTTCTCTCAAGGAATGAGGTGGGCAGCAGTGTCTTGGCCGAGGTTATGCTGCACAGCCATTTTTTTCAAAAGCACCCCCTGCATTTGGTTTTCCACTAGTGTTTCCTGCAGAAGGCTCTGAAGGGACACGAGTTCTGAGTGAGGACTCACGAACACGCAGGTCTCCTAAGTATGAAAGGACCCTCATGAAGGGGTTGGTGAGGCTCCTCACTGCCAAGGATGAAGGCCGCTCTGTAAGCTTCGGTCCGCTGAGTGCATTTTCCTCGTGAGCTGCTCACTCGGTTGGCTTGGGTATTCCCTGGGCCTCAAGGGTGAGTTTTATGACATCTCTGACTTTTTCAGGAATGTAAGATTGTAGGTGAATGTAAGGCTGTAGGTGAAGTCTCTTGCTGTTTCTCGCTCAGGTGGGGTGCTGGCAGGGGTGGAGGCGGGGACCTGCACAGCGCAGGACCTCGCAGTGAGGAAGAGATGGCCGCCTGTGTCCCTCCGCATGGAAGGAGTTTCCAGCCCAGTTCCTGGGCCTCACTCTGCTCCAGGTCCCCTGTGCTGCGTTTCCTGAGGTGTCTTTCTTGGGTGACATTCTCACCAGTGGCTGGGCACCCTGGTCGTCTTTTCCACATTTCCTTGAGCAGCCTTTTCTTTGTTCCTGTCAGGCCCTGATGGACCCTGTCCACTGTCTGCGGCCGTCTCCTCCCACCGACCCCCTTCCAGGCTGTTTTCCTACGCTCTAGTGCTTGCCAGTTCCTTTGGGAAGATTTTGTGTTCAAATTTGGGACATAACTGCACTTCACAAGCATGGCAGTATTGCTTTCCTCCTAACATCCTTGATTTTTTCATCTGCATATGATAAATTTTGCAGAAAACACCGCTTCTTCCACTCATTTTCATTAGTCTAATTGCTAAATGCAGGTGAAGAGGGGTTTCTCACACTGTTTTCAGATAACCCAAGGAGTGCTGTCCATCTTGCACATTTGAAAATGTTGGACGAAAGGTGATAATGCTGACGGTACATCTCATGGGTTTCCTTCGAGCAGCAGGGCAGTATGTAATTGAGAGAGCTAATCACGTCACCATTAAATGTCTTCATTAACATCGAGCTATGCATTCTGGAAGCCTGGCCAGCAGACACCACCTTACTGAGATGAAGGCTCAGCGCTGGTGTTCTCCGGAGATGCACCACCTTCATGAATGACCCTCCACACTCCCTATGGGGGATTCCTCCACTATCAGAAGAGAAGAGACCACTTTCCATCAGGGAAGACCAGTGGGTGGCTTTTTCTCCTTGCACAGCCGCATGTCCCAGTTAAAGAAAAACAGGATTACGACATATTTGAGTGCCACTCAGAGGGGAGAAAAATGAACCCAAACTTAAACCTATGAAAGGCAACAGCAAAAAGAGAAAAAATTTGCTGTGGCGGCTTCCACTCCCGTTTCATCGTGTGAAATGCAGCCACTTTACCTAGCCAACCTACCAGCACTCCAAGAAGGCCACAGTGAGGGACGGTCACCTGCTCCACAGCCTCTCTGTGGTCAGGCTCCGCATGTTCTGGACCCCGTACTGTCCTATTCCCTGCAGAGGGGCACCCAGCATCCTTCCCGCCTCCTCGGTGCCGTATTCTCGCTGCCATCGCAGGGACTGTGGAGTTGTGTCGCAGTTGGCACCTTTCCGTGCACCCCACCCCCAGCTCTGCCCCTCTCAGTCTTGCAGTGCTCCCCGGGAGTCCCCCACACTGAGCACCACCGCTCTCACCAGCTCCTCTCACATTCTCCCAGATGTTGCTGGAGCTTTCTCTTTACACTTAATTTTATACCAGCTCTCCCTTTTAAAAAATTCACTTTTCTTTTTTTGAGACATGGTCTTGCTGTGCAGTTCAGGGTGGTCTTGAGCCCACTTAGGAGCCCTCTCACTCAGGATGATGCTCCTGCCTCAGCCTCCCATGTGCTGGGATTACAGGCGTGCACCACCACACCCTACAAAAAATTCACTTTATTTCTTATTTTGAGACAGGCTTTTGCTGTGTCTAAATTGCCGCGGCTGATCTTGAACTTGTAATCATCTCGTCTCAGCCCCTCAGCGCTGGGATTATAGGCATGCACCACATAACTGGCATTCTTGTGCAGTCAGGCATTGATGGAGACATGGCATCTATTTACTCTGCTAAGCCTCACCATCCTGTGAAAGGGTAACTACCAGGTCCCCATTTACAAATGAGGAGATTGAGTCACAGCGCTAAATAATTTACCCAAGCTAACAAAGCTAACATACAAGGCCCAGGTTGCAAGGCAGGCAGTGTGGTGCCCTAGTCTCATCTTCATCCTTTTCAGAACTCTTATTTTCTTCCTTTCCTCTGTGCTGGGGATTCAACCCAGAGTCTTACAGTGCTAGGCAAGAACGTTCCCACTGAGCTACACGCCTTGCCCAGAATATACTCTTAACCTCTGTTATCTTGGCACCAATGAGAGGAGTTGTAAAGAGGGCGGAGCAAAAATGACAGAGCGAAGGGTAAGCAGTGATGTGGTGCAGGTGAGGGAAAGCAGGTAAGAAGCAACAGAAAGGACAGTTGCAAATAAGACAGGCAAAGGGGCACCACTGTAGGAAGACAGCGGGATGCTGAGAAGGTAAAAGCAGAAGTCAGCGTGCTTGGGAGGCGAGGGCGGCCCGGGCAGAAGTTGCAGTAGGCTGCGAGTCAGGTGGAAGGCAGAGTGCAGAGGACGGTGACTCTCAAGATGGTGACGGTGGTGTAGGTGCTGGCCTCATGTGCAGGCCCTTGGAGCTTCTGCACTGGGCTGAGGCTCGTGCATGATGGACTCTTCTCTTGGCAGGCGCAGGGCTCTCCATGTTGCTGTTTGTTGTGGTGTCTGTTCCCTCTGCACAGGTAAAGCCTTCCCTGGAGTGTGAGCTGCAGAACCCTCAGCTACTGCAAGTTCCACGTCCAGAGGTTGAGTGCTGACTTTGGGCAGACCTGGCTGCCGGGCCTGAACCTGCTCTGGGTGTAGAAACCTTCACCTTGCAGCCTCTGTGTTGGGCATTGCAATTGTTGGGAGCTCCAGGACCCAAGGTTGACCTGTAATGCTGGATAATGCTAGGTGCTGACCAGGCCCCGACGTGGGGTGGGAACTGTGATCACGTGAGGCACTGAAGGAGGAGCGGCAGCCCCTCAGGAGGTGCTGGAGGCTGAGGTGGGGTCTCCTAAAAAGCCGGAGAAAGCCTAGCTTCTGAGTAAATTGCATAGTTCTGATCAGTTCGGCTCCAGAGCTTGAATTGTGACTGGAGTCAGGTTTGGATATGGAAGCCACACCTCAGGGTGCTTGGGAGGAAGACCTATTGGCTTCTCCAGGGTGGTAGAAAGTTCAGTCTCTGTGGTGGGTTCTAGGAGGAGCTCTTGGCCTCCACAGGAGGGCTGGAGTCTGACCCTGGCCCTCGTGTCAAGCTGAGGACTCTGGTCCTGTGCCGCCTCCCTGGAGCACTGTCCCTCCCAGCTCCTGTCACTCCACACTCAGTGTCCCACCCGCTAAGGTTTGCAGAGGCGCTCAGCAAACACGGCAGGCCGAGGGCTTTTGGCGGGAGCTAGCAGGGCACAGCTGAGGTCCCCTCCCATCCCATCAGTGTGACCCATCACACCTGTTGTTTTCCAGGGTTGCCTTACACGTTCCCACCTGAGCTCACACCCACCTGTGTGCCCAGCCTGCAGCCCTGTGCATCCTGGATGCGGGCTCCACATGCACGGCAGCACAGCCGCCGCTGCCGCCCTCTGATTAAACACTGAGAATCCCAACCCATCTTCCCCCGCAGGCTTGCCTTTGTCAGCAAGCCAGGACGCTGAGCTCCTGAGCTACCCTCCTCTGTCCCTAGCCCTGCAGGGCACAGATTGTTTCTTAGTTCAGAGTTCTGCTAGTGCTCACTCCCATTTGGCCGGGTGGATTCCGGGATCCTGTGGAACCCACTTCCGGTCATCCGGGGTCTTCTCTTCAGTAGCGTTCTGAAGGCCATGGTGCCCCCCAGGCCGCTGTGCTCCCGGAGCAGGTGTGCAGATGTCTGAGTCAGCACTGGCTGCCCGCCGGTCGGGCTCTGCCACCTGCCGCCCACTGTTCATCTCCACCCAGCAAAGGGAGGAGAGGGAGAAATCACTAAGCTGCCCCAATCTTCCAAGCTCGGGTGCCTGCGGGCATAGGTCACCAGCCCAGCTGCTCTCTGAGGACCCCCTTGCTGCTGTCACCCAGGGTGGGGTAGAGTTCTGCTAGTGCTCACTCCCTGGGGCAGCAGAGCCGCCCTGGCCTTGGCCTGGAGCAGAGGTTCTTACTTAACGCTGCATGGGCAGCACTGGCTTGGGGGCCAGGGTCTCACAGTAGGAGGTCCATGTCTGGCCAGACCTCGGCACTAGACACAACAGTGCCTTTGGGAATAGCCTGGGTGCATCAGGAGGCCCCAGGCCACTCACCTCCCCCTGTGGGAAGGGACAGAGCCTTGAGGGGTATTTGTTTATTATCCTGCTCTGTTAATTTTACTGTTCTGATTTCTGGACTCAATTCCCTGTCCCCCATCCCCAAGGACATGGCTCTTGCTTTCCCTACAGAAAGGGTCCTTTCCCTCCCCTAGGGTGGACCCCAGACTGTCCCTGAGGCACCCACGTGACACTCACAGGGGCTCAAGGTATGGCCACCAGGGTGCAGACAAACCCACCCCACTGCCAGCACCCACCCCCGGGCACGCACGGGGACCCACAGGAAGCCAGGCAGCTGTCCTGTTCCAGAATTTCTCTTCAGATGCAAAATCAGGACAACAAAGTCCTCATCACATCCCTCTCCCTGCGCCCTACCTGTACCTCCACGATCACACCCGCACAAGCTTCTTTAAACACTAAGACTATTGCAAACCTGTGTCCTTTCCACACTGAGTGGCCCCGGGCCTTGGCGAGTCCACACGGTCCCCGAGCAGGCGGGGGTGGTCCAGTCCTCCCTGGAGGACTGCTCCTCAGTTTCTTGTGTCACTGATCTTGGACCACCTTCCCTTCAAGTAGCACCACAGCTAAAGTGTCTCCCTTCACAGGAACCCCAAGTGCTCACATAACAGGCAAGGAGACGACAAGGGGACCCCCGTCTTGGACTGTCCCATGGGCTCCGCAGTCTCCCGAAGAGTTACCAGATTTATCTCCAAAAGCTAAACTGCAGTCCCACCATCTGCTACGAGTGACCGCCAGTTTAACACGTGAGCACAGTCCCGCCGCGGTGCTCCCTGAGCGGCAGCTGAGCCCACGGGTGGTGTCAGACCTGGATCGGAATCCTCCGCCTGTCAGCTCTGCACCTTCATGTGAGCTGCTAAGCCTCTATGCACTGGTTCCCTGCACCTCGATGGAGAGGAAAAGCCTGCGCCCGGCACTGCATCCCGCCCTGCCAGGTCAGCCTCAGGCAGCCCAGCAGTGGCCCCTGTGGGGAGGCCCTCACGGCAGTGACCCTGGGAACTGCACCCTCATCACCCGGCCCTTAGACTGTCCTTCCCTCTCCCTTAGAAAGCCCCCGTTCCACTGTTGCATCTTTCAGTTACCTGCTCACCCAGTGAGCCCAGCCTGTGATATCACAGCGTCTGACCCTGGACACTGTCCTGCTTCAGAATCGAGGGTGTCAGGCAAGGTGGAGGGTCTTCCAAACACACCCTAAGAATCAGCCTTCCGGGGCCACCTCCGGGGACTCCATATTGTCTCAGTGTTCAGAGTTCTGAGCTGAAGGTGCTGATCGGAGCTGGGGTCTGGGTGGAGGACGCCCACTGAGGGTATGAGTGGGGGAGTCCATCCTGGCTCCTCCTCCTCTCTGCGGGCACAACTTGCAGTTTCTTCTGAACCTACAGGGACTTCAACACAGGTTTTGCTAAAACCCATGGCCCTTCGCTCAAACCTACAAATGCCCAGTAGGTAACAGAGGGGAGAACAAAGCTCGGCCTTCATCCTGTGAAGTCGGGGTCCCTTGCTCCTCAGCCGAGCCTGCGATCAGTTAGGGAATGTCCAAAGTCAACAGAACACAGTTGGTTAGCCCCGAATTTACCTGGCTTTTCTCATCCCCTTCAAGATGGAGGGCTCTGAGACAAAAATAAATATCTTTCAGGATTCATAGGAACATCCGATTATCAGCTTTCACAAGTCCAGCTGCAGGCCCCCCCTACCCCCCAGAGGGACCTTAGAAATCTCTAGCCATCTTCCTAATAAACCTTTGATCGCCTGGATTTCGGGAACAGCAGAGCCTCTCAGGATGGAAACCACCTCGGAGAACTGTTTCATGGAACGGAATCAGAATGCTGCTCAAGACACCAGGCTCCCTCTAGGAAACCAGGACTGAGAACATGACTGCCTAATGGTCAGCAGGACCCTGGCTACCTTGGCTGACCCTTAGGAGCTGGTCTCCTGCTTTTGTGGGGGCATCAGAGTGGACCTCCAAACCCGGCATGGTGGCGCATGCCTGTAATCCCAGCACTTGGGAAGCTGAGGCAAGAAGATTGCCAGGAGTTCAAGGTCAGCCTGGGCTACAAAATGAGTTTAAGGCCTGTCTGGCCTATATAGCGACACCCTGTCTCAAAACAAACAAAGAGTGAGCCTCCAGCTCCTCAAAATGAATGCTTTCCTTACCTCTCTGCCCTTCCTTGTCAGGGGACTGGTTTAACCTTTGTCACAGCTGTGCACCCTTTTTCTCTCCTGTCTTTAATTAAAGCTCTTTTTTGTTTGTTTTGGCAAATTCATTCTTTAGGGGTTTTTGTTTTTATTTTTTGGTACCAGGAATCAAGCTCAGGACCTCACGCTTGCCAGGCAGGTGCTGCACCACTGAGCTATGTCCCCAGCCCCACGTTTTAATTTTTATTACCACTAAAGCAAGGATTCATGCTAGGTGGTAACAAACACACCTTTTTCTTTTTTTTTCAGGTGGTACTGGTGCTTAGACCCAAGGCCCTTTGCATGTAGCATGCACTCTGTCACAATGCTACACCCCCAGCCCATGTGCACACCTTTAACTCAGCAGTTTATCATCTTGGAGTTCTGAGCCTGTGGTGGCTGTGTCTGGACTTCCCCCAAAGCCTCGAGTGGTCATACGGGGTTCTTTCCAGAGGTGGCTGGATCTACAGTGTGTGATGCTGGGATCAGGGGTATGTGATTACTGAATTGGTCCCCTGATTGGTTTGGCATAGTTCTGGGATGGGTATTGGGAAGGCTTGTGTGAATGCTACCTGCCCTAAGGCCGTGGAGCCTAGATAGGATATACGGCACAGAAAGGGTCACTGTTGTCAATTTCTGCCTTGCTGCTTCTCTGCTTGGTGCCCTGCTGCCTTCTGTCTTCTGCCCACCATGAACTGTTTCTCCTCTGCCATGCCATCTGCCATGCCACTGGGCCTGGGAGCCAGACAACTATGGCATGAAACCTCGACAAACTATTAGCCAAACAAACCTGTCCTCCTTTAACTCAGGGTGTCGGGTATTTTGTCTGAGTTACTAGAAAAAAATAAGAAGGAATCCAATTCATAATTGTACAAAGATATATTTATCTTTCTCATTTTATTAATTTTTTGAGATGGGATCCTATCATGTGGCCCAAACTGGCTTTGAACTCCTATTCTTAAGCAATCCTCCTGCCTCAGCCTCCTCAATAGTTGGGAGTATAAGTATGGGCCAGTGGGCCCAGCATATATAGGGTTATTTATCACAATATTCAATAGAAAAGAACTAGAAACACTCTAATGAAGTAGAACAACATGTAGCTGTCACAGGGAATGAGCTGATTTGACATGGAAGTCTCACTAAGATACATTTTTTTGGTGAGGTAAGAATAGTGTGTAGAGCACAGATCCATTTGGTAAATACAGCTATATTTATATTCATGTTTCCCATTAATGCAACAGAGGATGCCCCGTCATGCAGCAGCCAGGACCCAGGACAGAGAGGTCTCTGCCCACAGACTGGCAGGGGAGACCACAGCAAACAGCCTGCCTAGACTTAGAATCCAGACACCGGAAACAGCAGCCAGGGGATGGAGGAGAGAAGGAAGTCGATCTCTGAGACTGGCAGGGAGCTGACAGGAAAGCAGGCTTCGGCTCCTTGGAGCAGACACACCAGGTGCAGTGACATGGGCAGCCCTGGAGCTCTGTGTCTAGGTCCCCAGGAGCCTCGGCACTGATGTCCACGCCCACCCCCGGGGCGGAAGCTGCTTCTCCCCAGTTCCTCGGCTGCCACTATTCTCGTGTTTGATGACAGCCCTGCTGGCCATGCGAGAAGGAATCGGAACGCAGTATTGACTTCTTTTTTCTTTCTTTCTTTCTTTTTTGTCTTTTTGAGTCAGAGTCTCGCTATGCAGTTCAGGCTGGCCGTGAGCTCACTTTGTAGCCCAGGCTGGTCTTGAACTTGCAACAATCCTCCTGCCTCAGCCTCCCGAGGGCTGGGACCACAGGCATGCGCCACCATGACAGGCTAGTATTGACTTCTGTCTCCCTCATGGCCACAATGCTGAGCAGTCATGCTTCTCTGATAGGAGTCCAATTTTTCCACCTCTTTTTTGATTGCAATGTGTATTGTTTGGTGTTAAGTGTTTGAGTTCTTTGTATATTCCACATCCTAATTCTCTGTCCGAAGAGCAGCTGCCATAGCTGGTCCCCGTCTCTGGGCCATCTCTGCACTGTGCTGGCTGTTTCCCTTGCTGTGCAGTTTTCCCCGGGTTCTGGCCCCATTTGTCAGTGCTGGCCCCTCTTTCCTGGATGTCATCCCGTGCAGGAAGTCTTTCCTTGTGCCTGTGACTTCAGTATTAACTGTTTTCTTCTAGCAGTTTCAAAGGTTCGGATCTTGTACCCAGGTCTTTGATCCCTCTTGGGGTGATTTTTGTAAATCAATGTCCTGTGTCCCCAGCACCACTTCTTAAAGAGGCCGCGCTTTCTCCAAGATCTGCTGGCTGTGGCTGTGTAGGTTTGTTTCTGTGTCTTCTGTTCTGTCCCAGAGTCCCATGCTGCTGCTGTGACTGAGGCTCTGCGGGATGATTTCAAGTTAGGCGCTGTGATGCCTGCAGTCCAGTCCAGTTAAGCGTTGTGGTGCTTTGGCTCTCCTGGGTCTTTTGTGTTTTCACATGAGGTTTAGGGTGGCTTTCTAGTTCTGTGAAGAATGTCACTGGTATTTTGCTGAACACTGCTTTGACTCTGTGAACAGCTCTGGGTAGTATGGCCATTTCGACAAGATTCATCTGCCAGTCCATGGATGTGGGAGGTCTTTCCATCCTCTGTGCTCATCTTCCATTCCTTCCCTTGATGTTCTGAAAGTTTCATCTTGGAGGTCTGCTGCACATGTCTGACGCATGGTGAAGGTTTTGGGGGGACCGGTGCCCACCTACGCTCTCTCTCACCCTTTTCTTCTTTCCCCATCTTTCTGGTTTATGAAGGAATACCTGGCATTCACACCGATCCATGTGAGGTGAGACGGGCTCACTGCCGAGTGTCCAGTGGGTCTCCCCAGACTTATTCAGCATGGCCTCCACCCCTCTGGGCTCAGACCCCGCGGTCCCAGCGTGACCTGTGACTGTCCTGCGCTGCTGTCTCTACGACACAGACAGCCTTCCCGCTCCCCCCAGACCCGCTCCCCATCCTGTCTGCCTGCTCCGTCTCCGAGACTGACTCCCTGACACCTTCTGTCCTCTTCAAGCCAGAGAGAGAGGTCAGGTTGTCCCCTGAACCATCGCCCCATCCTCTCTCCATTTGGATCTCAGTCCCACCCCACACTGGGCTCCCGCCATGCCTTCCCTCCTGGTCTCTCAGGTCTGGAGCGGTGACCTTCCAAGTGCCCCTGGTCCTTCCTCTGGCCCTGCCAGTCCTCCTTTGGAAAGTGCCCCTTTGGTCACCATTTTTTTTCCTTCCAGGAGCCAGATGACACTGTCACACCTGCCTCTGTTGACTCAAAATCAGATCCTGCCTGAAGCCTCTAACCCCAGGGACACTTGGCGTCAGACCCGATGGCCTGGGCAGAGGTAGGAGGGTGATTTCCGGGGGACCAGAGCTTGAGTCCTGACCACGCTCCCGACGGTCACTGTGAGCTGGGCAAGGGGCTTAAGCTTCATGAGCCTCGGTTTCCTCTCTGTAAGATGGATAATTAGCTACCCCACAGGAGCTTTAGGTACTTACCTAAAAGTTACTAAGTTTATCTAGTGCTGTGGCAGACAGTTAAGCGGTGCCAGCAATGCGCCTCCTCCTCCTCCTCCTCCTTCTCCTCCTCCTCCTTCTCTGGCTGCTGCGGCACAGCTGTAACACACGGCAGCATGTTCGCCAGAACTGTCTCGGCTGGACTCCAGGGATTACAGGTGTGTTGATTTTGGGTGCTATAAATAGTTTATGAGATTTATGGGGTGGAATATATTTTCAATTGCTCTTGGTCACAGTGCCGAACACCTACAAGGAGATTAGTACTCACCCGATTCTACAGTGATCTTCAGGCATCACCAAAGCCCTGTTAAACCTTATACTAAGCTATTCAGAATTAAGTATTATTTAGAAAATCGCACTGCCATATGACCCTCCTCTTCTAAGTACAAAGAGAGTTAGGATTATGTGTGTGTGGGGAATATCACCCCCATAAGTGTGTTTGGGGGTTCGGGTCAGGCAATGGGGTTACGTGATAAATATGCAAAATAGAGCTTGTGGAATGATTGGGGGAGTATTGGCGATTTCTATCCCCCCTGTGAAGCTGTGATCCTGTGACCCAAAGTGGCCAGGACAAGAACGGCCCTCTTCGAGGGTCACACCAGTGGCACTGCGCCTGAGTTAAGGGTTTGGGGTTCCCACCCATCCGTACTGGGGGGCCGGCCCCGGGCAAGAGGAGGAGCCAGAGCGGCCTCTTGCTGTGGGGGTGTTCGCAGTGTCGCTAACGCCGGCCACCGCCCAGCTCCCCAGGGCGAGGGACACAGGCAGGGCCGCGGCACAGGGGCCTTTCCGGGCCCCAGACAACGCAGAGGATGACGCTGACACGAGGCTAAGGAGCGGAGGCTCCCCGCTACTCCGCTGATTTTAAAAAGCTCAACATCCCTGGCCATTAGAGAAATACAAATTAGAGCAACACAGAGATTCCACCTTCCCTCAGAGAGAATGGCCATCGTGAAGAAATGCGATAGTTGTTTTCCGTTAACTTGCAATCTCAAGGAATTTTTGACGGATCTATGTAAGCCATTCTGGGTTGGTTTTTTTTAATTTGTTGGTTTATTACTGTTCTTAAAGTTTCATTAATTATTTAAAACGTTTAACTGCTAAATATGAAGTGGTTGTATACAGATACAAAAACGTATCTCGACACTGATTTTACAGTGTCCCTCCTTTATCTTCCTACTGCGTTTGAGACCAGGGTCGACTTCTGCTCTACTCGCTCGCAAGAGCATTGGCCTCCCAGACTCCGCGCTGGGGAAGCCCGGGTTGCCGCGTGGTGTGGCGCCGCCTGCTGGGCGGACAGGGCAACGCAGTGACGGGCTACGTGAGCACAGTCCCGGCCAAGCCCGGTGTCTCTGATGCTGCGGTCTCAGCTGCTGGCCGGCTCTGTCTCCTCTCCTCCCGTCCCGTCCCCTCCCCTCCCTAACGACCCGGAGGTGCAGTCGAGCCCTACTCACAGCGTCTGCTGTGCCTCCTCCCCAAGATTTTCTAGCTCTGTTTATAAAAATTCAGTATCGGAATCGGTTGTGATCCCAGTTAATACAGATAAGGGACTTACGCTATAATCTACCAAAAGGCCTTCCTCACATTCTTTCTCACGTATCCGTGCAACATTTACAAAACTTGCTAACATACCAGGCCACAAAGTGGTGGTGCACGCCTGTGACCCCAGCACCTGGGAGGCTGAGGCAGGAAGAGTGCTACTAGTTCAAGGCCAGTCTGGACTACATAGTGAGTTCAAGGCCAGCCTGAGTTACATAGGGAGACAGACCTTGTCTCCAAAAAAAAAAAAAAAAATCAGATAACAACAAATGCTGACGAGGAATATAGTTTCAGCGAAGAACCACCCTTGGATCAGTCTCCCTCCACATCAGATCAGGTGCCCGGAGAAGTCTGGTCAGAGGCTGGTCGCAGGCTGCAGAGCTCCGTCGTGACCTTCCACCCGCCTGCTCCTGGCTGTGAACTCCCTGTGCCCGAGCTGCACTCGGAGCTGAGCCCAGGCTGTCCCCACAGTCACCTGTGCCGGTGTTCTCTGCGCTGGCCGTGATGGCCCTGGGTAGAGTCTCACTGTATTTAACTAATAATATTAAGTAATCTTTTCTTAACCGATGGGATCAGGCACGTTGACAGGAAGGAAACATCACACTGGGCTTTGTTTTTGAGAGTTTAAGCCTTTGATGAGATTAAAGTCCGAATATTTATAGGGAGTGGTCGCTTGAGGAAGTGCGGACCACAGGACCTTGAATCTGCTGTTGAGAGGTCTGGAGGCGCCTCTCACTCTTGCTTCCGGCTTCAGGGAGGCCGACCCTATGGGGAGCCCAGCTCCCCATTCATTTTCTTTAGTATGGGAGACAAGTAAAGCCTGGAGCAAGGGCGACGCACTGTCTTCGTGTATCCGGAAGCAGGAAGTGAAGACACGGAGGCAGAGACAGCCGGTCGCAGAAGCCAAACGGAAGTTTCTAGAATGCTAAGTGCCGTGGGACCACAGGCCAGCCACGCTAAACAAAGCCTGCAGAATGTGGCTGTGAAGGATGCCCAGGGTCCTTGGAAGCCAGAGTGCAGAGTCGAGTGAGTCCATCAGTACAGTTACTAAAACCCTCACAGGCTGGGCAGTAGCTCAGCGGGGACTATGAGCTCGCACGAGGGCTTGGGTTCAATCTGCAGAATTACCAGGACAATGATATCCAGTCACCGATAATCATGATAATTAAATGAAAAATAAAAGTGATGACAGTGAAGACTAAGAGACCTGGCAGAAGCTCCTGGGGATTGCTAAGGCCGCTGTGGCACCTGGGCGCAGGTACACAGCCGTGTTCACACCGGGAACGCCCGGCACGCTGGCCGCTTGGACTCGCGGCACACGTTGCGCATGCGCATTAGACTCTGGTTGGTTCTTGTTTTGTTTGCACCTCCCCCCACCACCACTGCAGGGGCTGGAATCCAGGTTCTTCATGCAGAGCTACTTTCCCAGTCTTTTTAAAATTTTCATTTAGAGACACAGGCTCACTGAGTTGCCCATGTTGGGCTCAAAAAAATAAAGCCAGGAAGTCCCGAAGAAAAGTGTTCCGATGAGTGGATGCTTGGCATGAGCCCTCACCAACAGTTGCCCACATCAGAAGCTCTTGAGAGAAGTCTTCTAAGAGGTAAAACTGGGTGTGTGTTCTAATAGAGGGCAGGGACAGGCAGGGACACAGTGTCTGTCCATGGTAAAATTCACTTTGGATGAAAAATCCCAAGTTTGAGACATCACCTGTTTCCCAGATGTGTGAAGTACTGAACCTTGATTTACCACCTTATGGAATAACGTCCTCATCGGTCCTTGCTGGTCACATGGAACATCCTAAATTCAACGCTGCAAAACCCAGACACACGGGAGGGCTCTCTATGCAGAATTTAAGGAAAATTAGGGACAGGCATCCACCCAGTGATGCTCGACGCTTGTACCTAACTTATCTCCTTGTCCTAAGATGATAGTTGTGGATTGAAAGATGCAA
>NW_004955474.1:6683428-6686913 GCF_000276665.1 Chinchilla lanigera | reverse complement strand
CAAGGCAGGAGCCAGGTTTGTTTTTGAATGGGAAGATCCTATGACCAGAGTGAAATAATACTGTTGGACTGTCCTCCCTCAGAGATGCTATTATTCTTAGCAAAATGTAAGTCAGAGATTGGCGAGCTCTTCGGTTGAAAGAGAAAGCTCTTCTCCAATAAATATGTGGACAGCATCCTAATTACCGGGAAGACCAAAGCAGCACAGATCTCTCAAGACTTTGTGACACATCTGGGCATTTAGTTGCCTCAGGGGTAAAGAAGAACAAGCCTGTGCTGAAGTAGCTGTGCCCACTACTGGGGACAGTGCCTGGGTTCTGGGCATGGCGAGACCGCTTGCAGAGGGTCCCCAGCTTTGCACCTACAGCAGCCTCCCTCAGAGCTCTTCAATGAGGACACAGGCAGATCATGCCTGCCACCGGGCCTTCCTGGTCATTGAGGAAGAGCTACGCCCTGCTCCTACTCTGGGTCTCTGAGATACTGGAAAGCCCTTCCTGTATTCCCATGAAAGACAGGAGTCAAACTCAGAGTAGTAACTCACTAAAGTGTAGGGGATGGGAGAAGCCCACTGCCCACCTACCCAGGGGTCAGTGACCCACATGCCCGTACGCCTGAGAGCACGTTATGATTTGCTACACCGGGAAGAGGAGTTTTTCTTGAGCCAGTCCACACTGTCTGCAGTCTCCACTGTGATCTTTCCCCCTTTTTTGAACAAGCAGGAGGGAATTATCCCACCCCTGGGAGACTAGGCGATATTATCCTGTGTTGCTGGACAATCCTGACGTCACCCTGAAAGCAGTGCAGCCTTAAATGCAGCCCCTCTGCTTCCCACTGATGCTAAAACTTTTCATGGTCATGCGCAGTGACTGAACAAGTTTATTCCACCTGGCCAGGTCTAACAGACGGGAAGATGTTCACAGAAGGGAGCAGTTTTATGACCCAGGACAGTGAGGCCTGACCTTCCTGGGACTCAGACACCAGGAGCAGAGCTCCCCGCCCTCCTCAGGTGCCTCTGCACAGGAGGTGGGAGCTCCCAGCTCCGATGACGGCCCGCCACATAGTGAAGACAAGCAGGTGATGACCCGCTGGCTCCGAATGTGCTTTAGGGGTTGCCCAGGCCCGTGGAGCCCTGTGGAAACAGAGGATCCCCACACGGTATATTCAGCGGGATTCCTTCCGGCCTCCTGCTTCTGCTTCACAGTTTATACAGACGCTGTCACTTTCAGGCTCACGATGGCTCCTTGGGGTGAGACTCACATGTTCAGCCACTGTGCAGGACCCAGTTCTGCCCCTGCCCCTTGTTGTTTGTCCAACAACAAGGACGACCTCCCAAGTACCAGGTCACTAGTCCTAGAGCCCAGGCCAGAAAGGCATGGGTGTTTCTAACTCAGGGCCGAACAGTTTCATCTAACCCAGGTCTTTACCCAGGTTTAGCAGCAAGCAGCAGATTGGTCATATCCCAGATCCCCAAAGAAAGCTGAAGGAACAAAGACAGGAGGGACTGGACCCTTAGCGGCAGGAAACTTTAACAACCCCCAACCTCACTTTTTGCTTGCTCGCTTTTAGGTTGCTTTAACAATCACTGCTTTCATATATTTCTCTAGTATGTTATTAGTGACCCGCTGGCTTTGCTAACAGTGGCCTGGGCTGTTTTCCAGGAGCTTGAAGACCACTGTCTTTGAAACTGACTCTTCACGTGGGCCTGTGCAGGTGTTTGGTGGGCAACCTGTCAGCAGCAGAGAGTCCAAATCTCCACCCCAAAATCTCACTCGTGCCGCCACGTCCTGAACATTTCCCACAAAGAGTTATAGAAATTGGTTATTCATGCAAAAACCACCAACAATTTCACCTCCCGTCAACTTCCCCCAGCCTTCAGTCACTAGGCTTTCCATGAATACCCATAAATGTCACTGTAGCAGGGAGCCTCTGAGACTTCACCTCATGTGACCAATTCGTAAGTAAACTTTCACTCTTTTGCAAAATGATTGTTTCGGTGGCCGGCAGAGTGCACAGCTGGCAAACAGACACGGATGACGCTGGGTCCGTGCATGCAGGGCAGTCCCCGGCTGCAGCACGTAGAAGTGAGGTCATGTGGCGGCCAGCGGACGCCAGGCCTGGGAGGCTGAGCGCGTGCAGCTGGCTTCGTGCGAGCCAGTGTCCCCTGGAAGCTGAACCTGCAGGACATGTAGGGAGTCAGGTTCCCTCCCTCCCTATAAGCCTGTGATTTGAAATGCACAAACACCAAGGTGAATTTGGGGCATCTGAAAAGAGTTAGCCTCAAATAAAATGCTACTTTACAAGTAAAAATGACTCATTTCCTCACAGTGTAATACTCTGGTAAAACACTCGCTTTAATCTTAATTTGCCCCATAAAAGTTGATGGCACTTAAGATTAACTTGATAGAGTGTCAAGGTGAAGGTAAGAACAAATACACTGTAGCTGGCAAAAGAAGCCCCACTTCTTAATACGCAAAAACAGAAACTAAAATATTTTTCAGATGACACTGGAAATAAGGCAGAGACTTCATACTGTCATTTGTTTTGCAAGTTTTAGCTCTGTGTTGGGTGAGGATAATGTGTCTATTCATGTGTATATTTTATCAGTGTATTGTACTTGTGATGAGAATTCATTTTTATTACAAATGTTATATTAACTGTGTT
Organism: Chinchilla lanigera; assembly: GCF_000276665.1. Classification (NCBI taxonomy): domain Eukaryota; kingdom Metazoa; phylum Chordata; class Mammalia; order Rodentia; family Chinchillidae; genus Chinchilla; species Chinchilla lanigera. Next base: position 6,684,253 of record NW_004955474.1, on the reverse strand, counting down.
AAATTGCATATAGAAAATGAAGGAGGAGAGAGGGAAGGGGGAGGAGAGGAGGAAGAGGAAGAGGAAAACCCACTTATGTTACTGTCCAGACCAAGCGGACAGCCGGGTGTGGTAGCGCACCCTTGTAATCCCAGGACTCAGGAGGCTGAGGCAGGAGGATCGTTGCAAGTTCGAGATCAGCCTGATCTACAAAGTGAGCTCAAGGCCAGCCTGAACTGCATAGCAAGACCCTACCTCAAAAAGACAAAAAATAAAAACAAGACAGAGCAAGCGGACCTCTCCTTATATTGCCAGTGAGCCATCTTCCCTGTGCAGATTTTGACTCGGGTTCTAATTTTCGGTATGGGTGACCCCGGGGCCCGGGTGAGCAGCTCTAAGCTATCCCTCAGCCTTGGATTTGCTGTTGATGTCACTCCACAGTGCTGCGTGCCACTTAGTGGCTGGGTCTTTTGTCTCTCGCTTGTTTGCTTGATGACTTCCTCTCAGTTTCAAGCTTTCTCGTCAGCTGGTGCTCTGGGGCTCCCCATTGGGAGCACACTCAGATATTGCTGGTGTGAAATTTGTCTCTAAGAGCCAGGTCTCAGGAAGTCACCCTAATTTAGGATTTAAACCCATGAAGAATTACCAGTGTATTGCTATGCAGGTCTTTAAGCTTCTTTCAGCTGATAGAAATGAAACCAAAGGAATACTTTTACCTGAAGTTTGGGTCTATACTTTGAAATTACTTGAAAGGATGCAGTGTTGTGTTTCCAGCACAGTGACTGGTGCTTCCTGTGCCTGTCCTACACCCCGCAGCAGAGCACCCCAGGCACCGCTGGGGTCCGG
>NW_004955474.1:6666711-6682903 GCF_000276665.1 Chinchilla lanigera | reverse complement strand
AAGACCTATAGAAAACTAGAAAACATTACATTGAAGATATCAAGAAACTTAAGGTGAAACACTTGAAGATAACAATTTTCCAAAAATTGATCTAATAATCTAATTCTATTGAAAATTCCAGTTTGTTTTTAATTGGCAGGCTTTTCTAAAATTGTTTTCCAGTCTCTGAAATAAAAGCCCTGCTGATGGCCTTTGGAGCCTTACTTTTTAGTACTTGCCTTAATCAAAGTATTCCCTGGTGACCCAGAGGGCCAACACAGAGGTCAAAGGGGAAAGGAACTATTTTAAGAGACAATGCAAGCCGAGTATGGTGGTGCCCACTGGTGATCCTAGCACTCAGGAGGCTGAGGTAGGAGGATCCCCACAAGTTCGAGACCAGCCTGGGCTACCAAGTGAGTTCAAAGCCAGCCCAAACTACATAGTGAGACCCTGACTCAAAAAAAAAAGAGCCAGTACCCTTCCAAACCAACAGCTAGGATGAACTAACACAAAATTGAGGTGATCCACAGGACCCACAAATTCCCAGTGACTAAGGTCCTGATTGAGGCTATCCAGGGAATTCAGCACAGCAGGGGTAGAGGAAGAAAAGGAGGGAATTGGGAACTGACCACAGGGCGCCTTTGCTGCTGGGAGAATCACCCTCCGCTGGAGCTGAAGCTGTGCATGCTTGCTTAGATTTGGGGTCATGTGAATGCCATGTTTGAGTGCCAGAAAGCTGTTACTAGCTAGTGTGGGTCCTTGCTTCAGTGATAATGGAAATTACAACAGGCAAAAGCGTGAGTGTACAGGCAAAAATCTTACTGATTTGTTGTTGTTGTTGTTGTCTTTTTAAGACATGGTTTTGCTATGCAGTTCGGGCTAGTCTTGAACTCACTTTGTATTCCAGGCTGGCCTCGAATTCGCAACAATCCTCCTGCCTCAGCCTCCTGAGTGCTGGGATTACAGGGGTGTGCCACCACGCCCAGCATGCAGAAGTCTTAATTAGAAGGTGTATTATAGAAAAGGCCCAGGAAAAACAGAAGTTGGCTATTTCTACAGACAGGAAAACACCTAAGAATGGAGCCATTTTACTTTTATGTGGTCATAAAGGAATGACATTAATTACTCATGGTTTTTATTTATTTATTTATTTTTTTTAAAAAGGACAGAGGTCTCTGAAAATGGCAGAGGCTTCACTGGCAGTCAGATTTACCCTGCCCCTCATTGTTCAGAGCTGCAAACTCGTTTGCCGCTGCTTTAAACCCCGCCCCATCACATAAACTGCTGCAGACCCTGAGGCATCTCTTGCATTCCTCTCCGCTAACCTAGAGGCTCAGTAGGCTAAGCTACATCGCCTTGCTGGTTAAGTATGTTTTTGACTTTCAAAGAAACTGAATAACTGTTGTGGTTGATAGACTGTGTCAACTGGAGGAGTCTAGAAGCTTAACTAAGTAACTCAGCAGTTCTTCATCCGAAGGTGAACAGGACACGCCCTTGCTGCTCTAGGATGTTGTGCATTGTGTCAACTGGAGAAGTTTAAAAATTCAATTTTAAACTATAAAGTGATTCAGCAGGGGCCCAGGGTCCTTTGTGAACATCCTCAGCTTGTGGAAGAGGAGGGCACGCTGATGTACAATATAAGGAGGGAAAAGAGGGCTTGCTTCTCCCATTTTTCTCTTGCTGCTTTTGCTGTCTTGTGCCACGTTGAAGTGTTGCCCCTGTGCCCTGCCACTCTGCCTTGGAGCCAGCTGATTATAGACTGAAACCTCCACAAACTGTGAGCTAAATAAACCTTTCCTTAATTTTGGGTGTTGGGTATTTTGTCTCAGCAATGAGAGAAGAGTAAGACACTTTTTAAAAATGGTTGCACAGTATGATGCTTTGAGAAACTTAAAAACTAATGTGTCTTTTAGTTTTTCCTGGGTAAGTTTTTGTGTTTTGGAGGAAACAAGCCTGGCTGTATGGTTTACTGGTTTTTTTTTCTTTATCATGGGGATATAATTATAACCCCTGAGCTTTAACTTTCCAGTCTGAAATAAAAGCCCTGCTGACGTGCTTTGGGAGCTTCACTTTTTAGTACTTGTGCACTTTCTGTCCCCTACGTTGGAGGAGCAAGGAAGTTGAAATGATAGTTTACTGTGACAGTTCTTAGCTGTTCAACTGGAACTGTTTTAAAGTAATAGTTCATAGTCTATTATAGCGATTTACTGTCTACTGTCCCTGCATTAGAGACACAGAGAATATGTAAATATGGGACAGCTATAGTTTTAAGTTCAAAGTGATGAAAATTTAGGACCTAGATCATTGCAGTTAACTATTTTAAAAGCACCTAGTAATTATGATTTTAATTTTTTTATCCAGCAGCAAACTCAGAATTTGGAGGGGGTTCTTGAGGTGGGAGTCAGGTGTCTCTGTTACTGCACAGACGGCAGATACCACGGTGCTTAATTCTTTTCTGCTTCTGAGACCCAAGCCTGTGCCCTTCTGTCCTGGTGGGGGAAGTGATTTCTGGTTTGCTCAGACACTACAGCCTATGCGTTTGGTTTGTTTCTTTTCCAGGAAATGCAGTGTTCCTGGAGAAAGTAAGCATCTTTTCTTACTCTCCCAGCCTGGGACAGCGGGTATGAAAGAGTTTGCTGACACAGAATCAGATATTTGTACCGTTTTCTTGATATTTTGTATTAGACCGTTGTCTTTTCTGTTAACAGCCCCCGAATTCCTTCCGACAGTAGGCAAATGCCTCCAGATAGAAAGCTTGTGGGTGTGGGAGGGAGGGAAAGGATGCAGCCCTGAGGTTGATTGGACCGGGCCAGGAGCACGGGGCAGGGCTAGAACGCCTTCCTTCCGGCAGCATCTGCGGTCACACCTGGTTCTTGTCACCTTCCTGCGTCAGGGAATAGCGAAGAAATCCCAACAAGAAAAATAGGAATGGTGGATGCACAGATTTTACCATGTGCTGAATGCTTAGTATTGAAAAGCTGACAGGCTTTCTGTGGAACATAATAATCAAGAAAACGTCGGTTTCTTCAGATTTTGTGGTGAAAGAGGCAGAAAGTAGCATGATCTGAAACTGTGCGGGTCAAATAGATACAAAATACATTCTGTGAGAAGGTATATTTATCTTGCTCTGTGTGTGTGTGTGTGTGTGTGTGTGTGTGTGTGTGTGTGTACACTAGGCATTGAACCATGGCCCTTGAGTATTCTAAGCAATGCACTGAAAGTGTGAGCACAGCCCATCCCATATGTGTGCATGTGTGTGTGCATATGTGTATATATGTATATATACATATACAGGGTATGATTGAAAAAATGTGAATGTGTAAATTACTGAATGTATTACAGTAAAATGTATATTGCCATTAATCCCCCTAAAATACTCCTACTCTCTTTGACCCCACTTATTCCATCAATGTTGCCACTTTCTGCAGCATTTCTAGAAATTCTTTGTCACTGTTGTCGCTGCCTCGATGGCCTGAATCAATTCAAAGCAAAGTCACGTGGTGCCACATCCTGGTTTCAGGGGCCTGCCTTTCCTCTGGATGGCGGTTGGTGGCAGTAGTCATTGCATGTTTGGTGACACCTTGTGAAGACACTCGGGAATGTGCACTTTCCGGTATGGGCACAGACTCCCCCAAGGCTGGAGAGGAGACTCTGCTCACCCCCACTTCCTTATCAGGGAAATCCCACTGTGAGAAGCGTGTGCACGTGCTTTCACAGTTGGACTATGGACTCACTTTGTAGGGCCAGGCAATGAGCCCACCACCCTGCACATTCTAGGCAAGCATGCTGCTGTTGGACTCCAGCTCCAGCCCTGAACCTGTGCTTATTTGCAAGGTCAAGAATAAAGGTCATCAGTTGTCATTTGAGCCGAGTGAAGTATAGAACGGACATTAAGCCTTATAGCTGGGAATTTGGGGTTTATTAGTTTCACAAAAATATTTGTTTGATGGAGGTAGGCAGATTCACTTGTGCAAGCTTCACCCAAGTTCACTGTATCTGAGTGACCATACATTTCAGTGATACACAAACACAACCCAGAAATGTTTTCTTTGAACCGCTAATAGAGCTCATACCTTCTAAAGCAGAAAAGAAACACTTGCTTCCAGTTGGGAGGCCCTGCCCTTCAGTAAGCCCTTTGTTCTCTGTTAATTATCTGTTCCCCAGGATGTAACCTGACCCGCCATATGTAAAACAGGTGAAACTCAATGTAACCTCTTGACCAATCATGTACCTCGAGCTTATCCCCACCATATGCAGAGAAGGTGAAGCTCAGTGTAACTTTCTGTCCAATCAGTTAACAGCAAGCACCCTGCTTCTGTGCCTTCTGCTTGCCTGTAACCTCTATAAAAACCCTGCTCACTGAGAGGGCGGGGCCTGACTCTGGCAAGTGATCCCAGTCAGGCCCACCAGGGCAAATAAAGCTGTACACTTGCCTCCAAACCTCGAGTGCTGCTTGGTTCTTGGTCTAGGATTGCTGTAACGCTTGCTGTGAGCTGTAACACTTGCTGCAACATTTGGTTCCCTGACTGGGAGGCTGACCAAGCTGATTGCTTAGGTCACGGGTTGAAGCCCTTGCAAAAGGAGTGGGGACCCCTCCCATCCCCCAACGGGAGGGCGGGCCCTCAGAGGTTTTTTCAGATCCCTTCTGAGGATTAGAGATGAACTCCTTTGCTCATTGCTTTTGGCTCTTTGGACCCAGAAGGGGAAAGGATGCTTGTCTGATCTGGTCTGGTCACTGGATAAGGTGGGACCCCCAGGGGTGCCCCAAGTCAGTTCAGTGCCTTTCAGTTTGAGTGAAGGAGGGCCTGATCACCCCTCATTAGTCAGGATTCCCAGGGAGGGAATGTTTGAACTCTGAATGCCTGATCTGGCCCAATTTCCACATGCTGACTTCAACTGCACCTTGCTACAGTATGTAGATGACCTGTTGATCTGCAGCTCAAATGAATCAGACTGCTGGAAGAGCTGGAAGAGAACACAAACCCATCTAATGGCCACAGGATATAAAGGCTCCTGGAAGAAAACTCAAACATGTAAAACCAAAGTGCATTACTTAGGGTTTGATTTAGAAAAAGGACTCAGACACCTGGGCCCAGAGAGTAAGAAAGTCATTTGCTCCATCCCAAGGCATGAAAATAAGAGACAGCTTAGAGAATTCCTGGAGGCTGCAGCATTCTGCCAGATATGGATACCCAGATTTGCTGAGAATGCTAAGCCTCTATATGACATGCTGACAGGGAAGGAAGATTAAGGAGAACTGTTAAATTGGCCTTACAGCAATCTGAACCCTTCCAGACCATAAAACAAGCACTGTCAACAGCCCCAGTCCTGGGCATTCCTGATATGACCAGCCCCTTTAACCTATTTGATGAAGAACAAAGACATGTAGTATCAGGAGTCCTGACCCAAAAGATTGGCCCTTGGGACAGGCATATTGCATATTTCTCAAAGGACTTAGACTCTGTAGCCAAGGGCTGGCCTCCACTGTCCTCCTGATTAAGGAAGCTGACAACTTGACCCTAGGACAAAATCTGACAGTTCAAGGGCCACATGCTGTTCTAGAGCTACTCAACAGTCCAGGACATCATTGGCTCTTAAGTAGCTGTGTCACTCAGTATCAAGGACTACTCTATGGAAATCCCTGACTTACTTTTAAACTGACTAAACTGCTGAACCCAGCTATGTTCATGGCCACTGAGGTTGGCCCCCTGGACCATGACTGTCTGTTCCTGACCAATGAACTTTTTACAAGTCAACTAGACATACAGATGGAGTCCTTGTCTGATGCTGAGTACACCCTGTTCACAGATGGAAGTAGCTCAGTCAGGGATTGGAAACGTCAGGCTGGATATGCTGTTGTTACCACAGAAGAGGCACTCCTAGCTGGGCTACTTCCTCAAATCAGTCTTCTCTGCAAGCTGAATGATAGGCCCTGATACAAGCTCTCAATTGGACAAAAGGGAAAAAAGTAAACATTTCTATGGACTCAGGGTATGCTTTTACCACTGTTCATGTCCATGGAGTTCTATACAAGGAACATGGACTTCCCATGGCAGAAGGAAAACAAACACAAGGATGGAATAATTTTAGGGCTTTGGGAGGATCAAAGCCCTCTCACAGAATTTGAGATTCTTTCAGGGTTAAAACCAAGACCCTCCCTGGGTGGCCCATATTTATTTGGTTATCAGAAGAAGGGAAGGAAGTTCTCAAGAAAGGTAGAATTACTCAAGGACTGCTCCAAATAAGGCATTAAATCAGTTCTTCATAAGGATTAAATTAATCCACCCAGGAGTGAGATGCCTGAGGCTATAGTCTTTATCTAGTTGAGATGGGATACAGGTGTCCTTGGCTGTGATCTTTTCTTATCCTTTGAGGCTTTCTGGCTTCATCCATCATTACAGATTTTAGTAAGAATTAGTGTCTCACAGAGGTTCACTTACTATGAGTCCATCGCCCACTTCCAGACAAGTGGCCTAGGCTTTGGACAGATTCACAAGTAAACATAAAAAGCCAATTGGTTAATTTAAGTCCTGCTCAGGGCTGCTCCATAGTGGTATCCATCACCATAGAATTTCCCCCAGTGTCAAGTCCTCAGGACTTGGCCTAGTAACATGCAGGTCCTTTCTGCTAGTGGAGTAGCAGATGCCTTTCAATGATAGAAAATCAGTGTAAATCCCTACCATAGTTTATTTTTCTTCCATGTCTGAATTTGGCAACTACCAATGATATCATGAAGAAAGTGTTGAGTCTCCTTATAATGTCCACACCCAATAAAGAAAAAGTTCTTCAATAAGTAAAAATTTTTTAAATTCATTTCATGCTTTCAGTGATTGTTATGTAAAGGTTACTACGTGGAACTTTAAACCAGTCATGTAACTATACTTGCCTTAGAGATGCTGTGTGATATGTTAGCACATGGCTAGGTCAAGACTCACTGGCAGCACTATCGCTGTCGTGCTTTCCAGTGCCCCTGGGCCCAGTGAGGACAGGCTTCACGTGAACCTCGTAGCTGTCACGCTGGGCTCAAGCAGCCCTTCCTGGCAGCTCCATGCCACTGTGCTTTTGTGGTCACTTTCATAGATATACCAACCATGTTTTCTCTGGTACTTCATCACACTCTGCAGCTTAACAGCTCTGGGCTTTGGGCTACCTGAAGCTGCACTGTGAACTCTAAGTTACTCCTCCTTAAGGACATAGCGTGCAAACCCTGTGAGTAGTGAATCCTGTGTGGCACTGAGAGGAAGTAATGCTCAGGACTGCTCTGTTCCTAGATTGCTTGGATTTTAGGGGAAAGGCATGGCAGTATGGTTAGCACAGTTGGGCCAAAGTGTCTGTGGGTTTTCCACATGCAAAGATGTCACCAAACACAGATAAGAAAATAGGCCTATACTGAAAATGTAGCTTTTCTTGTCTCAGTATTACTTTCTCAGTTATACAATATAAACTACTCATATGGCATTTAGATGCCTTAGGCATCTGTAAGAAATCTGGAGATGATTTAGGATATAGAGGATGTGTATGCTCAAGGTATGACGAATGTCCCTGGATTAAATGCAAAACTGTGCCATCTTAACATAAAAGGCATTAAGTGTCTGAAGCATTTGCTGCTCCTGCACAAACAACTCAGACAGCTCGGGAAACCGAACCTCTCAGGCTTCTGCTGTGTGCCATGACAGAGAAAGCTGAGGGTATATGTAAGGCCTGAGCCACACAAGGGTGTTGACGGGCAAAGCAGGGGGACTCGTGTTTAGATTAAGTGGAAAGACTTGAGACAGAGCTGATCCTAGCAGAAATGGGGTCAGGGTTGTGGGATTTATGAGGAACTTCTCGAGATGCCCCTGTGAAATCACTGGGACAGCTCCAAGGCAGGGTTCTGCTTTTTTATGGTTTTCTTGGGCCTGATGCTGGATTTCAGAACCATGGTATACAGGCTCACGGCCACACCATTCCTCAGTACGGCCTTAAGGTAGTGCAAAGAGCAACCACCTCCCACCCAGCAACTTCCTTTCAGGAACAGTCGGTACCATCCCCATCAGCCCCAGCTGCACGAGGCCAGAGCCTCACCTGGGGCTTCCCCTCATCTCACCCTCTGAGGGACACAAGGGGAGGAGGAATAGACAGTGAGGGGGCAAGGTCCACCAACTGGTAAAATAACTGTTGTGTTTCAGTTCAGTAAGGAAATACGTGAGAGGGTGGGAGACTAGAACACACGGCTTGTATTGCCAGGAACCTCAGAAGGGAAACCAAGACCATGCTCAGCCATTTTGGCATTAGCAAGCTCACCGACTCCAGACACAGTATAAGTATATGTCAGTGTCTAACTCTCATAATTGCAATTTGGATTTTTGTTTGTTGGTTTGTTTGTTTTTTGAGACAGGGTCTCACTGTATAATTCAGGCTGGAGTGGAACTCACTATATAGCCCAGGCTGGCCTTGAACGTGAAGCAGTTCTCCTGCCTTCGCCTCCTGAGTGCGGGGATTATAGGTATGTGCCACCACACTTGGCTTACAACTTGTTTTTATAAAAACAAACAAAACATTGTTCCCATAATTCAACAGTGTTCACCAAGAACAGTGGCATTACACTGATTATAGTGCCTTTGGTGTCAGAAGTGGGGACAAGAAGGAGCCAGCTCTGGGATGATTGAGCCAGAGGTCTCCCCTCCTGATCAACTGGAAGCAACACCCCAACTCTAGGCCTCTAGATGGCCAGGGAAATAACTTTACCTGCTTTACTGTGACAGAGACTATACAGGTGAAACTTGCAGCATCTTTAGAAATAACAATAAGGATTAGTTTAAGGACATAATTCTTGGGAAACATTGTGAAATTTAAAACTCTTTACCTTGCCTTGCTCCCCCTTGTGTTATAGGCTTTGCAGCATAATGAATTTTGGAGACAGAACTTCTGTCCAGGATTCAGTATAGCAGAAGTCATTGGCTGTCCCTCGCATGATGTAGGTTTGTGTTCAGTGTTACAGGCTTCGCTCACTACTGTGTCATGACAGAGAGGGGACGATGGGCTTCAGGTCAGTGCAACCTTCCAAGCCTGGATCTTCCTATCCCTACCGTGAGTCCCTGTGCGCTAATTGGTGTGAGTGTGCTATACACTCCCATGTTTGGGTGCACTCGGAATTGTATTTCATGTGGGGAAATATTTGTCTGTTTTTGGTTTTTGAAATTCTCTTTTGATGCTTTGATTGTACATTGGAGTTTTTATTTGGAATAACATTTAAGTTTGAAATAGGCCGCTGTGACAGTTGAACAAGACTTTACTGTCCCTGAGCTTACGGGTTCTACACTGCCCATGAGCCCAGCCCATGGGCAGCAATGCGTGCTAGTGGGCAGTGACGGCATAGAGGGGGTGAGTGTCCCCCACCAGGGCCATTCCCTCTGCCTCAGAGGTGCACACACACGTGTGTGCACATCCATGTGTGTAAACAAACTCAGACTGCTCCAAGGTTGTCCTGTACTCTCTAAATGAAGAAACACGTAGAAGTTGAGCAGGAAATCTGATTTTTGCAACATGGCATTAAAACAGAAATTCAGGCTTTCTCAAGTCTAGAGGATCTTGTTTTGTATGAGCTGAGGCTCACTGCTGTTCACGGGGGCTTCAGACTTGCAATCCTCCTGCCTCAGCTTCCAGAACAGCTGTGTTTTATAGGTGTATGCTACTGCTCCCAGCAGCTGTGGGTTCTTGCTTTAAAGTTTTTAATATTCTCATATTCTCTTATTGCATTTCATAGTTGATTTTCATACAGATAAATTAATGAAAGAAAATACTGGTATTGGAAAACTGGAGTTTCAAACAGTATGGAAATAATTCTGAATAACAGTACAAATTCCTACTTGAATTATGATAGGAACATCTATGAAGAGAGGTTTTCTGTACCCAGTGCTCTCTATGGACGCATCCAAGTGTGGGGTGTCTGTAACACAAAGTCGACCCCAGCCTGCTGATCGGGAGGATGTGGACAGGAAGGAGACAGATAAAGAGCAAGTACTGCTGGCTGAGTTGACCTGGGCTCATCCTCACAGGAGCGCTGGGGGTCCCTGACAGCAAAGGGGGGCTGTGATGATTGTGGAACAGCTGATTTGCAACAGAGGCACAGAAACGGCAGCAGGCAGTGATGTAGCCACGTGGTGTTTTCAGCACCAGGTGCTTCTCTAACCCGCAGCAGGACAGGGCCATCCTGCTCGATTCCAGCTGCTGCCTAAAGTTAGGGTTTCATCCCGGGCCTGCTGGTGTCCTCTGGTTGAGTGTGAGTAGGGCTGGCCATGGTTGTGGTGCCAGAGCTGACAGACTGTGACCGTGGCCAGGAGCCCTCTTCCCCTCGGGTCCCGGTTTTAGGGTTCTTGGTCTGTGTTCTAGAGTGCTGTCTTGTGAGTAGCAGAAAACTATAAGGAGCATTGGTCATCTTAGCAAAGGCTATAGGTGTCACCGGCTTAAGCTAAGGGTGTGTTCAGTGGGAAAAAGTAAAAAGCTCCGTGACGAGTACTTCCCGTGACAAGGCAGCATCGTCTATTTGGAAGCAGATGACACTGAGGAGACTAGAAACTTGGCTTCTAGTGGAGTCTTGGCTTTGTTTGTTAAGCCTCCGTCCCCTCCTCTTCCAAATGTGGGTAGTACCTGTAACTCTGGTGTTCAGGAAGATATAGGGGGTGAAGGAAGCTGATCACTGCTGCAGATGTATCACCACAGGTCTATAAAGCCCAGTGAGCACAGCTGCAGCCTATAGTTCCCAATCATTGTTCAGACAACACACAACTCCTTGTGCGTCTGCAAGCCCTGTCCCAGGCATGTATCCACAATTCCTTTGCACTGAACTCCTCCCTGAAAGTCCCATTGTGACTTTTCCCTTCTGCAGTGCCCCTTTTCTTTACTCATGACCCTGTGAAGATCTCACAGTCTGTACAAGAGTTACTGGTCTGGTCTCTAGTATCAGAGTGCTCCCTCTCAGGTTTGCTCTGAAATAAACTTGTCCTGTGAGCTCGTAGCCCTGCTCTTTTCCTTCTTTGTTCTAATAGGATGCTAGTCATTTGGCATGGTATTTTAGCAAAACTGAAGGCATACAATGATTATATGAAGGGGTAAATACCATCTTAGTTACTTTTTTCTCATTGCTGAGACAAAATACCTGATGCCCAAAATTAAGGAAGGAAAGGTTTATTTATTTAGTTCACAGTTTGTGGAGGTTTCAGTCCATAATCAGCTGGTTCTAAGGCAGGGTGGCATGGCAGAAAGGCAACAGTTCATGGTAGTGGAAGATAGCAAAAGTGACAAGAACAAAAGGGAAGGAGCAAGCCTCTTTTTCTCCTTTATATATTGTATGCAGGCTGCCCGCCCTAGGGCAGGTGCAGCACTCACACCCCCAGTCCTAGCACTAGACAATGAACCAATCACAAATTCTAGATTCAGCCAGTTCCAAAAAAGGCTGCCCCCCATGACTGCATGAGGTTTTGGAGGACATCTAGACACAAACCATGACAAGTACAGTGTAAGTTTTCATTAGCTTATAGACTTCCTTAGTGAATAGTGAGTAGACTGAGTAAAATTTGACAAGTGCCTAGTGTCAGCCTGATAGGGCAAGAGAAACTTTGGAACTCTATTTTAGAAGTACTGAAGTTCACTTAAACTATAGATGAATTCACTCCTTCACCTGCTCCCTTGTAGCTGACCATTAAATACAGAAGGGAGACAGAGCTATAAAATAAGGAACAAACAGAACAAATTAAGGAGTGGGCTAAACATTAAACCTCCCAAGGTCCGCTTGACCAAGAACTTCTTGGAAATGTAAACCTTGTGACGATTATGTGACATTCTTGTAAAATTCTCAAAAATGAGGTAATGTGATTGTATGGTTACCATGGAAACCTAAAAGATACTTAAGTGGGAAGCAAAGTCCAACCAACACTGACATCTTCTCTGACTCTTATTCAGGCTGTCTGTTGCTGGCAATAAAGCTTTGTTTGTTCCCATATTTGGTTTCTTGTGAGTACCTGTCTCATTGCATCTCGCCATAACAAGCCCACTCAGGGAACCCAAGGGAGATTTTCACAGGTGAGGCCCCAAGGTTAAAGAGCACACATGTGCAAGACACCAGCAATAACAGCAGGCAGCATGGAGCAGAGCAGAGAGCTGGAGTGAGAGCCGTCCACATCTTTATTGTATAATTCTTACAGAAGTTGTTGTCTCATGTTTATTTTCTTACAGGGTACGGTAACCAGTACATGCATGTTTACCTGTGCTAAGTCATGGTTACATAACTGTATCCCACTGTGCACCTGTACTAGACAAGTGGGGTCACCGCCTCAGGTGTTCTTAGATGCCCCTGAGCTTTGAAGTAGTCTGAGTGGCTCCCCACACATAAAATCCCATGGTTATGGCTTGTGTAATGTTCTTTCTCACAATTGCTTACATAAAATTATTACTACTTAAAAAGTATTCCTGAATTCCTCTTTATTTTATTTGTTTATTTATTTGGTCTTTTTGAGACAGAGTCTTGCCATGCAGTTCAGGCTAGTCTTGAGCTCACTTTGTAGCCCAGGCTGGCCTCAAATTCACAACAATCCTCTTGCCTCAGCCTCCTGAGTGCTGGGATTACAGCCGTGTGCCACCACGCCTGGCCTGAATTCCTCTTTAAATTACTAAAATTACCCATATATTTTAAAAGGGCACCTTGATTACTTTTAATCCCAGTCTTTCATTTCCTGTTGTCTTCTGTTCACTTGCCATCACACCTGTTTTCAGTGTAAACATTCATAAAACTCATGACCAACTCAATTATACATGAAAAAACCCAACCCCCAAACTCATGATACTACAGATCACACAATTCATCAGGTAGTGATGGCTGAGAAGAAACCCATGCTGATTTCTATTAATCTCTCTGGTCTTTGTTTCCTCATCTGTGAAATGAGGAGGCAGACTGGCAACCCTTCCGCTGTAACCATTCATGAACCCATGACCTGCAGTTGTTTAGTACAGAGCAGAAACGTTAAGGTTGTATTGAAGTATGAAATCTGAAATGTGCTGGAAAAATCAGTATTACTGGCTGGGTTAAAAAAAAAAAAAAAGCGACAATGTTTTTGATGCCCCTGTGGAGGTGGTGGCCCTTCCTCACCCTCTTCTTTAAGGGTATCATAGCATGGCTGGAGACTGGACCGAAGGCACAGTAGAGGGCCAGAGGTCCGATGATTTCTTTTACCATTCTTGAGGCCTCCTGGCTCTGAAGTCACTTCTTCCCAAGATGGTCAATGGCATGTGACCTGTGCCTCAGAATCCCAAGCAACTTTGTTACATCATAGACCTCTGGGCACTGCCTCCTCCCGCCAAGCCATCACAAACTTACATCTACTAAAAGTCCCTCCCTTAAAGTTTTGAATGTGTTCTTCTAAACTCTGTAAGATGATCTAGGAAATTCTGCTTTATCTGAGCTGATATCTTCAGTTCACCAGCTTCTTTTCATGCATTTTAAAAAATTTTTGTTTTTTTTTTCCAGTACCGGGAATCGAACTTACGACCTTGTGCTTGCCAGGTAGGCACTGTGCTGCTCAGCTAAATCCCCAGGCCCTAAAAAATTTTTAAATTCAAGGAAAAATCACTGATTTTTGTAAAAAGAAATTATCTAATGTCAGTAGGTGGGCAGATAGGCATCACATATTTTGGTTCTTGTACAAATTGGTATAAATATTTTAGAGAATTGTTTGGGAATTTGTAATGACCATATGTTTATACCAATTAATCCAATTACTGCATTTTGAGATATTTTCATAAAGAATTCTATGAAGATATAAGTACAAATTAAAAAAATATTTATGTTACTCAGAGAATTATAGATTTGAAAGAATCAAGAGAAAATTGATTTATCCTGTACAAAGGAAACCCAGTGAGGTTAACAGCTCTGTAGCATCACTAACAATGGAGGCCAGAGGAAATGAAGAACAAGTAAAATGCCCAGATAAACAAAAATGGAGTGAATTCATGGCTAGCAGAACTGCTTTGCAAGAAACACTAATGATAATTTTTTAGGTTGAAAGTAAGTCCCCGGAAAGTTACTGGAATCCAGCAAAGAGAGAATACCAGCAAAGATAGTCACATAAGGACAAAATGTAGTATAAGTAAATCTTCTTCCTGTCTTTATTAACTCAAAAAGCAGTTGTATAGAGGTGTACAGAATCCAGCTGCTGTGTCTGTAGCAGAGAAAGGAGCTGCGTGCAACAGCAGCTGCCCAGGGGAGGTAGGGAGAGCTGCATCAGCCCCGAGTGAGGAGGAGCACGAAAGCTGACTTGAATCCAGAAACCGTGACTAGAATAAGATGTGGTCAATGAGGAGGTTAGTATGGCAAAGACTGTATATATCAGGTGTGTGTGTCTGTGTGTGTATACATGTATATCCTTTTCTCTGAGCTTTGTTCAAGTAAATAGTGATTTTTCAACACATACAAATGAATATATATCACACAGAGCAAAGAAAAGAGTTCATAGAAGTGATATGTCTATATTTTGCTGGATTAAATTAATATAACAAGGAAAGCTTTCAAACCTAATTTGTACTTTTTTTTTTGTCCTTTGAGACGGGGTTTCACTATGTAGTTCAGGCTGGTGATGAACTCACTTTGTAGCTCAAACTAGCCTCAAACTTGCAGTGAGCCTCCTGCCTCAGCCTCCTGAGTGCTGGGATTATAGGCGTGTGCCACCACCTCCCAGCTAATTTACACACATTATATCCCATAGCCATGGTGGCAAACCCATGGCACCTGTGCTGCAGCAGGCACATAGAGCTCTCTCAGTCAGCACATGAGCCAAGTTGCCTCAGAACTTGAAAGTGGGCAGCTAAAATATTTTCCAAATCTACAAATGCATTTAGGAAATTCTACAACATTTGTAGATAATCCTGCAAGCCATCGGTAAATCTACAAGGAATATTCCAGCATTGAAGCAGCTGCAAAGGTGAATTTGAGTAAAAGATTTTCACAGTTTTGGAAGACAGAGACAACCCTGTGTTTTCTTCTCCAGATAAAGCCAGATGTGGAGAGCTTGATCTTTCCTGCTTATGCTGGTTAGATTTTGGAAATCTGGAAATGGATGGAGCTATTGGAATTTCAAGAAAGCTCCATCTGGAAAAATAAATTTTATGACCTGTGTCTAACACTTGAGAAGATAGAGTGTGGAAGGATAACAAAGGACAGCACAGCAGTAGTTCAGAAATCCTTAAAGTGTGGAATTCTCTGCCAAATAATTTTAAGTCAGTGAAAGCACTTGGGATTGCTTTTCTTACTTTGTTTGGATCATCTTATGCTTGTGGGCAGCTGTTTTCAGCTTTGAATTATATCAAATCTGATATAAGAAACAGACTAATGGATGACCTGAGAGCTGCATGTGTTCTCAGACTAAAGAAGTGTGAGCCCAGGCTTAACAAATTATCAATGTACACATGACAGAGGTTACATTAATTGTGCAAAAGCACACCAAACGCAAGCTTCTACCTTTCAGTAAAAAGCTGTTTGTATCCTTGAGAGCTTTCTTATTGTGTTAATGCGTGAGTTGTTTTTTCTAAGCTAAAACCTCAGTATTCAGGTTAAACTGCAGTGTTGGCATTTTGTGATAAATAAGTAGGTTTTAACTTGGGCACTCAGTCTCTAAAAGGTTCACCATCACTGTCCTATTGCAACTACTAAGAAAATAACTTAAAAAATGGTGAAGAAATCATTAAAGGAAATGAAATGGTTCACTAGGAAATGTTCACTTAAGGTAAAGTAATTAAAGGAGGAACAGAGGAACAAAAGAGATATAACATAAAGAAAAAAATAGTGCAGTAGACATAAATATCAACAATAATGTTAAATGTAAAAGGATCAAAGAATCTAACCAGAAGACATAGACTGTCCGACTAGGTAAAAAGAAAGTTTAACTATATGCTATGTACACGAGGCATATTTTAGATTCAAAGATACAAATAGGTTGAAAGGAAAAGGATAACAAAAGATATATCATGCAAAGAACACCCATTAGAAGGCTAGTGTGGCTACAGTAACATTAGACAAAACTTTAACAGAACACATTTTACTACAGATGGAGTGAGCCATCTTACAGTAAAAACATGATCAGTCTATTAGGAAGATATGTGTATAACAGGAGAGTTCCACCATACATATAAGTGTAGGGGTAAATGGACAATTTAATAACAACACTTGGAGAATTTAATATCCTTT
>NW_004955474.1:6602401-6665206 GCF_000276665.1 Chinchilla lanigera | reverse complement strand
ATAATCTCCTGCCTCTTTTGTCTGTAGCTCACTATTATTTGTCTATTTGTTTTCCTGAGAAACTATCTTGTAGATAACAATATGTAAAACAATAACCATTGATAATTTCCTACCACTTTGTCTGTAATTTGGTAAGCCCCCCTATTATTATGTTATCCTTCTTTTACTCTTTAAAATAAAATTAAAAAAAAAAAAAAGAAGCAGGAGATCATCAGGGGACATGTGATATGAACTCAACACCATAAACCACCCAGACCTCACCAGCACCTATGGAACAGCTCAACCCCCATAGAACATACATTCGTCTCACCTACGCTTGGCATGTCCTCCAAGACCGACCCGTAGGAACCATGTGTGAGGCGTAAAAACACAAAAATATTGATAAGCATAGCAATAGACATGCTGATCGGTAGGAATATGGGTACCTTTAATGTTTCATTTTGCTTTGCTTTGATTGCTAATTTTCCTATAATAACATATTGCATTTACAAAGAAAGAAAATGAGCAATACAAAAGAACTGATGACGAATGGTGCAGAAGCATGAACCCAGAGAGACAGGGAAGCTTGCTTCCTCTCACGTGGACTACTGAATATTCACCACACAGCCTGAGACTGCTCTAGCCATGCATGTAGTATCTCAGGGCCTGGATGGCGCTGAAATGTAGGCAAATCAGGCCAAGGCCAAGCCAGTACCCCGCTTAGCCAACCTCAACCGCATCGCATCTCCCTACCGATGCATCGAGGATCCCTGGGCCCCGCCTGCCCAGGCTCCTTCAGGCCAGGACGCTGGGGTGGTCTGCAGCCACCTGTACCAGTCAGGACACGTTTTTTCTACCTCGGTCCCTGTCCTTCACCTTGAGCCAACTCCAAGACAGGGAAGCCAGAGGACACTGGGGACAGGCAAGCAGTGACCACTGGTTCCGCGGCTTCTCAGAGCCCAGACATCCTTATTCGTCACTGCCACGGGGGCCTCCAGCCCCAGCAGCGCCCGTCACTTCGGGATGTGCCCGCCACACCTGCTCCTCCCTGGTGGCTGAGCCCCTTCCTGGCCTTGCCAACCCCCAGGACGTGGACAGAACTGCAGCCTCCGCCTGAGGACGCCCCAGGCCTTTCCCTGATCCCCGAGGGCTGCCTCCTCTGCAGACACTTTGTGACACTTGTGTTCCAGCCTGCGCACAGCTGTGACACCTGAAGCCTCCGGATGCCACTTTAGGAAGGAGACCTTGCCCCACACTGCCGGTGCTGCTGGCCGGGCCGAGCATGAAAATCAGGAGGCTCAGCACCCGGATGCCCGGCGGGTTGGCCGTCTCTTGGTCACCTGTTCTGTGAGCCTGACTATCCTATCGTGGGTCACCTGGGTCACCACGCCCTCATAAAGAAACGTCACACAACTGGGAAGGGATGACAGCACCAGCCCTGCAAACAAAAGCGTGAAAAATCAGAAACTAAATGAGAAAGGAACACTGGCGCCAGCTGGGCAGGTTGCGTCCTGAAAGCCCTTGGGTCAACTATGGGCAACTGAGGGGGTTCACAGGCTCTGGTGGTGTCCGGTGTCCGGGTCAGCAGTAAAACAGTTCTGAGAGCTGACAGCAGTCAGGGAAGCCTCGAGAGGTACTGGAGCAGCAGTGGCCCACACCTGAAATCCCTGTCCCAAGGGAGGCTGAGGCAGGAGGGTCACCAAGAGTTTGAAGGTAGCCTGGGCCACACAGTGAAACTCTGACTCAAAAACAAAAGGAACTGACCAACCCTAAAATTTGGCCTGCTGAGTCAAGGTGGAAAGGAGAGGGCAGGTCTCAACGCACCGGTTGCACAGGTCTGAGCTGGGAGAAAGCTGGGCGATGTGGCCCAGCAGGTGCTGGTGGCCAAGGGCCAGGTGAGATCAGACGAGCTGGGCAGGGGTGACATATGCTCTCCCGGGCGCAGCTGCACCTGCAGGCCTCAGAATACCGCTGGGCCTGGGGCTGGGAGATAGCCAGCACACACACACCCCCCACACACACACACACACGCACTGCTTGCTCCTAGAGGGCCCCAGGCCCACGCCCCTTAAGGAGAGGGCAGGAGCAGCCCAGGGCAGGGGGCGTGGCGTGGCGCGGCTCCTTGGAACTCCGGTCCTCACTGCTATAGACTATGTAAGGCTGAGATCCGGTGGGCACCCTCCAACTTCGTTTTCGAAAGTGTGGCTACTCTGGTTGTGGCTCTCCAGAGATTCTGAAATCAGCGGTACGTTTCTACAGAATTCCACAGGGATTTCTGACCAGCGTTCTGCTGAATCTGTGCATGAATTCTGATTGAACTGGTATCTTCATACCGAGTCCTTCACCAACAGGGTGTGGTGTATCTTTATTTTTCTTTTAGGCCTTTGACTTTTAACAGCACTTTACACTTCCCAGCACTCAGACCTTATAGGGGAGATACTTTCATGCTTTATGAAGACCACTGTAAGGAGCTGGGGATGTAACTCAGCGGCACAGCGTCTGCCTGGCAAGTGCAAGGTCCTGAGTTGGATTCCTGGTTAAGAAAAAAAAATCAGCGTAAGAAGTAATTTTAACACTTCAGTTTCTAAATGTTCACTGCCGCTAAGTAGAAGTTCAACCAACTTTTGCATTCTGACTCTGCTAAACCTATTAGCCTTAGGGTAGCTTTCTTTAAATTCTCCGGTGCCAGGCATGGTGGCGCATGCCTGTAATCCCAGCACTCAGAAGGCTGAGGCAGGAGGATACTGAGAGCTCAAGGCCAGCCGGGGCTACACAGAGTTCCAGGCCAGGTTGAACTACATAGCGAGACCCTGTCTCAAACAAAAAAATCGCTGGCTTTCCTGCTGTACAGGCGATCATGTCATGTACAAATGGCCGTGGCCTTACTGACTCACTTCCATCTGGGTGCCCGCCTTACTGTATAGCAACCTCTGTACAGTGCTGAGACAGAGTCTGGTTCCAGTGCTGGAAAATACTGTCTCACCCGTTACCAGGTTTATTCTTAGTTTGCTGTAGTTATTTGGTTTTTGGTCGTAAGTGGCTACTGGATTTTTTTCCCATCTTTTGGGGAGAACTGCATGAGATAATTCACGTGCCATGTTACTCATCCTTTCAGGGATGCAGTGTGAAGTTTTTCTATATTCACTGTCATTTTCCGCATTGTTTGAGATGATCCTTTAGTTTTTCTTTTGTGTATTATTGAGTTGCACTTATGTCTTTGAATACTGGATCAACCTTTTACTCCTGGGATAGTCTTTTCTTGGGTGTGACATTTTCTTTTAATATACTGCCAGATTTCATTTGCTAATAAAAAGTCCCTGTGAACTTAGGTAGTACCGTGCATACACTTTTCTTACTGCTTTTGAGTAGAAACCAAGAATGTCTTAAATGCTGCCCCAAATTTACCATTGAGAAGGAAGTATTTAATTTTTTAAAACGTCACTATTCATCTGGCTCAGTGAGAAGTGCTTTCTGGCAGTCACAGGCCTCAGAGTCAGTCTCTATCGCGAAGGGGAAGTAGATTAAAAGTACAGTTGGCATTCGATCTACCGATAACGATAAAGTGTACATGGAAAAAAAGCCTTAGAAATAGAAATAGAAATAGAGAAAATAACCCCAGTAGTAAAGATGGTAGCTGATCTGCTTCCCTTGGCCTGGAGCGGCTGCCCCCAAATTCCCACCTAAGACGGTTAAGGGGAGCAGCGAGACCAGAGGCAGGGCTAGGTCCTTCACTTACAAACTCAGTTCCTTACTAGTGCTACAGAACAAAAAAATACAAACCTTTCTAAAGGCATTTTTATTCACGTTTTACGTAAGACCGAGAAAGTATCAATTATTAAATACCAAGAGGGGAGCTCACGCTGTGTGCCCCGCCCACCCTTCCACTGCTGTTTGGATTGTGGGCCATGCACCAAGACTCCAGTTCCTCTCCCCCCTGGAAACTGAGGAAGGTGCGCATCAGGAGGAGGTGAGGCTTCCACTCTCAGAAGTGGATAAGGAAGATGGTTTTCTCATTTCAAAGCAATCCGTGTTGGTGAGCGTGGTGGCGCATGCCTGTGTTCCTAGCGTTCGGGAGGCTGAGGCAGGAGGATCGCCATGAGTTCAAGGCCAGCCTTAACTGTGTGGCAAGACCCTGTCTCAAGAAGGAAAAAAAACAAAACAAAGAGCCCAAACAAACAAAAAAACAATTTGTGTTAATGATAACTGGATAGAGTTCTCTTTTCAGCTGGATGGTTTCAGAGTTACCTCAAACTTACCTGAAAATCAGATAATTTAGAAGTTTCTTGCATGTTGAGTAGTTAAAGAAAAAAAAAATGCAAAATGTTTTTACAGAATAGTATAAATGTTTATTTTCTGTATGATTTACTTTCCTGTCCTGTTTTTTACAATATAGAAAAGAGTATTCTTTGAATAGCTCTAGTAAATATAAATTTAATCATTCTATCTTGGGATGTAAATAGAGCTAAAAAGTTATATACCCAACACTCCCCAAATAGTCTTTTAAAATGGTTTGAATGAGCCAGTGGCTGTTAATCTGGTTCAGCAATTTGATGCAAAGGCCTAGATACAAAAAGTTGTTTAGTAAGCGCTGCACAGGAAGAAAAGGGCTTCATACTGAGATAGCCTCTTGAAAATCAGAAACTAGTAGCATTTGATTGCACCTTCGAATTTTTACAAGCAAAACATTCTTGTTTTACAAGCAAAACAAAATGCCATCATACATAATCTACAATTGTAATCAAAATTTCACATTTTCTGCACACTGTATATAAATACACATCACAACGGTGCAATTAGAATTAACACAGAATATATACAAAATGAACAAAGTTTATGTTTAGACCAAAAACTTATTGCAATTTTTGAAAAATAACTTGATTAGATATTTTTATCCTCTTACACTAATTTACATTTATACAAATTTCAATGAGGCCTACTAGATTGAGGTGCTAGGAATGCCTGCACTATCTACATTTAAAGTTACTGCACTATACTTTTATAAACCCAGATTTCAAAAGGAGGAGGATACTTTAATGAATAACGGAATCCTCTTTTGGATTACTTAATTTCTATTGCCTATATCTTGCATGTTCATGTGAACATATATACACACTTAATACATACAACTATAGAGTCCTTGTAGGAGATATAATGATCATATGTACTGATAATTACTGAGGATTATGGTACCTAACAAAACGTCTGAATTCCAACATGGTTTGTTTTGTCATAAAATCAAGAGTCCTACTACCATAGGCCCTTAAACTCACAGTCTAATTTCTGAAAATGATTTAGCCTATTTTACCAATTACATGAAAACACACACACCCTCAGCTTAAGAAATCACTGGCTAAAAACAATGCCATCATAAACTTCCCTTATAGAAAGAAATTCCACTACAACTTTGAAAGCTTTGTTACTGAGACCTACGTCAGTAAACCAAGTACAAGTCACATGTTGGTCTGAAAGTTCTTAGTTCATAAATCTACAAAGACAGCTGTATAGAGAAAAATCCTTCCTTAAATTCATCTCTTACAGCTTCAATATTCCTTATTTCTCCATCCCAGCTAAATTTGATACTTGATTATATGAAGTTCTATAATATCTCTACATCATTTTTACTTATATTCACACACCTCTCACTTTACTGGTAGCCAGTAATCACTCTGCCAGCCTAATTCCAGCACACGCCATCCCCGGACAGAACACGGAGACACCTTGAGCGCTCCCCGCCACTCGCTATAGAAACACACTGTACACCTTCTAAAAATCACCTCCTGTCCCTTCATCTGTGTGCATGTGCGAAAACCAATTTTCATTTAAAAACTGTGCCTGGGGATTACTTCCTCCTTTCCTACTCCAGAATCCAGCTGGAAAAAGCTGTTTTTTCTTTAAAAGAGTGCTTTTTGCAACACAAGTGCCATCTAAATACATTCCATCAGAATTTCTATAGACCTTCTACCTGCGTATATTCCAGAGTGACTGCACGGGCCTCGCGCTGCTTTGACTTTCTCTACTGAACGAAGCCATACAACACCACACGTTATAAATTCCATAATTTATAAAATGCTCCTTCTTGATAGGATCAGAAAGAACATCTGATTCTTAAGAAACCCAAGCAAATTAAAAATCTACATAATACAATAAAAATTAAAAAGAAAAACTCAATTTAGAAGGGGTGTAGGCAGAATTAACTAAGATTTAAAATGTCTGAATTTCGTTTAAAATTTCTTCTCTTTCAGTATTATAATTTCAGGTCTCTTAAAACAAGGACTGAGTTAAAATACAATAATCGTTAACTTATCATCTAGAAAGTCAAGTGTCCCTGCACCCTGCGTTTTCTGTACAGCTCCACTCCCCCGTCTTCCATGTGCAGGTCAGCAGTTCATGGCGCACGGGTCACTTTTTGCTTTTCCTGCAGAGTTGATGACGCTCATCAGACAGCGCCCGAACTCCTCCAGTATCATCCGCTCGGCCGCAGCCTTTGACTTCCCCTTCTTGTCCGCTTGCTCTGCCTGGGCAAGCAGGCAGTTACACGTGGCCTCGGCTACTTCCTTGGTGACAAAGGTGAATGGCAACCTGAAATGGTATTTGGGAGAGAGCGAGAGAAGGTGGTGATGCCTGAGTGACAACGCCAAGGTGCTTGGAAGCCTGTAGCACCTACACCCTGGCCACACACAAATACCCTAAAGAGCTTTGGAGGCCGGGCATGGTGGCATATGCCTAGAATCCCAGCTGGGGAGGCTGAGGCAGGAGGATCGCCGCAAATTTGAGGCCCGCCTGGGATACGTAGTGAGTTCAAGGCTAGCCTGGACTACACAGTGAAACCCTGACTCAAAAAAAAAGAGCTTTGCGGTCATACTGGGTTTATCAAGGGCATATGCGGTGGTGTACATCTGTAATCTTAGCACTGAGGAGGCTGAGGCAGGAAGATCATGAATTTTAGGCCAACATGGCCTATACAGTGAGACCTTGGTCTCAAAAAACACAAATCAATCAGTCAATTGATCATCAATCCAAAATAGCCTCACAGTTCCAGATTTTAAACACTCAAAAAAAGGTTTATTAACATGCTGATGTAACTTTACAAGGGTTTTTTTTTTTTTTAAAAAGTTTTCATTGTATTGTATAACCTCATGTTTGCACTTCATATCATGAAGATTTCCAGGCCAGGGATATAGCTTGGTAGCACAGGTGCCTGCCTGGCAAGCACAAGGTCCTGAGTTCAATTCCCAGTACCCGCCCCTCGCAAAAAAAATTTTCCCAAGTGGAAAAATGTTGTGTTTTACCCTAGTAGTACCTTTAATTTCCAAAGAAGATCAGACTCAATCATCTAAAAGATTATTAAAAGGTCAGCCACGGTCCCTGTCCTAACCCTAACTGACCTGTCTGCACATTTCCATTTACTTCCATCAGGAAACATCTGTGCAGTACAGGTGTGAGTGTTCTTTAGAACTAACTGCTGAGCCGGGCATGGTGGTACACACCTATAATCCCAGCACTTGGGAGGCTGAGGCAGAAGGATAGTTCTGAGTTCGAGAACAGCCTGGGCTACAAAGTGAGCTTAAGGCCAGCCTGAACTGCAAAGTGAGACCCTGTCTCAAAAAGACCAAAAAAAAAAGAACTAATTGCTGAACTATTTTGTACAGGAAGAAAGCCTTTTGTTTATTTTTTTAATGGTACTAAGGATTAACCCAAGGGCCTTCACACTGAGCTACATCTTCAGCCTTTTAATTTTTTTTCAATTTGAGACAGGGTATCATATTGCCAAGTCTCTTGGTTACCCAGGCCTATTTTGTGATCCTCCTGCCTCTGCCTCCTTGAGGGCTAGGATTACAGGTGTGTGCCACAATTGGCTAAAAGCCCTACTTTTACAAGCACTAGATCTTACTTCAACTTAGAAATACATTTACAGGGCTTACTCCACTTAATTTTTCAAACTAATCTATAAAAGAGACTAAATAAAAGACTACAACATTAGAATATGATGGGTAGCCCCCAGGATGGGAAAAGTGTTCCAAGAACACAAAAAAAAAATAGGTAAGAAAATGCAAAACTATGAGTAGCTATCCTCACCAAAAAAGGTGTAAAAAATTTGCCTTTTTATAAATTACATAGGTACTGCATCTTAGCAGGGAGAAATCTAATTAAATTAAGCACAGCAAACTGAAGCATCACTTTGTATTTCGGAATTGCAAAATGTATCTGACAGTGATTTTTCTGCTATCCTTAAATTCTTTTAAAAGCAACTAAAATGAAAAGAAATATAAAATTCAGGTTTGCAGCAATCAAAAGTATGAACTCGGTTTTGCATCCCCCAAAAGAAACCTTACCAAAAATGCAGGTCTGAGAAACAGCACGTGTTAGAGGCTGCGGACTTACTTTCCTCCCCCGCTGCTCAAGGCTGGCGCGGGCCTGGTGAGCAGGTCGGAAATCTGAGAGGACAGCTTGGTCTTGGCCGCCGTCTGCTGCTGCACCCTGACTTCGGCCGCGTCTGCCAAGTGCATGAGTGTCTTTCTTTCTGGGCTTTCTTCAAAATTCTTACAGCCAATACACTTGCAGATCGAGGAACACATTATTTTTGCCTGAAAGATGTACAAAAAGTTTCCAAATCAAAATCTATAAGCAGATGCAACAATCAAATCAACAGACAACATTACGGGGCCAACTGACGTAAGATTAGACGGAAGCACCTTTTGCGACAGACTAAGGGGGCTAACTCCACACGCGGAGGGACGGGACAGCCCGCACACCGCGCACGTCCTTTCCCGCCAACTCTGCCCGCGGTAAGGACTCGCCCTCACTGGGAACGCACAGCTTCTCCGTCAGGAGCGTGAATGAGACACTAAGGTATCGCCACCGACAGCCACTCAGAACCCAGCCACCTCAGCCCAACTGCCACTCACATGCCAGTGACCACACGGTTTTACACAAAAGGGGTCTCACGCACACTAGGGCGGCGATGGCAAGCCTTTCAGACCACTCAGTAACGCCCGCTGTGGCACGCGCGCGACAGGTGCACCACCTCTGTCGCGGCTGCACTGGCTGTCAACCACTGTAACCTAGGAATCAAGCCAGGGGTGTTTTACCACGGAGCTACATCCCCAGCCCTGTGTATTTACTATTCTGGGGACAAGGCCTCCCTGAATGGCCCCGGCTGGACTCGAACTCGGAAATCAGAGCCAGAGCAGCTGGGAGTGCAGGCGTGCGCCTCCACGCCTGACCCACGCGCTGCGCTGACTGCACACACTTTCTCACTGCACCGCCTTCCGGCTCCAGGCCCCGAGCCCTCTGGGCCCAGGAAGCAGTGTGCTCTGCCGTGGAAGAACGTGAAATATACTCATGAGACGCAGGCCTTAGGTCCGGAGAGCAATTAACAATTGTAGAATTCTCCCTCTGAGCTTGTTTTACACAATCACGTGCCTATCTTTCCACAGCTGCTTTCAGTACACGCCGAGAGCTCACGGGTTCCTCCTGCCTGTCACCTGCGGAGCTGGGATGCGTTCTGTTTAGTGGCTGGGTGGGATTCCTGGTGTACGTAATGTGACACTTTATTGGGCACTCATTCCTCCACTGATGGGTATTCTAGTTCCTGGGCAACACACATAATGCATGAAAAGATTCTGGAGTGGGTAAAAATGATAGTGTTATTTTTCTGAGATAGATTTTTAGAAAAGAATTCCCTGGGCTAAGGTATGTGTTTCTGAATTTTAAGAGATGTGGTCAGACTTTTTTTTCAGCTGTACCACTTCACATTTCATCACCAGTATATAAATTAAGACTTTCCTATATTCCCTATAACAATGGATGTAATGACTCTTTAGTATTTGTCAGTCTCACTGGGGAGAGCATCGTTCTTTACATTTCCCTGACTGTTACAGAATTCTTCCCATGAAAATTTAAATGAAATTACTGCCCTATCTCTATAGCACCTAGCAATGTAAACTGACCACATTATGAATACATTTACCCCACTCCTTTGTGCAGGAGAGTACTGAGGGTTGAATCCAGGTACTCACTCTATCACTGAGCTACATCCTTAACCCCATCTGTCGTGTGTCTGTCTGTCTGTCTGTCTGTCTTATCTATGTGACCCTCCTGCCTCAATCTCTCTTGTGCAGCGATTACAGGCGAGCACACCACCACACCGAGCTGTCCTGCTTCTTTCCTGCAAGGCACAGATGAATGCCATTTTTATCAACAGATTAATGGCTGCACACGTGCATTACTTGGGTTATTGTCAGCCTGTGTGGGAATCTGGCCAAATGACACTTATTAAGCCTCTAAAGATGAAGAGAGAAAAATCCCTGGCCTGGATGCAGGGGGACGAATGTATCAGTGGTGGTAATTTGGATTGGTTTTTGGTTTTTTGGGGGTGCTGGGAGTCATGCCCAGGGCCTTACACACACGAGGCCAAGCGCTTCTCCACTGAGCTCCATCCCTAGACCAGAACTGTATTTTAGGAATCACAGGAAAGATACCAATGAATGCTAAAAGGAGCTCAGGCGAGAGAAACAGCAGCAACAGGGCACCCACTCTGCTCCACTGACTCCTCTCAGGGAGTCCAAGACACAGCCATTTAAACAAGGCGGGCGGCCTATGCTGCAAGCATGAGAAAGGGCCATGAACGTGCTGCTCGCACGCCAACCAACCCAGCTGAGAAGCCAGCCATGCGGCCAAGGTGTCGAGGTAACAGACTTCAACACGAGCCATGGGACAACATGGGAAATGCACGGTGCTCCAACCAGCCACTGCCGTTTATAGTTCAGCACGTCCCGTGCTCTTCTGCCCCGTGACTTTGGGGTAACACAGCTGCTGGGCACTGGATCTGTTCCACGGCCTTTTCTACATCTATTAATCCACAGACACGTTAACCAGTTCAGGAAGCGAGTAGTTCCAGGATGTCTGAGTTTCACAGGCCCGGCCCGTATGGACTGAATATGACAGGGTTTCGCGTTTACCACCTAGCATTATAACAATTTCCACCTTTCACCTCGTTATGGACTTGGTTTGATAGCCGCCCCACCCCCCAATCCAAACCGCTTGTTAATGTTCACATACTCATGACAGATTTTGTATGATGTGGTTTAAACACAAGCCTATTCTGATCAGGCTTCAAACAGAAGACATAGTCAAAATATTCTAGGACTGGATAAAAACCTTGGTGAATTTTGAGATGTTACTTTCAAAAAGTCTTCATTTTATACAATTTTTACTCGCACTGACTGTAGAACTAACAGAATGTCACTGTATTATCCTACCCTACTTTATCTTTTATTTGGTAAACCTGGGCAGGATTCATCACACATCTTTTTATAACACATCTGATGGACGTCAAACTGCAGGACACACCTGACCGAGGGGAGGGGACCACTGGTGGCCTTCCTGCCAGACTGAAAGGAGTCCCCTGCTGCGCGTGAGCTCCGAGAGGTCGGAGAGCTGGATGAGAAGGCCGGCGGTGAAGCCTCCCGTGTGCCGGGAAGCCCAGGGTGGGCAGCAGGACTAACCTGCCCACCAGCCTGGTACATGAAGCTTTAACGATGAAATACACGGCTGCGTTTTGTCTGAAGTGAGGGGGCAGCTACTTCCTCCAGGGAAGACGGCTGGCCCCCAAATGCAGAGCCTGCTGCTTGTGATAGTGACAGCGAGAATGGACGCGGTCAGCTCAGGGGGCCAGGAACCCCCCAGCAATACTCCACCTCCTCCCGTCACTTCCACGCTCACGAGGCAAACTCTAACAGAACTTCCTGTCCACAGAGCGCTGCTCCTGAAGAGCGCACTGCTGGTGTGCGGTCGGGACAACCCCTGTTCGCAGGGCGGCGCCTGGAGCGCAGGCTGTTGCACATGTGCGTGTATCTCAGAAAAGCCCATGGAGAGCAGCACGTAGCGCTGACGCTTGGCTGGAGACACCACTGTAGTCTGCCACCCTCTGACCCCGCTATTTTTACTGACACTCCACGTGCAGGTGCTGTGGTGCGCACGCCTCCCGTCATGACGCGGCAGGCTGGCCCCGAGACTCTAGCCGTCCCGGCAAGCACAGGCTCGCTGCCCTGAAGCCCTGCTTCCTCCTCAGCCAGGGCCGAGACCAGCTGTGAGACTCCCACCCGTCACCAAGCCTTGCGCGGTTTTCTGAAGGCGGTCAGGAGACACCCCCGCCGCAGCTCACCTCGTAGCACTCGCAGTAGTTCTTGAGACACCCCGAGCGCTTGCAGTTGCAGCCCTTGCTGTGCCGCCGGTCGGACTCTCCCTCCTTGCCCTTCCCGATCTTGGGCTTGAAGGCTTCTGGGTTTCTGTCTAGGCAGGCCTGCCACACAGAATGAAGTCACACACACTATGCATGCACACTGCACAGGTCATTACACCGTTCTTTATAAGACAACGGGGTTTTAAAAATAAAACCAAGAGAAACGAGATTTTTGTCATATGAATGAAAAATAATCACCTTAATTGCTTTTTGCCTTTCATTTTCATGTTCCAAATTGTTGTAACAATTAGTACAATTGCAGTTATTGCAGAATTCACCATTTGCAAAGCAGTCACAATATCTGGAAGGTAAAAAGCAGTCTAAGATTAAGTCACTGAAATAAAGCTAGAAACCAGCTCACTATTTACACACATGCATAATGCATGTGGTAGAGCTCTCAGAAATAAATGCACCCAGCACCACCTAGTAGCTGAGTTAACAAAACACATTGCCAGACTCAAAATCTAAATCTCCAATCCCTAGAATCTGGGCCTAGAAACTTACTCTAAATACTAACAGCTGCCAGCATTAGAGCTATAGGATTTTATGCGTCCCCAGGTGAGTTATTTCAAAATCCTAAGACAGGAAAAACATCCCTTAAGAAGCCAGAGCAGCGCTGCTTTGGCTTCTGAGCCCCTCACACACAGTGCTGCTCCCGAACGACCTCATCTTCTAGCTGAGCGCTGCAC
Source organism: Chinchilla lanigera (assembly GCF_000276665.1). Taxonomy (NCBI): domain Eukaryota; kingdom Metazoa; phylum Chordata; class Mammalia; order Rodentia; family Chinchillidae; genus Chinchilla; species Chinchilla lanigera. The sequence goes on along the minus strand of NW_004955474.1, from coordinate 6,652,294 downwards.
ACCAAACCCGAGGGTCATGAGCGCCTGTCACTAAGGACACACCCGGGCCTGTCTTGTGTGGCGTGTCCCTAGCCCATGACTCGGGCATCACGAAGTCATCCAGACCATGTCCTCTCATCCCTGGAAACACACTTCCGCACTGCTGTGTGTGTGCATACATGTCACTGTCCATTTAAATTACTTAGACTTATGAAATCGGTCTGTTAAGAATTTAAATTAGCTCTACTTAGAAAATAGAAAACACACTTACAATTTCAAACACAGAGATTTGGTACAATTACAGGGCTTTCTGGGCCGACTGGCAGACTCTGATGGGATTATCCTATACAAACACACAAAAATACACATTTTAATCCATGAAACATAACTACAACTATAAAAGTCTCCAATCTATAATGTTCTCCTAAAATAAAGCTTCAACAAATGTATCCATCGCTAATAAAAGCCTGCTATGTTATTCCATGTAAATACATATTTTAAAGTTATCAATAACTGTATAGAACACTCCTCAAATACCCTTCCTTCTGAGAGAACAAAAGGGGGAAACAGCTCAAAACCTTGGGGTTCAATTATACAAGACAGCGAGGGGAAGGCGATGGGAGGCACCAGGCTTCGGACAGGGACAGGTGCCCTGGCACTGCTGCCAGCCAGACGCAAAGGCAGAACCAAGACGTCAACCAACGGAACACAAACCAAGAGCCTCACCTAATTTAAAAATAGTTAACATTACTTTAAAAACATATTCAGCATGAGAGAGAGAGAGAATAAATGTGGCAAAGTTGGTGAATCTGAATAAAGGGCACCTGGAGTTCTTTATTTCTGTAACTTGTCTGTTTAAAGTATTTCAAAATAAAAAGTACTTTAGAGGACTGTTCTTATGGCTTTAAGGGAAAAAAAAATCAAATACGATGTGTTTTGGAATAAATATACTTAATGCTGGATTTCAGTCAATTCAACAACCTAACACACACGTTTTCAAAGCACTCACCCGTTGAATGGAAGCCTTGCCTGGGTCTGGATCCCAGATGTCCCAGTGAAGGTAGAGTTGCTAGCTATGGACACGTACGAAGACTGCTGCAGCTGTGTGTAAAGAAGGTGAGTTAAGGTCAAATCTGAAACATGGACAACTCTCTCAGATGCAGATTGTGAGAAGCACAAATTCATCTACCAAGGTAGAAAACAATATAATGAAGAACTCATACAAACACCTACTTCCTGCAAGCGTTTATTTTTTTGAGACAGGGTTTCATATGTAGCCCAGGCTGGCCTCCAACTCAAGATAAAACCTTCTGCTTCAGCCTCCCTAGTGCTGAAATTGCAGGTATGTACCACCATGCATAGTTTTATGGAGCTCTTTTTAACACTAGAGGTGAAATAACCTGAATATTTTAATAATAATACTAAATGCTATAAATGTAGAAAAATTATTTCATAGGAGTATGTCAGAATTATAGAAAATTTAAAAAAAAAAAACATGTACTGCAAATTCTAGATGGATACCCTAAAAGTACTGAAATAACTTGCACTGGTTAAAAAAAATGTGCTCTACTTGCAAACACACCCTATGTTGATCATTAATCACATCACAAATCATAGATGAAGTTACATGCGTAACTGAGCTTTCACTTTACAGGGGTTTCTTTCTCTTCCTTCCTTTCTCATCCTCTTTCCTCCCTCCTTTCCTTGCAGTGCTGGTGGTGGAGCAGGACCTTGCACATGCTGGATGAATATTCTAGACCAGCTCAGCTCCATTCCCCCAGCCCACCGATTTCTAAACACAGAAAAGGTAATGATAAGAATACTGACTGGCTGAGGTGGCCCCTGCAGCCCGGGAGGCTACAACAGAAGAATCACAAATTTGAGCCCACTCTGGGCAACTTAGCAAAACTGTTTCAAAAACAACAAATGAACAAAAAGGTCTGGGGCTGTAGCTCCACACACAGGCCCCAGTTCAATCCCTACCACAAGGGCGGGCGAGGGTGGGGGTGGGAACTTGAACGAACATTTGTTGGGTGTAGTGGCATATGCCAGTAATCCTAGTACTCAGGGAGGCTGAGTCAGGAGGATCGTAAGTTCAATTCCTATTTGAGCAACTTAATGATATGCTGCCTCAAAAAATAAAAGGAGCTGGGGATGTAGCTCAGTGGTACAGCCCTTCGGTTTGATCCCCAGTGCCAACAAAGCAAAACAAAACAAAGCAAAGCAAAATAACAAACCTCAACACTAGTCTGCATACGTTTCATTTGAAGTACCCGTACTGGTTTCTGTTTCTCTCCGACAATGGGAGCCAACTGCCTCAATACTTGAGAACACTGGATCCTTGCATGACAAAGAAACCCGCCACCTGCTCCCTGAAGTGGCGTGCCACACCTGGACAACCGGGGGTGCATGACTCGTCCTAGCAAGGCAGCTCCACGACAGCGGCTCAGCCACTGGAACAGTCACCTGGAGATGCCTCCTATGGTTTACTCTCCAAATACAAGGCAGCGATGCCTGGGTGTGAGGGTGCGCTTAGCACGGGCGCAGTCTCCTAAGCCCCATCTCCCGTCCTCCTGCTCAGCAACCCGCACAACTCCAAACTGCCCACTTTCCAATCTGACTCGTGTCGTGCATTTCTAAACACTGAAAACACAGGAATAAATTCCAGTGCTTCAGATAACATCTCCAGATTTTAGAAAGAACCATGTTAATCTTGAGGGCGATGGTTCTGAATAGTTTCACAATGTGGTAGTGTTAGACATCACCTCTGCAACACAGCGACGTACCTGAGTGACATACTGCGCCGGAAGCACTGCGTAGCCCACATTCCCCGTCCCTGGGGCGGGGGCCAGGACAGTGCCAGGAGGCAGGCTGGTGAGGTTGGGCTGGATCTGGGGCAGCGGCGTGGCGGGCATGATGAGCCGCTGCTGGGGCTGGCCACTGGTTACAATCTGTGATGCTGGATTGATCGGTTTGGGAACAACCTAAAAAAACAGGAAATTTTGTGCTCAATGGTCACAAAAATAAATTTTGTAGCTGCTCAATTCAGTATCACTCTCTTGTACCTAAATCTTAACTCTGAACTGGAGGAGTAAATTGTCACACGGGCAAAACCGAGAAAGAAGTCACGGGATACTCACTTGTTTGACAGCCTGAGCTGGGACGAAGGGGACTGACATCCGCACTGGGGTTGCATTAACAACCACTGGCTTCGCTTTTAAAAGAAGAAAACACATGAACAATTCATAGAAAACAGTACTCAAAACCCTTTTAGACTCCTTCGCTCCCTCAGGTGTCCTCAGGAAGGAGCATCAGGAACCCCATTTGCTGTCGACTTTGTGCCATCTTTAACCGGAGAGTTACCATCCAGAGCTGCCCAGCCCGACCACAAGAGAACTCGCATCTAAGCAGCCACAGTCGGTCTCCAGGCCAAGGAAGCCTGTAGGCTCAAGAAGCACCCGTCCCAACGTCAGAAACCATGCCAGCAAGTGTCTGAGGCTGCCCAGCTTTCTAGATACAAGTCTGCCCTCGTCAGGGGCGCAGGCCCTGCTGAGGAGGTCGGCCACACATACCGGGCCAGGGGCCCCGAGACTCACACAGCAGTGGGGGGTGTGCGCCTCTCGCCCTTGGTAAGCCCTTCTCAGGAAATTAGGGCCTTGGGAAGGATGCTAATACACTTGATGAGCTAGAGCAACTCACTAGGATGCCTCTAGTAAAAGCTACAAATTGATCTCATTACTCCTATAAAGTAACACGTAGCATAGATACGTACTCAGATCTCTTACAGGACAGGAAAGAAAGACGAAAGGGATATATTCAGCTGAATGAAGGGAAACTGCACGGCAGGATGTGTGCTGGGCTGGAGGAAGGCACAGAGGGAGAGGTGAAGGACGCGGCGGGACAGAGAACAGAGAGACGAGAGGACAGGACGGTGGCATGCAGGCAAGGGGAGTGGTCAGCCCGTGTGGGGGTGCACACCTGTGACCCCAGCACTGAGGGAGGCTGAGAAAGGAGGCTCGTAAGTTCGAGTCCAGCTGGGCAACCTAGCAAGACCTTGTCTCAAAGTAAAAAATATAAAGGGGCAGAGCAGCCCCTGGGTTTGATTGCCCCAGTACAGGGGCAGGAAATGGGGGAGAGGAAGAAGCTCAAGGAAGAAGCTGGGGAAATAGCAGCATTGCCAGAAGAGAAAGAAGGTGGACATAATGACAGACACGAAAGTAGAAAAGGAGCGCCAGGCCAGACACTGGAACCCTAAGTGTACTACCATTCTTCCACCTGCCCAGGTCTCCAGCTCCCTCCATCCGCCATCAAAAGCTTGTTCACACTAATGAGAAAACAGGTGAGCCATGTCCTGGGGGGAAATGGATTCTCCACCTGCACACACACACGCACACGCACACGCACATGCACCCTTCATGCACAAGCGCCAGCGGAGTCAAAGGCTGCTCTCCACCGTCAGGCCAGCTACACCCTGGGCTGGCGACTTCTCGGCCCCCATGAAGTAAGCACTGCATGGCGAGAGAATAAAACTGGATACCCTCAGTCAATTTCATGAAGAATGCTATGAAAAGATTTTCTTCCAAAATCATTTTAGAATGGGATTAGAAAATATAATTACTTGACGTGTCCAATTTAGTAGAATACATAAGAAAATGCTGTTGACTCCATTTTCTCAAAGGCAAATGAGCTGCTAGCAATAGGCAGCTCCAATTCTGATGTCTTAGTAAGATGAGAAAGCAACCAACTAGTCTTTGTGTCCTACCACAGAGCTATATCCCAGCGCCTCTATTTACTTTAATAAACATTCACCATTCACTAGCCATCAACTTCTTCTGTTTTTGAAAAACACACACACACACAAACACACGCACACAGGCCTTGCTATGTAGGTCAGGCTGGCCTCAAACTTGCAGCAATCCTCCTGCCTCAGCCTCTCAAGTGTTGTGATTACAGGTGTGTGCCACCACACCTGGCCTCAGTTGCTTTTTGACACTGCTGGAATATAAAGCAGTTTTCCATAGAAAAACTCAAGCTCTAAACTATAAATACCCTGACTCTTTCGTGACATTCAGTTTCTTACAAAGTAAATAAATATGAGAAAGGTTACGTATGTGTCTGGGTTTGATGCAGGTGGTAGGAAGGATTAAACAAAAACAGAAAACACAAGGACCACAAAGAGGGATATCTTCTAGGAAAACTACAACTGAGCAAAGCAACAGAACATTTTAGTCACTTTATATTAGCAAATATAGATTCAAAAGAAGTACTATTCAAACTTAGAGAAAAAGCAATATTAAGTCCTTATTTATTTGGATCTTGCCTATTTCTCATTTCAACTGACCCAAATTGTACCAAGGAGCTAGGTTTCAAAACTAAAATAACTAACTTTTATTAATTATTTCACTATCAGAGCCAGGCGTGGTGGCGCACACCTGTAATCCCGGCACTCAGGAGGCTGAGACAGGAGGATTGTTGAGTTCGAGGCCAGCCTGGGCTACAAAGTGAGCTCAAGGTCAGCCTGAACTGTGTAGCAAGACCCTGTCTCAAAAAAAGAGAAAAAAAAATTATTATTTAAAATTATTTTATTAATTAAAATAAATGATTTCAAGTACAGTAACTGTGACTATCCAGTATTACAGCACACCTCTAGCTACTCATCTCCAGCAGGAGGAAATGCTCGTTATAGGCCGCTTTGGTCTAGCTCACCATCTTCTTCAACAGCTGCGGGTTCCAACTACCAGCTGAAATGAGCATTTGATCAGAAGTCCAACAAGAAAAGGACCCATACGCTTAACAGCTCTAGCACTCATCGCTACTTCGAACAGCGGGTACTCACCTTGCTGCAGGGGCTGGGTGTTGGTGCTGGGGTTCTGGCTGGTGGGCGGGGTGGAGCTGCTGGCGGTGGTGGCGGTGACGAGGCGGACATAGTGGAACTTGCTGCCAGGCACTTGGATCTGCTGGACATTGGGCGAGGTGGCCAGAGGAATAATTGTCTTAAACTGCGATGTGCTCACGCCTCCGACCGTGATAGTCTGCACAGCTGATTTCACTGCCTGTTAAACCACAGGACATTAGCATTATTCCGGGATGCAACTTTCCTGCTCTTTGGCCTTAGGACAGTCGCCCAGGGAATAAAGAATGTTCCTGAACTTCATCAAAAACTGCTGGAAGAAACAAGCTGTTCCAAGAGAAATGAAAGGGAATGATAACGAATGTAAGGGTGAAATCTAAATGTATGAATTCTTCCTCCCATTGCTAATAGTTAACCTGCTTGATCATCCAGCTCACAGGACTTGCTATGGAGAAATTACTTCTTAATTTATAAGAACTCCCACAATTTTGACACTGTTAGGTAAAATTTGTAAGAAAGAAATTATTTTAAAATTCCCACGGTGAAGTTCCATATTCCAAAGAGAAAAGGATAGAGGTATCTCCGCCAAAGTAACTGTAATAAAGTTTATATTCACTTGCTCCAAAGAAGAAAAAGAGCCCTCCCCGCAATCCTGGAAAATACCCTTACCAGGCCCGGTGCACGCTGAAAGGCCAACCATCCCCACCCCCAGAGGCGAAAGGACCCACTTAACCTGGGCAGCATGCAAATTCAGTATGAAACCACCCCATACTGGTTATCTAGGGAAACTTACCCGTTTTAGGTGAATCGGATCTTAGCCAATATAATCATTTTAATTAATTTTAACCCTTTCCTTCAGTTTCACAGAAAGCAGCGAGACTTCCCCCAAAGCTGAACGAAACATCAGACGCACAGCAGGAGAAATGAGTCCTCTGGGAGGCCCCTAACACATGCGGCTTACTGCATCCGCAGCCCAGGCCCCAGCAAGGTCCTCCCACTGGCTGCACATGGTATTCTCTAAAGGGCTGTGTTTCACCTGCTCTGCAGAAAGCCTACACGGTGGAAGACAATGGCCACACAATGGAGGCTCTTTCCTGTACTCACTATGAGAAAAATAACTTCTGAAAGTCATTCTTAAATGTTTCAACATTTCTAGAAAAGCCCAGGAGAAAACAACGGAGAGCGTCCTCTGACGTTCAGTCGAACGCGTTACAGTCCAAGGGGATGATTTCGGCCTAATTAACGTATGATCACTTGGCAGAAGCACTGAGAAGCCAACTCACAGACACAGCTCACACCCGCAGCAGTCAGTGAATGACATGAAAGCAGGAAGCACAAAGAATACAATGCACAGACACGCAAGTTGCTGCACACTCCAGCAACCTATGGGGCTAACATGTACGTTGCCATCTACCAGCTCAACACGGGAGGGGGCACTACAAGACGCCTGGAACAGTAGCAGTTCTGCCTGTCAGGCACTTGACACATGAAGGGAATAGTCACAAAAACATCATGCGGGGGCCGGGGATGTAGCTCAGAGGCACAAGTGCTTGCTTGGCAAGTGCAAGGTCCTGAGTTCAATTCCTGGTACAAAAAAAAAAAAACCAACAACCCATGTGGACTAACCAGTTTGAATCTAGCAGCTGCGTTCTGAGTTAGGTGGAGCTCGGCAAGATGCACAGTGCTGTCTTTTTTCCTAGGTTGTATGTGCTTAAGGTGACTCTGTCATGGACACACGCATGCTAAATGGTCTCACACCAGGGAGGTGAGGTACCCCATCCTCTCACACAGTTGCCCTTTTCTGTTTTTGTGCAAGAGCAACTAGAAAGGGTTAACACCACAGGAATCCTAAACACAGTCCAACTGTATCATGTCCAACTGTATCCTGTTGCTATAGGAACCCTGGACTAATTCATCTTCCATATATGCTACTTATCCTCGCCCCTCCTCCCCACTTTCTCTGCTGCCATTGTGGTCCCCAGCCTCCCGGGAAATGTAGATTTGTTCTGCTTTGTACATGTGCTCTTTCGATTAGATTCCATTAAGTGATCTCTTCTCTTTATGCTCACGTACGTCACATAGCATAATGCCTTCAGGTTCATTCACTCTGTGACAAATGGCAAGTTCTTTTTTCAAGGCCAAATAATATTCCACTGTGTGTGTGTGAGGGAGAGAGACAGGGAGACAGAGATGGGGACTGATTGATTCTGTACCCACCAAAGTGTCAGTGGACACTTAGGCTGTTTTGAGCGACCTGCAGTGACATGGGCTACCTGTGTCCGGGAGGCGGTGACTTCATTCCCTTTGGGTTTACATCCGCAGCAGAGTAGCTGGGTCACATGGTGGCAGCTTTCTTCCCTTGAGGTAGAGCACTGCTCTGTGGCCCGGGCAAGTTTCCAACTCGGAGGCTCAGCCTCCTGCATGGATGGGGTGCTGACACACACCAACGCACCGGCTGACGTTTAACTGCTGTAGAAACTCCAGCCTCCCCTTGCACTGCACCAACCTGCAGTCCCCCCAGCACTGTGTGGGGCTCCCTTGTGTGTCACACGCTGGGGGACACAGATCCTTCAGCGTTTGGTCGGCAGCCACCCTACCAGGCGTGAGGCAGACTCACCCTGTCCTGGTAATGACATTGAGCACCTTCTCATCTACCTGTCAGTTTTACATCTTCTTTGGAGAAATATCTTTTTGGGCCCTTTGCCCATTTTTCAATTGGGTTATTTGTTTTTCTTCTTATGAGTTGTACGAGTTCTTGGAAATTTTGGGTGCTGGCCTCTTACTGGGTACATGGTTTGAGAAGATTTTTTTCCCCAATCCATGGACTGGTGTTTCCTTTGCTGTGCACTGCATCTTCGTCTGACGCAGACCCACTTCTTTATTTTTGCTTCTACAATGTTCCCTTTTGGTGTGATACCTCCCTCCCTGCCAAAAAAAAAAAAGTCACAGCCAAGGCCAATACCCAGGAGCTCCTCCCCGTGGAATGCTGCGAGTTCCGGGCTTCCACTCTTCCACCAGGCCTTTCGTCCACTTTGGGGTGGTTTTGTGTTTGGGGTCTGACAAGGGCCTGGCCTCATCCTCTTGCATGCGGCCAGCTCATCCCCACGCACCCTTTCCGTAGCCTGCCCTTCCCCTGCTGGCTACTCTGGGTGCCCTTGATTACATGAGTGGGTTTATCTCTGGGCTTTCAATTCTGTTCCGATGGCTTCTGTGTCTGGATTTTATGCTACTCCCATACTGTTTTGACTGCTACAGCTCTGAAATCACTTTACGCTAATTTTAAGTCAGGAAGTGTGATGCCTGCTCTTTTGAGATTTCATATGAGTTGCAGGATTGTTTTCTGTATTCCCATGAAGGCTGCCATCGAGACGTGCATAGAGACAGGGTCCACATTATCACAGTGCTAATAACTCTTCTGATCCACGAGCATGAATAGCGCTCGTCCATTTGCACCTTCTGAAATTGTATTCATCAGTGTTCTTTTTTCTATCTCTTTACATTCGCCTTTCTGAATCCTACGCTTAAAGTAATAACTTTTACACACTGTATACAACTGGATATTTTTAAAGGAAAAAAAAAAAGACTTGCCAGGCATGGTGGCACACGCCTATAACCCCAGCACCTAGGAGGATGAGGCAGGAGGATCACGTGTTCAAGGCCAGCCTGGGCTACACTGTGAGTTTATGGCCAGCCTCACTACGTAATGAGGTCCTGTCTCAACACAATATAACACAACACAACAGAAAATCTAGACAGTCAAGTTCCATCATTCCCTGGCTTACAGCCTTAAGTAAGTAACAACTTCAGAAAATGGGAAAACGATGCTTTTCTAGGGACTACTGGAAAGATGGAGTGAGCTAAATTGTACAAAATACAAGTTACAATGGTACTTCATTTATGAACTTAATTTGTTTTATGATTTAGGGGGAGATGTCTATGGTGGTCGTGTTTGTTACCTGTTGCGAATTTCCAAATGGAAAGAAAATTTTGCCGAACACTTCGGTTTGCAAACCAACTGTTTGCCACCAGAAGTGCTCATAAACTGAGGCACTACTGTGTAAGTAACATGTCATACACATAAGCGAGCCACTCTGTATTGCCACTAGTATGACTCCTTTAGATAGGGAGACCGAAACTCAGACAGATGGAGTGACTTCCCCAAGGCCACACAGCTAGCAAGGAGCATGGCCCTCGATTTGAAGCAGATCTGACTCCAACACCCATTCTCTTAACCAAGGCATTATACTGTGTTCCACTACAGATGCCCGATGAAGTTACTTTTTCTTTAGGTTTTTTTATTAGCCCATGTTTGCGGTACATAATGATTCCATTCCTGGTGGGGAGTTGCTGCAGGTATGTAACACGTCGTAGCTCTTTTTTCATCCACTCTGTTATTAAATAATTAAATAAAACAGCATCCAGTCCTCAAGGACTATGTTAAGAACTAAAACCATACATCTGTCACAAAGGAACACAACGTTATTTTTTAATAGGACATAATTTTTTAAAAGTTTAAAATTTCTATAATAATTTTAGACATACAAGAACAGTCTCCCGTACCCTTCCCCGATATAATAACATCTTGCCATCCCCTGCACGTTACCCAAACCAGAGCCCAAGGTTTGGTACAACACTGCTGCATACACTACAGAACACTGCATTCGGAGGCCACCCGTCCGCACGTGTTTTGGTGTCCTACTCTAGGTAAGCATATCACCTACACAGACTCAGGCAATCCACACCACCTACCCAAGAAGCCTCCCCAGCATGATCTGTCAGTCACACTCACTCAGCTCTAAGCAGGCAACCACGGGGGAAGACGCACTGTCAGCACTTGGAATGCTAAGTAGCTCATAAAAGTTGATAGTTACAAACTGCAAAAGACAGACGCACTAAAGCACACTTCACTACTGGAAAGAGCTGTCACAAGCTGTCTCTCTTCTTGAATTAGAGGCCTGAGAAACTCCACGAGAGCTTCCTGAACACACTCTCCGCCACTCACAAAGCACCTTGCACGGCTCTTTCCTCAGCTGCAGCTCTAACAGTAAGACAAAAGTATCCTAACTGAACGTCAAAACTGCTATGCTAAACATGTTCTTAAAACTGCAGACTCCAAGGATTTGTTTTAATTTGTATTATTTCCAAAGCCATTTCTACTTACAGATTAATATCCCCATTACATATTTAAGACAATTTCTTTGTTATTTTCCACTTGAGAAATACTGTGTCAGATATCCTTACTTAACTGCAGATTTACACAAAAGAAAATCAAAAGAAAACATTCTGTTTTTGTTTTACAAACACAGATTCTTTTTGCTTGGTAAATTTGGGGAGATACAGATAAGACAGACAGACAGACATATAGCTCAACCATTATCCAAAAACAATGAATTTGTATGGACACATATCATCTGCTTTTCAAAATCTGTGATGACGTTTATGAGCTAATCATCGTAATTGTGTCTATTATCCTAATTCTTGAACTTTTGGTCATTAAACCTATGAAGATGCAAATTTATGAACTTAAAATGCTTTCAAGCTAAAAGAGACAACTGAGAAGTTTACAGAGGCAAAACCCTGTTTGCCTTACTAACTCTTGCGGTTTCTATCTAGAGGTTTCCCACTGCTTCACCCGCTCTGTGGTGAAGCTCTGTTTTCGTAACTATTAATTCAGCTTCTGTTTTATTCATAGTTACCTATGGCATGAGTGACAAGGGCAAGTAATTCCATGTGTGTGTGATGCCAGCAACAGAACGTACCCTAGCTCTCTCTCCACCCAGCCTAGAGGGTTCGCACCCATTTACACAGTACTCAAATGAGTGCAATGGCCACATGAAACAGAGTTAGACAAAATGTGCTCTGAGGTGACGTGGACAGAGCCTGTCCTCCTGAACAGTAAAACCTGCTAACGAGATAGGGTAAACAAAACAGTACAGGATTTGCCTAGGAATCAAGTGCTAAAGATCAAAGAATAGATAAAAGAACCCACATACAGAAAACTTCACGAGGAAATCTGGCATCTGAAATCAATGGAGACGATGAACTATTCATAAACAATGCAGGTTAACTAGTTTGAAGAAAAAAGCTGATTTCTATGGCTTCCTCCTTCTAACAGATTCCAGAAGGATCACAGATTCAATCTAAAAAACCTGAAACTGGCATAAAGGCAGGCACACAGTCCAGAAGAATAGAAGAGAGGGTGTACAACATTCCCTCAAATCTGGGCAAAGATCTGCAAGAAGGGTGCCCAAGAGGGAAGAGTCTTTTCACTAGCATTGGGGGAATTGGCTATCTAGACACAAAAGAATAAGTGGGACCCTGGTCCAACACCACATATAAAAATAAACCCAGAAGCGATCCATGACTGAAATGTAAACGCAAAACTGTGAAACTATTAGAAAGCAAAAGGCAAAAGCTTCACAACATTAGATTCAGCGATGACTTCTTAGATATGTCACCAAGAGTTAAGGCAACAAAAGAAAAAACTGACAAACTGAACAGCAAAATACAAAAATTTGTACATCAAAAGACACTAGCAACAGAATAAAAAGACAACCCACAGGCAAAAATATTTACAAGCTGGTGCTGGGCATGCCTATGGTGCTGCAGGGAGGCTGAGGCAGGAGGATCATGACTTTGAGCGCAACTTCACAAGAGCCTGCCTCAAAGTAAAATAAAAATGAATGGGGTTGTACACCAGTGGGAGAGTGCTTGTCTAGGATGCATGAAGTTCTGAGTTCAATCCCCAGCACCAAAAAACCAAAAATATACAAACCAACCGCATTCAAAGATGGGCAAAGGACTTGGATAGACATTTCTCCAAAGCAGCACAGGAAAATAAACCCATAAAAAGGCTCAGCACCATTAGTCAGTAGGGAAACGCAAATCAAACTGCCCGGAGACACCACTCCCTCTTTAGGATGGCTAGAGATGCGGTAGTGTTCGCAAGGGTTTGAGGAAATTGGAACCCTTCTACAACAGTGTTGGGGATCTAAAATGGTACGGCCACAATGAAAAACGGTAGGGCAGTTCCTCCAAAAATTAAATATAGAATATGCAACTGCACTTCTGGGTGTATATTCAAAGGAGAGTCTTGAAAAGATATCTGTATACCTATAATCCTAGCAACTTTATTCTGAAGAGCCCAAAGGTAGAGGTGACCACAGGGAAAAGAGAGGGATAAGCATAACGTGGCACGTAGAAATGCAATGGACCATTACTCAGCCCTAAAAAAGGAGGGCAACTGACACATACTGTACCATGGATGAACCTTATCGTAAGTGAAATAAACTCATCCCCAAAAGACAAATGTTGCATTATCCCAGTTATTGAGGCACTTACAGTAGACAGAAATCACAGACAGGAAGGAGGCAGAGCAGCGCTGCCAGGACAGGGACCTTGGCCGGTGCTACTGACTAGACCTAGAAATTCAGCTCAAGATGCAAAGGGCTCTGGAGATGGTGACGGCTGAGGAACAGTGCGAATGTGCTCAACACCACTGAATCGCACACCCGAAACAGCTCAGACACATGATCTGAGAGCAGGTATTTACCATGATTTAAAAAAAAAAGAAAGAAGACTTACATAACCACTTTGCTAAATAAGCTATAAAAATTACTCAGGACCAAAGTGATACAGAATTAAATACTAACTTTCCAAAGACAATTTAACAATTTCATAAAATTTAAAAAACAACAATAAACAGGCATGGTGGCACATGCCCAGAATCCCAGCACTCTGGGAGGCCGAGGCAAGAGGACCACAACAAGTTCTAGCCCAGCCTGAACTACTTAGTGACTTTCAGCACCTTGGCTTAAGTTAACATATAGATAATGCATAAATCCTAATCAAAATACCATTAGCATACCTCACAGATCTAGAGAAAACATTCCAAAAATTCATCTATAACCAGAAGGCAATATATATAATCATCTATAATCTAGAAAGGCAAAAGCCATCCTGTGCAGCAAGGGCAAGTAGGAGGCATCATAATCCTTGACTTGAAATTATACTACAAAGCAACTGTGATAAAATCAGCATGGTACTAGAAGAAAAAGCAGATCTGGAGACCAGTGGAAAACAAACAAACAAATAAACAAACATATAGATAATGCATACATCATATTAATGTGCTGAATTATTATGACTCAAATGTATAAATAAATCTTAATTATTTAATAGAATTATACATCAGTTTTACATCTAAATAAAAAGGCTAGAGATGTAGCTCAGTCCAAAGACCCTGGGTTTAACCCCAGGTACTGCAATTTACAAAAAGAAAAAGAACAAACTCATCTTTTATTCCGACACTTATTTTTTTTTTTCTGTTTGTTCATTTTGAAACTGGGTCTCACTCAGTTGCCAATGCTGACCTCAAACTTCTGGGCTTGAGTGCCGTGTCACCACACTGGGACCTTGAACTTAATGAGGGGATACTACATTAAAAACAAGTAAAACAAAACCAAATAATGATTTTTAAAATGCAGCTATTAGTTTTAAATACTGGAGTAAGGGAGACTTGTCTAAGCATGGCTCAGATCCAAAATTCATACAAGAAGAGACTGCTGATATGTTCACTAATTGCAAGTGTAAAATTTCTGCAAGAAAAAAGTACGAAGACAAAGCTGACTGAGGGGACTTGGGATTTAGCTCAGCAGCACAGCGTCTGCCTGGCAAGTATAAGGTCGTGAGTTCGATTCCTGATACTGGAAAAAAAAAAAAAAAAAAAACAAAGCTGACTGAGAAAAATGTTTGTGACCACATGAACAACAAAGAAGTCATTTATTATACGATGGGCTTTTTGAGTTCACAAGCAAAAAGGCTACACAACGGGCATCAGAGTTTATAGATGTTTGTAAGGCACGGCTGTGAATAATTTTTAAATACGAATCTATGTGAGATCCTTTACCAGTCAGACTGGCAAAGACTAAGAACGCTGAATGAACAGAATGAACGGGGTGTGGCAGGGGCCCGTGCCGCCCACAGGCGCACTTCTCTTGGGCTAAGGGCGGCAGGAGAGAACGCAGGGAGCCACTGCTCAGCCTTCGCCGGCACAACAGCCGCCCACACAGGACACAATAGCTCGCCCTGCAACCTCACGGCAAGCGTGAGTCACAGACCTATTAAAACGCCATGCAGAAGCACAGAACTTCTAGGTGACAGTACAGGAGAAATTTTAGGTAACCTTTAGGGCGGTGATGACTTTTTAAGTACATTCCCAAAAGCACAAGCCATAAAAACAATTGCCAAGTCAAACATCAGGAAAATTAAAACTTCTACTCTGGGGAGAAAAAATTGCTTCGGAGAATGGAGACAAGCCACAAACTGGGAGAAAACACCTGCAACACTGCCAGGATCTGAGGTACAGGAGTGCATGCGTCCCAGGGACTTTCTAAGCCAGCAACATAATGCTGGGAGACCAGAGACACGCAGATACCAAGTCAGACTAGTAGAAACTACAGAATACCAACAGCCTGCCTGTGTCTGGAGAAAAAAATAAGGGCAAGAAAAAAAGATGAAGAAACTAAGAGAAATGGCACTCACTCACAAACTTGTAAAGCAGACGCAGAACTCAGTTCCAAGTCAAACTGTGAAAATAAATACAATGATCAGGGCATGTGAGTAGTAGGTTGTTGACGACATTAAAGGAATGTAAGGGCTTTTTAAAAACAAGTTCCCTACCTTTCATACATAAATATGCAGAGATGAAATATTATTATTAACTTAAAATCAAAAGATAAAGAAGATAAGGTAAGTTGATGAGTCTACAGCTAGGTAAAAGGTGCACGGGGTCACTACACTAATTTCTCTATGTACTTCATATGTCTATGATAATATTATTTCTTTTAAATATGGCAGCAAGACCCCACAGGTCAGCATTCTATATAAAAGCATGAAACAAAATCAGTAATATAAGAAAGGAAAAACTGAATCCGTTCTTTACTTCTGCTCATTCATCTTGGCCGGTGGGTACCAGGATGAGGGGTCAGGAACAAAACAACCTTTCCAGCACAGAGTCCGGGGTGCCGACAGCTTGCGGGCACCTCAGCTCTAACCCTGGCAGTCCTACAACATGCAGTGGTTCATTAGGAAGGCGGACCCCTTTCACTCAAATCACACTCACTACCAGAACTACTTGGTCATGTGAGGGCTTCACAGCAAAACCAAGCGACTTCTGAAACCATTTCCTGTCTGTTCTGACCCGAAACTGTGGTGCAGTTGTGCTCAGCTGCTCAGCCGCCTCCCGCCTGGGTATCTGCAGATCGCACTCAGTCAGCCTGCATTCCGGTCCCCACATGCTCCGAATCTGCCTGTCAGATACTGCATGGCTAATGTTTCGCAAACTTCACTTTCATATGTTCTGTATGTTTTGTTGTCTCAGAAACACCCCAAGAATTTCCATTCAATGAAAAAATTAAGCCTAAATTTGCTTTGTTGTGAAAACGATCCATAATGTGGCCCTGTTTATCTCTTCTCTGTGCCTTTCAAAGCATCGCTGATTCCAGTCACAGCCCCTGCCTTCCTGTCCCTCCTAAGCCTCGCTGCTGGCGCTCACTCCACAGTAAACCTACGCAGCCCGAGCTTGGGACGTCTTCTCCTACCACGCCAATGGGGGCTACCTCCCCACCACAGATCTCCTGCCAGCCGGTGTGCTTTTTTTAATTTGAAAACTTCACACTGTGCGATGGTTCGAGTCTGCCGCGCTTCCTCCCCACATAGGCTCTGTATGTCTAGTTTTTGCTCTTTACTGTCTTCCCGAAAAAAAAGCCCAGGCCCTCCCGCACAGCAGGCACTGTATCGACGCCCGGGGCTGGTGAGAAGCAGCACGGCCCTGCGCCCTCCTCTGCGCCTCCACGGCACTCGTCCTCACCACACACTTACTCCACTGCTCACTGTCTCTTGCGTAGGCCCACAGCCTCGGACAGGGCACAGACCCAACACACACTTGGCAGCCACCGCTAAGTGCAGAATGGAAGAACACGCCTTTCTAACGGCAGCTTCCATCACTGCCCACACCCCCTGTACCTGCCTGACACCAACGACCTGTGTAATTGCGGGACTCTGGTGCATCTGTACGGAGGATCACGCTACATGCAGACTGCTGGTTGCCAACCAAAATCCACTCTCTCTGCGTCCCAGACATACAGCAGGTTATAACCCTAGCCTCCCCTGCAGCAGTCACGCAACCGAGTTTGAGTGAGGGAAAGGAATGGGTATGGTGTGCACATTCCCAGGGCTGGTCCATAAAACCCCCCACACAAGCATTTTCCGCGTATTTTCCTCCCCGTCCAACTCACCAAAATGGAGCTAGCCACTGGGCCACTTGCAGTTCCACTCAGCCAATTTCAATTTCCAGCCTGCTGTCACTTCTGACCCACTATGAATAGAAGGATTTTAAAATGAAACTGCTACACCACCTTGTAAAGTGTATTCAATGAAAACAGACCAACCTAAGCACTTGACCGCTGTAAGAAGACGCTGGGGCGGGGACCAAGCTCAGTGGCCCCGTGAGGACCCGGGTCTGATCCCCAGCACCGAAACACAGCTGCTGACATCACATCCATAACGCAGCTGAGTATATTATCTGTTGTATTTTTAAAAACACAAACCACTGTTTAACAGTCAGAAATTTATTTTTCTTTTTCCTCTGTAAACTTGTATTTGAATTCTGTATCTCCTAAAAACTTTTAACATTCTTGTACTTGAAATTATTCTGTCACACTACTCTGAAACAAAAAGATGCATATAAATTGAAAACTTCAAATACTGTTCTAAGTTAAATAATTTCATCTGTATTAACACAGTTTACCAAAGTGAAATAAATGTTACAAATTGTGATTTTTACAACATAAAGATTTAATTGGAATATATCTCTTATAACATGAATGGAACTCACTTTTTAAAAATTACTTCTTATAGCTCAGTGGCACAGCGCCTGCCTGGCAAGTATGAGGTTGTGAGTTCGATTCCTGGTGCCAAAAATAAATAAATAAGAATAAAAAATTACTTCTACCCATAATGTATACTGTTAAATATTGCCAGAATTAAGAGAGTTCAGGAACAAATATATTCCTATTTTTTATACATATAAGCACTGTTCTCGCACGTAAGCATATATGGACAGAAGACTATTCACTGTAGTAATACACATTACTACCTTGAAGTCCTTCTAATTTTATACTAAAAATCACATTATGTTCTACTATAGGATATTTTTTTGTTTGATTGATTGTTTTTAAAGAAGTGATGCCCAGGCTTGCCTCAAACTCCTGGCTTCAAACAATCCTCCTGCCTCAGCCTCCCAAGTAGCTGGAACCGCAGGTATGCACCGACATGCCTGGTTGAAAGTTATTTTTAGTTATCTGAGAACTCATCAATGTATCTGAAATACAAGCAAATGAATTTTTAATAACCTGTAGAATCATTCATTTCTTCAATTTCTAGGAAATGTATAAAAAGTTTTTTCACCAAATTCTGCTACACAATAGATGCCCTGTTTATTGTGACACACTCAGAAACTGATAGGGAAAAAATTGTTTTGTTTTTGTTTTTGAGGCAAGGTCTCACTATGTAGTTCAGGCTAGCCTTGAACTCACAATGTAGCCCAGGCTGGCCTCGAACTTACAGTGATCCTTCTGCCTCAGACTCCCAAGTGTTGGGATTACAGCTGTGTGCCACCACACCTGTCCAAAAATTTTTTGAATTCTTTTTATTTTTAACTGTAATTAGTACATGCTTGCTGTACATAACTGAATTCTTAACTACCTGGGAAATAAGAAATTTCTTTATCTTAATAGAGATCTGGGTTACATAGATACATGCATTTTATCTGAATTCACCTAATGTACCTTTAAGGTCTACATATTTCACATAGAGAGGCAAGACGGGTGTAAAATGGGACATCAAAAATTCAAAGGGAGGGAGAAATGGAGTCAAAGTAAATAGCTTTTTTTATTAGCGTATTTCCACTCGTTTCTTTTCTTATCTCTATGATCATGTTGTAGCTCATTATGCTAAAAAAATATTTAAACCACATGGTGACCACAGAGCAAAAATCTCTAATAGACAAATCAAAAATAAGTAAGGAACCAACATACACAACTACAGTTTCAGTATTACAGTTTAATACTCACTCAACCACCAAGGAGACTGTAAGGAGAGGAGGGACTACAATAAAACCAGAAAACAAGCTATATAAAATGGCTGTAGTAAGGCCTTATCTATCAGTAACAACCTTAAATGTAAATAGATAAAATTCTCCAATTAAAAGAGGGACTATGGAGTAAAAAGCAAGACCCAACTATCTGTTGCTTGCAAGAACCTCACTTCAACTCTAAGGGCACACAGACTGAAAGTAAAGGAATAGAATAAGATATTCTACACTGGTAAAATCCAAAAGAAAACAGAAGTAGCCATACTCCTGTCAGATATAATAGACTTCAACTCAGAAGTATTAAAAAAAGACAGGAAGGTGATTACATAATGATAAAGGGGGCAATTTAGCAAGAGGAAATAACAATTCTAAAAATATAGGGAAAAGGTGAGCGTGGTGGTACACATCCGTAACCCCAGCATTTGGGAGGCTGAGGCAGGAGGATTGCCTCCAGTTTGAGACCAGCCTGGGCTACACAGTGAGTTCAAAGCTAGCCTGAACTACATAACACAACTCTGTCCAAAAACGTAAAAATAAAAATATAGGCACAGAATAGCAGGACAACGAATACATAAGGTAAGTATCAATAGACCTACAGGACAGAAAGATTCTAATACTGTAACTGCAGAGAACTTTAACTCCTCACTTTCAGCAATAGATAGAAAATTAACAAAGAAACAGCAGAATTGAACTGCATCCTAGACCAAATGGACCTAAAAAGCATCTACAGAACATATTGCACCAACAACTGCAAGACATGCGTTCTTCCCATCAGCACAAGGGACATGCTCCAAGATAAAGCATATCACAGACCACAAAACAAATCTCAAGTTTTTAAAAACTGAAATCATATCCAGTATCTTCGATAACTTCTATGCAATAAAACTAAGTAACAAGAAAAACTTTGGAAATTGTACAAATACATAAAAATTAAACTTGTTTTTCAACAAACAATGCATCAAGAAAGAAATCAAGATGACAATTTAAAAATTTCTTGAAACAAATCAATGTGGAGAAACAACACACCCAAACCTATGGTATATAGCAAAAGCAGGGGAAGGAAAGATTACAGCAATCATTACCTACATTAAGAAACCAGAAATGAGGGGCTGGGGATTTAGCTCAGCGGCAAAAGCGCCTGCCTGGCAAGCGCAAGGTCGTGAGTTCGGTTCCCGGTACCGGAGAAAAAAAAAAAAAAAAAAAAAAGAAACCAAACCAGAAATGCCTCAAACATCTCAAGGAACTAGACAAATAATAATCCAAACCCAAAGTATTTGCAACATACTTTTTGCTAGAAACCATGTAATCCCGAGGCAACTGAGTGACATTCTAAAGTATTGGGAAGAAAACTATAAACCTAGATTTTTATTTTTATTTTTAATTTTTGCATTGCTGCAGCTGGAACCCAGGGCCTTGCACATGTTAAGCAAGCACTAACCACTGAGCCACATCCACAGCCCTCAGCCCAGAATTTTTTACCCAGTAAAATCATCTTTTTAGGGCCCAGGATGTAGCTCAGGGGCACAAGCACCTGCCTGGCAAGTGCAACATCCTGAGTTCAATTCTAGGTACAAAAAAAAAAAAAAAAAAAAAAAAAAAAAATTCAAAAATATATTTTAAAAAATCATCTTTCTAAAATAATGGCAAAGTAAGAATTTTTCAAATAAAAGCTGAGAGAATCTATCAGTAGTGTATTACCAGAAAAAGTAGTAAAGAAATTTCTTTGGAGATGAATTAGATGCCAGACAGAATCAGACTCACACAAACAAAGGAAGTGTAGAGGATACAATTAAAATGAAAGTAAATAAAGGAGTTTTGTTTCTTTTATTTCTAACAGCCTTAAAAGGTAAGTAGCTGGTCAGGAGACTCAGAAAGAATGATCGCCAGTGGGAGTGAGGCAGAAATTCAAGGCCTGCCTAGAGAACACAGAAAGACTGCTCCCTCCAAGAGGAGCCAAGCACGAGGGCTGAGGCAAGAGGACAGGAAGTTCAAG
Source organism: Chinchilla lanigera (assembly GCF_000276665.1). Taxonomy (NCBI): domain Eukaryota; kingdom Metazoa; phylum Chordata; class Mammalia; order Rodentia; family Chinchillidae; genus Chinchilla; species Chinchilla lanigera. Next base: position 6,631,318 of record NW_004955474.1, on the reverse strand, counting down.
CCCAGCCCGGGCAACTTCACAAGACCCTGTCTACAGATAGTAAAAGGGGCTGGAGGTGCAAAGGCCCTAGGTTCAACCCTCATTACCAGCACCCCCCAAAACAGTAATTTTGCTTAAAGTAAAAATAGCAAAATGGAATTTAGATTTTGTAACACGTAAAAAGTGTTTAACAAACAAAGGATAAAAGGGAAAATTAGAAGCATATGTTAAAAGGCTCTTACCCTAGAAGTGATATAAACTGGAAAGTAGACTATGACTCATCAAAAGTATACATCTGACTTTGCAGCAAATAATAAGAGTATTTCTTAAACTATAAGCCAATAGCTGAGATAAAACAAAAGCATAAAAAAAATACTCAGTGAACCCAACAAAAAGCAGAAAAAGAGTTAAAGAACAAACAGGGCAAAGAAAAAACTGGTAAAATGACAGAAGATTTAAATTCAATTATACCATATTAACAATTACATTAAATATGAATGGTCCAGGAATTTTTTTTCTGGTACTGAGGATTGAATCCAGGGTATACCCTTACCAAAATTCTTTTTTTTTTTTTTGATACAGGGTCTTGCCATGTTGCCCAGGCTGGCCTCACATAAGTGACCTCTTTCCTCAGCCTCCCAAGTAGCTGGGATTACAGGCATGTGTCATTGCACCTGGCTTCCCTTTTACATTAATGTTATGAATTAGATGGATCAACTTTTGCGCATTAACCTACACTGTACTTCTGAAATAAACTGAAAGCAAAGAAACTAACCTACACTGTACTTCTGAAATAAACTAAAAGGAAAGAATAAGATTACAGAGGAAGAGCTGGTCATAGTGGTACACACCTGTGATCTTAGCACTTGGGAGGCTGAAGGAGGTTCACCATAAATTTGAGGCCAGCCTGGGCTACATAAGCAAGTTTAAGACCAGCCTGCACTAGGTACTGAGACCCTGTCTTAAAACAACAACAAAAAAAAGAAAAACAGAGGAAAAGCTACATTAAAGGCCAGGATATAATGGCAGTTCCCTAAAATCCCAGTACTCTGGGAGGCTGAATCAGGAAGATCACTACTACCTCCCCACAGGCTCACATACACAAAGGCCTGGAAGTACGTACAGGGTAACATCATTACAATTAAGGCTAGAAGAAACTAAACCAAACAGAACTCCATTTTCACTACTTTAATGGTTATTTGCATAAATTCATATACATTTATAAAAGCTCAAGATTACTCTAGAAAGTAAATATAACAAAAAGAAGCTGTCCTGAAGGAGGTAAATTGAGAAAACAGTGGACAATGAACCCGGCAATGTCAGACGTGAAGATGCAGACCGGCCTGAGCACAGTCTAAATTGTGCTGATCAAGGGTGACAGCACAGCAAGGCATCTGCTCAAGCCAGTGCCAAAGGAGCATTCCGCAGAAAAGGCGAGCATCTGGGGCGAGAACTCTGCTTACGAGCTGCATGGGGGCACGGGGGAGATGCGTTAAGAGGGAGGCAGATGGACAGGGAGCAAGGACACCGGGAGGCCTGGGGATCACAAGGGAGGCGAGGCGGTCCGGGAGTCTGTGCCGTCGGTGGCACCCAACGCCCACAGGACAGATCGCGGAGAAGTCCTCAGGTTGAAGGCGATGGTGGCGGTCAGAGGGCAGTGGGAGCAGCAAGAACAGGTGCTGGGGCTCCTCTACTATCAGTAGGTACAAGCGGGTCTCCATGGAGGTCTTGCTTCTTAGTCTTTTCTTAATTGATCCTCTAGACATCTGACACCGTGACCCAGCATCTTCTTGAAGTACCCTTGCGTTCACACTCCTGGCTCTCCCTCCCCCACTGTTCGCTCTCTTCCGCTTGGCCTTCGCTCCCACTAGCACCTGCTGTTCGCTGCGCAGCCCTGCTCTTCCTCCTGCTCTCCGCACAGCCTGAGGTTCCTGGGTGCGTCTTCCTGGAACCCCGTTTGTCACCGTCTCTCCCCGCGTCCCACGGAGCTCCTCCTCCAGATCACCAGTGAGGACCTCAATGACAAACACGTCCAAGAACCGGACATGGCTGGTAATTCCTTCTACATCCTCCTCTAGCACCTAGAGGTTAAATATGAGATTTTTTTCTGCTATCTTAAGATCTGGCTGAAGTGGGACCCTGAAGCTGAGAACTAGAACTGATAAGTTCCCCCACAAGCTAAAAAGGACACAACACGCATGCCAGATTTACCGAAAGATGGCCTCCCTATCACCTACCTCCTGCTGCTAAAATGTCAGAAACAACGTTCATAAACGTGGAGAAGGCGAGAGCTATAGGGCTCCATAGCTTGGTGAGAACAAACCCAGCGTTTCTCCTGGAAAACCCCTGGGGCAGACTGGGTGACAACTGTAAGGGGAAAGTGACACGCAAATCACTGGGTGACACCTAAATCACTGAGTGGGGAGGAAACTCTCAAAACCACCCGCCAAAACTGAATGCGGTGGGAGTTCTCAGGAGTACCCAACACCCTCAGCAGGCAGGGTGGATGTGAACGCTGTCCCAGCCTGGAGAATGCTGCAGGAAGAAGACAGGTGGCGCTGTCACAGAGGCAGGGCAGGACAGAGCGCAGCAGTCAGGCAGTTGCCCATCTGCACTGGGTTTTTGGGTGCCTCTGGTACAGGTGCTGCGGGAGCACAGGCATCCGGACGGGACCCAGCCAAAACACACGCCTCTGGAGTAAAGTGCAACGCAGACCTCGGGCAGCAAGAGCTCCAGGAGACTGCACAGAGGCCAGTGTGCCCACCAGCTCCTGACAGGCCAAAGCCGTCCTGCGTGCACATTGCTGACAGTCCACACAGACGGAGCGGAGTGCAACTCTGTCCTTTCTCTTCTACTCTTCCTTCCAAGTGGAATCAAAAGCAGCAGGGGAGACTACAAGAGCCAGAAAGAGGTCCTGCACTGCTTCTCCGCTGCAGATCCCTGAGCTAGAAGGTGCCTGAGCTGAGCACAGGGAGGCCTGAAACTGGCTGTAAGCCTTGGATTAGACTTGGCATAGCTGGGAATCTGAGTCACCAAAGTAAGGCACGTCCGCATGGTAAAAATGAACTCTTCTTGAGAGCAAGGAAGAAAGATCCAAAACAGAGCTCCTACCAGCACGGCATTAGGTGTGAGCGCATATGTCTTGCTAACCTAGGGCCACCACAGGTCCTGGCACTCAAGCCAGAAATGCAGTCGTCACCTTAGATTCTCTCCCTCCATGAGACTCTGATGTCACTGATGTCTCACAACTCTTTCAACTTATCTCTTCTTCCCCAGCCCCTTCCCCGCTAGTCTGGCAAAACCTGAAACACTCTCATAACCCAAATAAGAAATTCTCTGTCCTGGTCTACATTTTAGAATTTAAAGTATTAAATATAATACCTAGGTCCAGCTTGGAGACGGATTTTAGTGGGGTCTGGGAGAGGCCCCCAGATACTTCTAACATGGATTCGAGGTTGAGAATTAATCCAACTGCTCTCTCTCTCGTCTCCCACAGTATCTTTCACAGTGCAGTAAGGGTCATCTTTTCAAAAATGTGAGCATCATGCTTAGAGCAGCGGCTCTCAATCTTGACTGCTTAGGGAGCTTTTTAAAATCTTGCTATCAAGCCAAACTCCACAAAGACTGAAAGATCATCTTGGGGATGAGAACCAGACCTTAGCATTTACTGTAGCTCCTCTGGTGATTGCAAGGCAGTTAAGGGTAGAATAGAAGCAACAGAAGCCAAAGGAAGTCTCTGTGATGGACAGGAGCCAGAGTACCTTTCAGAGAAGCAGCCCTCATATAGCCCTGACACGCTGGTGCTCACACTGCTCAGACAGTGGATCTCACTCAAAGGGCCTCACTGCAGTTTGCCTCCAGTGCTCCCTCAGCCCAGAGAGCCCTTCTGCGTCTCATCCGGTTAGGTCCCACCATAGATGAGGTTAAGATGTTCTGGAAAGATCCAGAACATCCTCGTAGTGCCACCCTCTCTGCCCGACACACCACAGAGCATGTCAGTCCACCTGTGGCTGCCGCCAGCCGTGGAGCAATGTTTAATGTTTTAGTCTAAGTTCCTTCTTGAACTCCCTGAAACTGAAGCCTAGTTTTATTCACACTTTCTCTCCAGTGCTTGTCACTACGCATGGTAAGTACTCAGTATCTCCTGAATTCATTTCATTTCAGGAAAATACAACTGTCTATGCTACTACGCAGGTAGACACTTTAATAAGCTGGAAGAGACATCATATTCATACATTTATCAAGTCTCATTAAAACAGGAACGAGCAGCTGGACCTTTAAAATAGGTAGGGCATATGTGTGTTTATTCTATTTACGAGCAGCTGTAAATCAAGGAAGAAGGCCAGTACAAAGGGCAGTGTGCTTCCAGGTCACCAGGCTGGCACCGCACAGGATAATCATGTTTGGCTTTCCAAGTGAATCATATGATTAAGTATACCTTAAGCCTTTTCATATGCTGGTACAGTGTCATCTGTATGTTTCAGGAAAGTGAGAGGCTACTTACTTAATCTGAGAGTAAAACAACACTTTGCCATCTTAAGATGAAACAAATTATGAAAAACTTTTGAATGTTTTGAACAAAATGTACTTAAGTTTCAAAAACACTAATTATATGGTCACGAGTATCAAATAGCAATGTCTACTGTTCTGGGTTTTATTATCCAGCAAAAACTCCTATCTCCATTTACAAAGCTGCGTTCATGTTTTGTATTTATACTGTCATTATATATGTGTCTCACCCTAAGACAACAATTCTGCTAAATACCATGCAAAATATTTTTAATGAACCCACACGCACATGGGCCAAGGAAACCACCTTAACATGCAAAATGATTACTAGGTTACCATGTATTTAAAGTAAGTTTTTTATATCAAAAATCCTTAATTACTAAATTAATTTAGTATTCACTGAGTGGCTACTACTTGCTTAGAAACAGGCGAAAACTGAGTTATCTGAAGTGACTAGTAACAAGAAAAAGCATTAGCCGAATGTTTGACACGCGTAACTGATTTTTTTTTTTTACCTTATTTGGAGATTTCAAAGGTGAGATGGCAATTTTATTTGGTGTCTGTGTAGTAGAGTTTAAAGTGGATCCAATAACACCACTTTCAGATATCGTTATGGTCTTGGATGGCGTTCCAGGAGTAGACTGTGAAAGAACTCTACCTGCAAACGAGAGGCAGCACATCAGTGTGTCTTTATCTAACAACAGGATAAAATCTACGTGCTGACAGCCTATGCCTACAAGGACTTCAGCACATGTTCACTATTTCATAGACAAGAACACAGGAACTTAAAACACTTAGCTGAGACACTAATAAACTGTGGTGAACTGAGGCAGAAAGAAACAAAGCCATGCTTCTTAGTAACAATGCACTAGTACCAGTTACACAGAGTCTGCATGAACAGTTCTCATATTCTCTTCAATGTTGTTGCGTTATCGCCATCAGGGAGCAGGCGAGAGGCAACGAAGCAATGTGCCTGCCCGCTTTGACACAGCTCCTGAAAGTCGGGAGGACTTGAATCCAAGTCTTAAGACTTCAGCCTCTGTACTCCCCTCTAGTAGTTTTTCTACTGGAACTGAAATCATGAATGTACAATTCCAACCCACACTCATAAAAATGTTATTGGATGGACTAACTTGCACACTGTCAAGCTGAACGCCGTCTGATTTCAGGCTGCTGGGGTGTGGAGGGATGTTTCTGCTAGCTGCGCTGGCCAGGTTACATACTGTGTTCTCTCCTGGACAGTGTCCCCCAAGAATGACACTGAAAACCTACAGTGTATCTGGATGGCTTACAGAACTGGAACTCACACAGCAGTAAGGAGAAAGGGCAGTAACTTTTATCCTAGGCAAGAAAGGAATACAAAGACTAACAAAGCTCTAAATTCCGGAAAGACTGTGACAAGTCACTGTTGCCATTTACCAAGTATTAGCATTTACCAAGTATTTCTCTTCCACTCTAGGCACAAGGCAAAGGTATACTGGCACTTCCTAGCTGACCCTCTTCCAATCTTGTGGCTCAGTTAGGGTCACATGACTACTTCTAGCCAATGCGCTTTGAGTAAATGTTCACATATCGTTTCTTGCCTGTGTAACGTGTCCCAAAGCCCTCTTTTCCTCCGCTACATCTGAGACGGTGGCTCCCTTGTCAGCCTACATGCCTGAGTGACCACCAAGAGAAGAAACTGGTTTTGATCCCAAAGGAACGTGTAGATAATCATGAAGCAGGAATAAAAGAATAAAAACTTTGGGTCTTTTAGTGCTTTGAAGATTTGGAGAATATTTATTTTGTCAGAAAAACCAAGAGTTGCCTAACCAGGTCAAAGAATGAGAACGAATCTGTACCACATCAAATGTACAGAAACAGAAAAATGTCAAATAAGCACTAGGAACTGTAAATTTACAATCAAAATGACTGCATCAACACAAGTGAGTTACCACTGTAGCAGATGTTAGATAATCAAATACTCTGGCTAAAGAGGGATGTATCTAAGTAGGGGCAAATAACCACACTATCTCTAACGTCCCCGCCGGCCTCTAGGTGCTTCAACTGAACTTACAGGTACAGCTAGAGATGCAGGGGAAAGTAAGGACAGAGAAGAAAGAGTGAAAGAAAGAAGGGATTTCTCTTTAGAAACACACAGAACTCTATGTCAAATGTCACATCTATCTAAAATGTACCAATAAAAAAAAATTGGTTTTGAATTAAAAAAAAAAACCAGAGAACTAGTACTTGGCAACTTCTGAGCTGTTTTTCCTGATAACAAAGCCAAAGCATACACAGTTTCTTCTAAAGTTAATGAAGGCTATCCTCACTTATGAATTCACAAAGTATTTTAAATATAATTTTCAAATGGCAGCACATAATTAATTGACTGACATATCCATGAACAGGTCTCAGCTGAATGTTCCGCTGAGTTTCTTTTCTAACCTGAATTCCATGTAAACCATGAATCCACAGCAAACATTTCCAGAAAGCGACTCTAAAGTGTCGAGGCTGCTGCAAGTAACATGTTTGTCTCCTCCGGTTTCCAAAGCCAATACCTGAGATAAAGTCCTAACAACACTGTTAGGAAACTACTGTCCCAAAAGACAGTTTTATAAAATGCTCAGTGTTTATAGTTATCACTGTAATTTCATATTATATACCTTTTAGAAGATGTTCTTATAGAAAATCGTCAGTTCCTAATACCAGGAAAAGGTCATTTAATGTGAAATTACTTAAAACAAGGACAACTATTTTGTGGTAAATAGCAAATAAAATTTAAAGTAAAATTTTCACTTTTTTTGGTTGGTACTTTTTACAAAACCCAATTTATGACTGTAACTATACTTTTAGTTGAACAAAGCAAAGCAGCTGTTAAGTTAGGGAGCAGAAAGGTGTGTTTCCTGAAAACCTCTACGCCAGCACAATGACAAATTCTGTTTGACAGGCACAACATGATTATGCTGAAGGTCATTTCTGCCAAAATATTTGAAGAGTTCATCCATTTTCCCAAGAACCTTTAAAAGTCAAGGTATTCTCTCTGAAAAATCTGCTTGGTTTTCCTCCAAAGAGCATTTCTGATGATCTAACCTAACTTCCGAATCCTTAACTCTGCAGACAGATTCACACAATATGCAAATTACATAATTTCATCTTGACATCAATTTACAAGGCACATCTATTCCATGTTGAGTCTTCTCTAAGAATCAAAAGCAACACACCCCAGAGCCTCAGATGGAAGTCGGAATATCTGAGCAAGGACAAACTCTATGAGGTGGTGGTATTTACATTTTACAGAAAGAAGATGAACAAATAATTTATGTATTCAAGATCACAGAGAAAATCAACAGAAGTGCCACGAATAAAACCCACGTCTCCCTCTCTTACCATATCACTAGAGACTCCATAATATTCACATTCATTCATAATACACAATTGCTGCACCACATTAGAAAGTAAATAAACTGTAAAATGAAGAACTATTATCAATATGATATGTCACACACACACACGATGCAATTTTATTCTGCTTAACAACAAAAAAAGGAAATACTGACAACATGCTATACGCCAGATGGACCATTAGGACATTATGGTAAGTGAAACAACAGCAAATATTGTATGGTTTTGTTTGTATGAGGTATACAGAATAGAGTTTGAAAGTAGAATGGCGGTTGCCAGGGGCTGGGGGCAGGGAGGGACAAGAAATTATTGTTTAATAAGCTTTGCAAGACAAACAAAATCCTGAGAATGGCTGGGATAACGGTTGCACAACAATGTGAATATACTTATTGCCACTGAATTGTATACTAAATTTAGGGTTTTAAAAAATTTTGAAAAGTGAAACGAGACAGCAAACTAAAAACCACCACAAAGAAAAATCAAGGGAATGCGAGTGACACTCAGTGGTAGAGCATTTGCTTAGCATGAACGAGGTCCAAAAATAACGAACAAATAAAATACAGGTGGTCTCTAATGATGGTTTGACTTAGTGATTTTTTGCTGGGCACTTGCGAGGCTGAGGCAGGAAGACTGACATGAGCTCAAGGTCAGCTTGAACGACAGAGCGAGACCTTGCCTCAAAAACTAAAATAGAAGGAAAGAAGGAAAAATCATAAAGCCAGGCGTGGTGGTGCATGTCTACAATCCCCATACGTGGGAGGAAGAGGCAGAAGGATCACAAGCACAAGCCCAGGCTGAACCACAGAGCAAGTGCAACATCCTGTCTCAAAAAGCCAAAAGAAAAGAAGAAAGGAAAGGAAAAGAAAATCGTAAGTGAAGTACTGGAGACAGGAAGAAAGTGATGTGTTAAAATACAGTGCGACTAATGAACAAGTCAAAAGCCAGTGTGGGGCTGGGGATTTAGCTCAGCGGCACAGCACCTGCCTGGCAAGCGCAAGGTCGTGAGTACGATTCCCGGTACCCGGAAAAAAAAAAAAAAAAACAAACCTTTAAAAGCCCGTGTGAAATTTAATAAAAGTTTAATTAAAGGAAAGTATTTGATAGATAAAATCAAGTTTTATGAGAATGCATAAGAAATGGTTAAAAACAGAGTACCTGGCTAAACCTAGGAACCAAACTTTCTAATTCAAAAGATAAAATAGATGAGCTAGCCAAGAGGAATAGCAAAGAAAAGCATTACAGGTAAAAGGAACTGCCAGGCTCCTAAATCTTAACAAAATGAGCTCTTAAAGTAAGCCCATTCAGAAGGTCTGGAGCTGAGGGAAGGTGAAGTGAGAAAGCTAAACGAGATCCTAAATGCTTCTGCTGCTAAGCATGCACTGGCCCTGAGCTTAATCCTGATGGATGGAAGCCAAGAAAATGTTAAGCGAGATGTGACAAGATCAGATTTGCATTTTAGAAAAGCCACTTATATGATCATGAAAGCTAAGCAGGGTTGGACCTGGTTAGTACTTGGACGGGAGAAAAGCCACTTACACACAAAGGTTTATCTTGACTGAAACATAGGAGACATCCATTATCCTCAATGGGAAGGACCCAATCATTTAAAAACACAATCAATGTACCCTGAAAGAGCTTTAGTTGTAGTATAAAAATGATGGAACCTACTTACTACACAATTCAACACGACAGCTATTTTGGTGGCTTGCAATTTCACTTTGATTAGGGAGAGAGTGGTAATCGGGGATTGAACCCAGGGCCTTCATACTGAGCTACAACCCCAGCTCCATCTGAAATTTTAAAAATTTGAACCTGAGTCTTACTAAGCTGCTCATGGTAGACTGCTGCTTGGGAACCTCCTGCCTTATCCAGCAGTTCTGGTGTGTGCCACCACACCGGACGTGGCTGATGCAAGTTTAAAAGGCTATACAGAACTAGTTAAAAGGAGAGGTTATCCCTCCAAGCTGAATCTAATGCCAACAATTCTTGTGAAATTTAATAAAGGTCTATCTTACACATTTTGGTAGGGCTACTAAGTGCATGTCACCAAAGATGAGGCTTGGATTGGTCTGCAACACATTATAAAAGATCCAGCGACATCCATATGTGACATTCCCTGATAGTCACTGTGACTCCTGACATAACCCAAATTCATTCTGGAGCTGGATGTAACTCTGTAGTAGAGTGCTTGCCTAGCATGCGTGAGGTTCTGGGTTTCATCCCAATACCCCCCCCAAAATTTAGATACTTCCGTAAACACAACTGATTTGCATATAATACACCACATATACTGACTAGGAATCTGCGCCCCCCCCCCCCCCCCCCCCTACCGGGAATCGAACTCATGACCTCGTGCTTGCCAGGCAGGCGCTGTGCTGCTGAGCTAAATCCCCAGCCCCTAACTAGGAATTCTAAGAGACTTCCCAGACTCAACCTAGACTCAAGCAGTAAAAATGTTTGCATCGAGACATTACTTTCATTTCCTCTAGTGCCCCACACCTCCCAGGGGACTAGGACCCCGGTCCCTTAGAACTTCCAAGGCTTGCTCACTTTAAGACCAACTGCAGTCTACTTCCCCAACTAGCCCCAATTCATACTGTCATTTTTCCTCTGGAGCCCCGCCACCTTCTTGTGACAGCCCACAAGACCTCTGCCTCTTCTACCCCCACAAATCTCTCTTGAGGGCCTGAAGAGAAAGAGAACAGTCAGCCCTCCAGGGCCATTATCTTCACCCTCACCACCTCACTCAGCCTCCCACACAGGAAAATGACAAATTACTGCCACTGACTCAGAGCTGTCCACTGCTATGTCTATGAAGTTATTAAAAGCTATGTGTAGTGGTGCACGCCTGTACCTCAACATCCAGGAGGTTGAGGCAGGAAGATTACCATGCGTTTGAGAGCAGCCTGGGCTACATAGATGAATTCAAGCCTGGTCTGAACTACATAGCAAGACCCTGCCTCTAACTAACTAACTAACTAACTAACTAACTAAATAACCAACTAACTAACCAAATAAATAAATAAAAAGAATGATAGCAGTAAGTGCCTTCGACTTTGTTTGTTGTTGTTGTTGTTGTTTGTAGTTGCCCAAGTAAGTGGCTTAAATATGTATATAAGAGATGGCTGGCCATCTGCAATACTCTCATCAAGAACACACATTTAAGGGATGGGTACCAAGTATCTGAAAGTCTTAGTTCAAAGTCTACTATTCAGAGGTGCTTCCAGATAAGCCTTTAGCAAAATGGAAATTAAACAATCGAGAACTGAACTGCTTAGATAGCTGCTTGCCAGGCAAAGTGTAGGAGAACTGGACTCAAACAAGCAGTATGGAAAGACAGAGAAGGCAACCAAGGATGTGTATCAGGGAGTAATAATAACAAGCCATGGAGCCATGCTGAGTAAAGAAAGCAGTGAGCATAAAAAGGAAGTGGAAGAATCAATGGGTCCAAGAGTTCAAAGTCAAAAAACTGCTACACTGGGAGCAGAAAGGCAAGAAAGCTGATGAATGCACAGAATGTACATCTGAAGTCCAGACTCTGGAGGTGGTAACTACGGTGATGCCAAATTTTAAAGTATATAATAAAAGAAACTAGGTTGCATTACAGAGTGTGCTGGTAAAATATTCCGCTATTGCTTAAGTAATTCCTACCACTGTGACAATCTTCTGTTCCTACAGAACTGTATTAAAATATAGAAACCAAAAATTCAAACAGAAACCATGAAATATCATACTCCCCTGTGTGAATCTAAATCTATTAGACCTAGTGCAAGAGCCCCAGGGACAAACTGCTTGAGTTCCAAGCTCAGCTTGGCCACTTACCAGCAGAGTGCCTCCCTTTCCACATGAGCAAAATGGGATGTCTTAGTCCCTCATGGGCCTGTCAGGGAGCGTAAGTCATTCTAGGTAAAAAGCTAAAACGGCATGCAGCAAACACTATCTCGGTGTAACTAGTATTACTGGAGTTATGAAGACTTTGCTAATTCCATGGTAAATTTCTACCAAAAACTACAGAGGCTAAAGTAATGGACTGATTTTCAGAGAAGCCATTTTCCCTGCAGCGCTCATGTATTAAGTATGACAATTCTTATGAACTAGTCTAGCTTATCATAAGCTTTACTTGCACTAAAACAACTTACAGGAGCAGGACAGCCTTCTGTAAACTTAAAGGTAAATACACGACTTAACGAACTATAAAGAAATATAACCTGCAATGACTGGTGGTGATACTTGAGTTGTCTGTCCTGTAACTGCTTTACTATTAATTGGTTTTGCAAAGATCAGCTTCGTGATTACTGGGCCAGAGGTTGGTGTTCGAGGCTTCTTAGCAATCTGAAACATATAAATAACTATGAAGACCATTTGTTTCTATAAAGCAACTACTGAACCAAAATTAGACACAAGATTCATACATGGTAGAACAGGTAAAACCAGCTCATTTAACAAATTATATCTATGTCATGTTAAAAACACTTAAACTGTAGCTAGTCATCAAAATATTAACATGATTACATCCATAGCCCATATATACTAATACCTTTGCATTTTATTATACCGTTATTTTAGTCTCATATGCATTCATGATAAAAATCAAATTAATTTTAACAGTAATATGGTTCTGTTCAATAAAAAATGTTCAATAAAAAACACTGCAATATTCTTCAAATAAATCATTCAATAACACAAGCAGATAAAGTTAAAACAGTACAAACAATGAGGTCATGTCTATGTATAATTACCCTGGCCCCTGGATGCAAAATATAAACACATATTAAAGACAGGCTTATGATTAGATTCTAAACTTTCAATATATGTGTCAGGACTAGGTAAAGGGAAAACAGAACAAGTTAAAGTCCTAGGACACAAAGAGACAAGACTGGTAAAACAAGACCATCGTAACAGCAAAGGCTCTGTAATGTTATTTACTAAAATACTGTTTAAATTCTTCAAAATAAGAGAAACTGTATTTTTTTCACCTTTGATCTATAGTTATACAGATGGCACACTGTTGATCTGAACTAAAATTTCCCACAAGTCAAGGAAGGTAAAGGGTTTTTTGTTTGTTTGTTTTTGCTTTTTGGTACCCAGGAAATTGAACTCATGACCTTGAGCTTGCCAGGCAGGCACTGTGCTGCTGAGCTATATCCCTGGTCAGAAGGTAGAGGTATTAATGTTTTGATATTAATTACTGTCACATACAAAGACATAGCTTCTTTCAAAAGTCAGAAGCAGAAATTTACCTATGATCAAGATCCTAAAATTTCAGTATGAAGAACATTAAATTTTATCTTTTGATAGTTATGAACACTGAGTTCCTGGAAATACTACTTACTACTGGAAATAAGTGCTACTCAAATGAATAAACATGACCAACTTGAGTGACAGAAATATATCAGAAGCTGGAAGACATGAACTAAATAAGTACTCGTTCTTTGCACTCAAACTATAAATTAAATAGCATATTATATTACATTCAAAATACATTTTCTTACATTTAGAATACATTATTGACACAATAAAATATATGTGAAATAAGAATCACTGTAAAAAAAAAAAAAAAGAGATCTGTTCATATATTAAATAATACCCAGCTTGCAAGGATAGCAAGATAAATTCCTAGTTATACTTTAGAAACTTAACGCAATTTAGGGAGACATAAAGGAAAAACATTTTCCAACTGTTTACAGACTCAAAAGCCAAACCGGAATTTTGTCTAGGTACACACAATTAATGATTTTAACAGGTAGAGATATTGGTATTCTTAAAATTATGTATCTAACAAAAGCAACATTAGCTATAAAGATTAAGATTAAAGTTTAAAGACATTCACAGTCAAATGTCTATATGAATACCTACCAATAAGGAAAATATATAAACAATATAACCAATAGCATATTAATTATTCAAATGAACAATCTCATCTCGCCCTTGTGGCTATATTTCTTTAGAAGACTACTACTGAAAATATCAAATTCCAGTTCCATTAAGGAACCATAGCTTCTTGCATTATGGATTCTCAATTACCCTACAACAAACTTTATTAAGTAAAACAAAGCATAAAGGATCATTTTTAACAAGTTCATCATACCAGTTGAATAACACAAAAATGAAAAAAAAGAAAATTTACAAATAAGGTAGCCAAATATATCACCAAATAGTGCACACAAGTGCTTTTCATCAGTCACTGTGTTAGGCAGGTTTAGGAGTGAGTACGCACACTGTCCCGTCTGCTACTCATTCACCACCCTCACACGTAACGCACACCAACGCGGGTGTTTCTGCATCTGTGATTAAGTGTAAGTATACCTCGCCCCTTCTTATGAATCCGGGCTGCCTTCTTCCCCTCTTAACACTCTCAATACTCTGATTAAATTTAAGACAACAGTGAGGACTATCTAGGAAAAACACCAGAAAATAATACACAACATGGAATAAACCAAATTTTCTGGTGTCTAAAACAGATAGAGATTTGTAGATTTTTCAGAGTGTTTAAGAGCTTCTTGGGTTGCTTAGAATATAAAAAAGATTTTGAGTCGCCTAAAAATAACTGGATAAGTAAAAAAATATTCTAAATAGATTGTTTTGTTATTTTTTATAAACAATAACTGTTTTTTAATAAACAGAATTGTAGCTGGACGTGTTGGCACATGCCTGTAATCCCAGCACTCAGGAATCTGAGGCCAGCCTGGGCTACATAGGGAGTTTAAGGGCAGACTGAACTACATAGCAAGACCCTGTCTCAAAAAACAAAACCCCCAAAATACTCAATAAACAGAATCAGGTTTTACAGAAGTAACAACAATAAAACAAGTTCTAAGAATTAGACCCCAGTTTTTGTCAGTACCTAGGGAATCACAGTAGAAAACTAGAGGATACAAGTACCCATGTTATTGGCACAATATGTTTACATATTGTTTTCATAAGTGAGAAACAATGACATTGGATTTTTGGATTGGTCACAGCATTACAGTAAACATGCTTTTGTCACCATCAGTTAAGTGCAGGATGTTGGGAAGGTATTTCTCCCTCTGTTGCTCCGACTTATCAGTTTCCCGTGAACATGGTGAAGACCCAAAGTGACAACACCATTCTGTAACCAATAAAAAGGAGCTTCCAAACTGAGCCAAGACCGCTTGATGGGACAGGGCTCTCATGCAAGAGCCTCGCAAAAACAAGGGAAAGGAAGTCAGAGAAGCAAGAAATCACAAGGAACATGAAGAGAACACTGCGTAACAGTGGCAGAGGGACACGGGCAACCCACAAGGTTTGAGAAGTCCTTGCAGTTCTTAAATGCGAAGCCTATGCAAAGTAAGCTTCTAATTCTCTGTCCACACAGCCAACAAAACATCAGCGAACAGAGACAGCGCCCGCTCTCGCCAGACCTCCCTGACACGCTTCCTTCGCTATTTTAACTCCTGCCTTCACCTTTCTCCTTTCCTCTGAAAGGCATCTCTTTCAGACCGGGGACACATGTTTTTTTTCTGGTCCTCAGAGGATCACTGTGCTTCTTAGTGATGGCCTAAGAACACCATTTCCGCATGCAAAACTGGAGGTGCATGCCTGTAATCCCTGCATTTGGGAGGCTGAGGCAGGAGGATCACTGAGAGGTCAAGGCCAGCCTGAACTACATAGTTAGATCCTACTATAAAACAAACAAAAAAGGGCAGGTGGCTGGAACCCACTTAATACACATTCTGGTAACCTATCTTAGGGCCTTATTCATACTAATACTAGATGCTCTTCTGAAGGATTCTTGATGTTTCGAGAACTGTGAAGCACCATATATTTCTAAGACCAAGTGGCCACCTTACACTGAAGACAGAGAAACCTGCCCAAGGTTCCACAGCTGGTGGGCAGCAAAAGGCTGACTGAAGCCCGGCTGGTTTAACCTCTGAAGACGGTATCTTACCCTCCCTCAAGTGCTGCTGTCCTCACCCTGCATACACGAGTGATGACAGTGACAGAGACCTGCTGGCCAGCGCACACTAGAGCAGCAAAGTTCCCCTAGCCACTGGCCACCTGTTACCCAAACAATTTGTGTTGACGTGGTTTTTTGATAGCTCTGCAGCAAGTCTGCCACGTTTACACCAGCGAAATATCCTTATAACCAAACTACCATCAGGAACAAAAGGCATCTTAAAACAAATAAAAGGCTACAAGTACACTGATTTGGAATTTAACCAGAAATGAATTTGTTCTAAGTGTTCTGGCAAAAATCTTCACAAACATTAAGACTATCAAACTTAAAAACAACAGAAAACCTCACACAATTCCTTAAGGCAACATTCAAAGGAATTCAGCAAGAGCTATGCAGTTAATAACCCTACACAAATACAACTAAGAATCAGTTTAATGTTTTTAAGCATGCATTTTAATTAATAAGCTCCCTTTTTTTGTTGTTTTTGTTTTTTTTACCTGCACTGTTTTTAACTGTTGGGTCTGAACCACAGAGGGCTGAGTTGTAGGATTAATCAGCTGGCTTCCTGGGGTCAGTGCTGAGACACCAATGACAGGTTTCACCTCTGGCCTCCCTCCAATGGTAACTACTTTAATTTGCTGCGGTGGCAACTTAGCATCTCCTGACTGAGCCTGAGTTGTAACTTTCTGAGCCTGGGGCAGTTGGCTATGGGGTAGTGCTAAAACAATTGGTGAACCAGACTTGCCCAAAGTTGTTAAAATTAACTTCTGTCCATCTGGCTTAAGGGTCTGATTGCCAAGTTTAAGATCAGATGTCTGTGATACTTTGTTTAAAATGATCTGATTGGCTGATATAGTCACAGGAGTCTGAGCACCAAGTTTCTGAAGGCCACTTGGAAGAGCTGGTTTCACTGTGGTATTAGGGTCTGCTTTAGGGACTGCGGTGCTCACTGCAACTTGGTTAGTGTGGTTACTGTACAGTGTGACGGGTTCCGTGGAAGTGGGTGTGGCCGCAGAGTCACCAGCAGAGTTTATGTTGACAATTTCTTCCAGCTCTGTCTCCATGGGAATTGGGGATGAAACAATAACAGCCTCAATACTATCCTCATCCACTAACGTTATCCCCGTGTCCATTATCTCCTCCGGAAGCAAGCTATTCACCTCGGCTGGCACCACCTCCATGGCCGTGCTCCTGCGGGAAGGCGCTCCGGTGCTGCAATCGAAAGTGAAGACGAGTGAGTTACTACAGGTTCCAAACACACAGCAGACTATGCATACGTTTTATTTTTAAGAAAAATATAAATGACAAAATAACCATTTTAAAGATTGATGGAGGATATTCCTGAAGTTTGGGTAAAACCGTTTTAACACACAGCCTTCAAGAACTTGAAATGAGATGCAATGCTAGAAGCAAGCATTTCTATTTATCACTATCAACCCCAAAGCAACTCCACATTCAGACAACTGTGAGTCACATAATCACATCAAACACCTTCCTAACGCCTCTCATAAAAAGTTTTAATCTTTTTGTGCCTGATCATCTTATTTCTTTCCAGTTTCTTTTTTCTTTCATTAACAGACTTGAAACTCCTAATTCACACAAAGAATTAAAACTTCAACTAGTAACATAGAGAAAAACATCTTCAAATCTCCAGTGAGCTAGCTCCCTATAGTACCCTTTAAGGTACTACACTATTATTTTAAAAATCCGTTAAATGTTCAAATTAATGTTGAAGGAGTTTCTGGAGTAATACATTTGGCAACTATACGTCAAACAGTTTATGTAGCCCAAGTCTGATCAATTTGCCTCAAACCAGGGCAATTTATATTTGAGAAGATTCTTAAATCCTCCTTAGCCATCTAAAATAGCAGAAGAGGAATTATTTAAGAAGTGTCTACCCAGTGCCCACAGAGGGAAAGGATAAGAATAATCAGATTGCAGACCCATCAAAGCGGTGCTTCGTCTAGCCAATGGTCAGACAGAACTTCCAACCAAGAAGTGAGTTTCATTATCATCATGGATTAAAAATAAGACAGTACACTTGTGATAGGCTAAATAGCAGTAAACTATCTGCTCACAGAACATCAAAGATCCATAAGCGCCTAATCAGCAATTATTTTGTTCTCTTTTTTAAATGAAAAGTACAATACTCATTCCAAAGTTATGAGTAACACAAATGTGGTTCTGCTGCCTATAATTCCAGTGACTTACCGTTTGGAACCTGCCTAGTCAACCTAGCAAGACCCTATCTCAAAACACACAAACAAACAAAACATCCAAAGGCTGAGGATGCAGCTCAGTGTAGAGAGCTGTGGACCCAAGCAGGAGGGTGGGAAAAGACACACGAGTAGTGTGTGCATGGGCAACTACTGCTGCCAAAATAAACCATCAATACTGTGCACCTACCGCACTGGCATCATCATGGCATTGTCTGATTTACCGCTACAACGTATGTGACGTAAGAGCCATTCTCATCCCTACTTCACAGACAAGAAAACTGAGGTTCAATGATTTGCCCACAGTCACATACATAGTAGTGAATGGTAGATCCAGGACTCAAGCTCAAGTCTTCACAATGCCAAGGTTAATAAATTTAATCACAACATTACCTCCTCTTACATTTTTACCAGTGCTGTTCTAAAATCGAGAAAACCAAGTCTGCTCCCATGCAGTCCACCCCCACCCTGCATCCTACCCCATGCAGCACCAACATGTCACCACCGACACGTCACCACAGACTAGTTCTGCTCTGTGCCCAGACGGGACCTTCATAGGAACAGAACCT
Organism: Chinchilla lanigera; assembly: GCF_000276665.1. Lineage (NCBI taxonomy): Eukaryota > Metazoa > Chordata > Mammalia > Rodentia > Chinchillidae > Chinchilla > Chinchilla lanigera. The sequence goes on along the minus strand of NW_004955474.1, from coordinate 6,612,743 downwards.
CACAGATGTTCCTCTGCTTGCGAGGGTCAAGCAATGCACTTATCATAAGTTGAAAATGTGTAATAAGCTGAAAGCACATTTCACACACCTGGGCTACCAAACCGCACAGCTCAGCAACACGGCACATAGTCAAGGAGTCCTAGTTGTGTGCCCCAAAGGGTCCACAGCTCAGTATCAGACCACATGACCACTGGCCTAAGGAGCAACATTCAAAATTCCAAGCATGTTTTCTACTGACTGTGATCACTTTGTAACATAAAGAAATCATAGAGTATGGACCTTTTCTCTCAGCATACTTTTAAGATTTACTTATTGGCCCTGTTTCTTTGTATTGCTAAGAAATATTGCACCATGTGAATCACCACAACGTGTAGCTATATTCTCCTGATAATGGATGTATGATCTCTTTCCAGTTTGGAACGCTGATGAATAATACTAATCTGACAGTTACATGCAAGTTCTTCATGAATGCCATTGCACTTCTTCTGAATAAATACCTAGAAGTAGACTTGCTGGGTCACCAAATCAGCTTTTACCCCTACTGCGCTGGGAATCAAATCTAGGGCTTTACAAGTGTCAGGAAATCACTCTACCACGGAGCAATACCCATAGCCCAGGGAAGTATATTTTTAACTTCACATGAAACTGCCAACTATTTTCCAATTTGACTGTCAATTTCCCCCCCACACCAGTAATGTGAGAGTAACAATGATCCCATATCCCAGTCAACAATTGGTATTACAGCCTTTGTGCTGGTCTTTCGAATTTTACGCCTTCTGATGCAGATGCAGGGCTAGAGCGTGGCTGCCTGGTTGGCTGCTTGGTTGTTTTCCTTTATGTTTGCGCTGGGGACTGAAGCCAGGGCCTCAGATGCACTAGGCAAGCACTCTACCACGACCGTCTCAAGCCCTCATGGTTCGGCTGACAACTCCCACATAAATAATGATTCGGATCACCTTTCCATGTGCATATTGTGTACTTGTAAATCTTCTTTTAAAGTCCTAGGTGGGTTTTTTGTTTTTTGGTGTTTTTTTAGTATTGAATTTGTAGTCTTTCTATTGAGTCAGATGTGTTCTTTACATAGATTACAAAACCGTAAGTCACAATAACTTCAGCTCAAAGGAATCACTCGGGGTGGGGGGCTAAAGTTCCAGCGCCCTTTTATGTGGAAGTTCTCTGCGGCTCTTACTGACCGGAAGAATCCTCTCTGGAACTTACCGCATCCATGGTACCGTCCTACACAGACATCGCTCCACTTACACACACAGCAGGCAAGTTCCAAACGAGCACACGCAACAAAGGGCCCTGGGCACCGCACCCGCCAGCTTCCTCCCATGACAAACCCTGCCCCAGCCCATCGGAGGAGTCCGGGCATCGCCCCACCGAGGAAGCAGAATGACGACCCGCATCCAACAGAGCATGCAAGTTTGAGTCCCTCTCCCCACGGTGCTCACGGCACATTTAAACAGGGGCATGGTTTGGTCCTTTGTAAAGGCGAGGATGCCTCCAAGTCCGATCCACCTCCCCAAGAAGGGGCAGTCAGGGCACAGGAGACAGTGGACCCACACCAGCAGCAATGCTGTGCAATCCTTTCACCGTCACCCACTTTTGCAGGTCAACTTAACAAATGCCTAAGGTTTTCCCTCTACCCAGAGCTGTGCATCCTCACGTGGCCCCATTTTGCCAGCTCCCAGGGTTCCCAAGCTCTGCAGGAACAGACATACTGCCTTGCAGCAGGCCGCAGGCAGGTTTGGGAGGGCAACGCTGAAGCACACCCAGGAGGCCTGCTCGATCCTGCCTCCCTGCTAAGCACCTGCACGTTCGTCAGCAGGTAAAACTGCTGCCCTTCCACCCCCGCCTTGATCCTCCTTGTGGCCACCTGCATGAGGCCATCTACTACCAGATGCCCATGTCTTCCCATTCCTCAGCCTAGCCCACGGGCCGAGACCCTGCCCTTGAAGTCTTGCCCTGTCACCTGCGTCCTCATGCCCAAAAGTCAAGAACGGAGAGGGGCTGAGACTGTGTGCTCCTCACAAGCTGATGATGAGCCACTCACGGTGCCACAGACACTGACGGACGACGATGACATCGACGCCAGTGGCCTGGGTCCACGATGAGACTACTCATAGCACAGCAGGACTATCAGGATCATGTGTGCGACTCCCCTGCAGCTCAGATCCCACAGGACAGACGAGGAGGGGACCAGGGAGAGGCTGTGCATGTGAAGCACTGGCATCATAGCCGGAAGACCCCAAGCCTAGGAACCCATCACTCCTACTGAGCCGAAACAAACCTGCCTCTTCCCAGAGGGAGCAAATCTGCTTTCTGTACAGGGGACACCACCTTATTGTCCAAGACACCTGCTACACAAACACCGGGAACATTTACAACACAAGCGCTACCACGGCCTCACTTGCAAGAGCGGCTATGAGAAATGGCATTTGCTCGTCCTCCAACTGTCATTAGTACTTAGAATTACAACTGAGTTTTGTTTGTATTATCCATGTATCCTACAACCTAAACTCACTTATGAATTCTACTTTGTTTTGTGGTACTGGGAATAAAGCCCAGGGGCACTGTACCACTGAGCTCTCTTTAAAAATTTTCTATTTTGAAGCCAGGCATGGTGGTGCACATCTGTAATTCCAGCACTCAGAAAACTGAGGCTGGATGATCACCTTGAGTTCAAGGCCAGCCTGGACTATACAGCAAGAACCTGTCTCGAAAAAAAAAAAGGCCAGACATGGTGACACACACTTGTAACCCATAACCCTAGCACTCAGGAGGCTGAGGCAGGAGGACTGCTTTGAATTCAAGGCCACTTTGTGCTACAAAGTGAGTTCAAGGCCAGCCTGCACTGCATCATGAGACCCTGTCTCAAAAAAAAAAAAAAAAAAAAAAGAACGATGGCCCACACAAAAACCACAAAAAATTACAGGCACCAAAATTCAGAAAATGTTTAGTTCACACATTAAGTACATCCATTACAACACATGATGTATTGAATTATGAAGATTCGTATTAGACACAACCCTGTATGTTCATGCACACCTTATTCACGTGTTGTGCCCCAGTCCAAATTATGAATTCAACATGCCCATGGTGTGTTGTAGCGGATATACTAAAGGCGTCCATCTGGCTGATGACCCTAACTGGAGCTTACTTTGGGGGTAGGGTTTATACTATGAGCATCCTGAAACAAAATCATGCTAGGGCTTGTTTTCAGATTAGGTCTTATTTTCAGGGATACACGGTATGTTTATGAGGAAAAGTGGCCTGCAGTGTGCCTGTAGTGTCTGCCTCAGGATAACACTACTCTAATAAAATAAGTTGTCGTGTGTTGTTAACTCAATTTTTAAGAAAAGTTTATACAGAATTGTTTATCTTTCAAAATGTTTGCTAGAATTCACCAGTCCTGCCACCTAGAAAGTTTTAAGGGACTCTCGTTTTTGTCATTGTTTTCAGGCAGAATCTTGCTATGTTGCCCAGGCTGGCCTTGAATTCAAGGGATCCTCCTGCCTCAGCCTCCCAAGAAGCTGGGACTACAGATGCATGTCATTACACCTGGTTTATGGGAGGGTTTAACGATCTTTGACAGTGTGTGCCTCTCCTCTAAGTTGTCAAACTTAACTGCATAAAGTTCCACATAATAAAGTCCTTAGAATCTCCAGAAATATCCTCTCATTCCTCCGAGTAGTAATTTGTCTTCTCTGTCTTTGTTGGTCTGACTGCAGATTTATTGATTTTATTGACCTTTTCAAAGAGCTGTTTTTGTCATCACTGATTTTCTCAGCTGTCCATTTTCTACTTAATTGACTTATCTTTCTCTGCTTCTTTCTGCTTACTTAGGTTTAGTTTGTTCTTTCTAGAACTTTAACACATAAGTGTGTGTCGGACTTCAACAACTTCAGCCCGCAGCCGGTGGGGCCAGTGCTATTTCTGTGCTACTCCCACCTAGCAAATGGTTTGGCTTGTTCGTTTACATTTTAAATAGGGACCATAACCATATGTGACAGACTATACGACCTACCAAGCCTAGAAATATTTGCTATCTGACCATTTACAGAAAAAGTTTGTCAACCCTTGGCTTAAATTTTAAAACTTTCATTTCTACAATAAGCCTTTAAAATAAAAAATTTCTCCCAAAGCTATTTTAAATGCCTTTCAATAATTGCAATGCCTTTATTATCATTCTCTTGGAATGCTTTCTAATACTTTGTGATTTCATGTTCAGTACATGAGCAATAAAAACTGCTATTTCATCTCCCAAATATATGAAGATCTTCCAGGTATCTTATTATCAATCTCTAATTCAGTTCTACTATCTTGCAAGAGCACAGTGCTTTGCAGTATTTCTATCACTTGATATATGAGGTTTATGACTGAGTAGGTGATCTATCTTGGTGAACATTTCATGTACAGTGGAAAGGAGTAAGTATTCTGTAGTTCCTGAGTAGTATTCTATACAAAGTATGATGACAAATACAGTGTTTAAGCTTTTAAAAATTTATTACAGTAAAAGATATTGCCATTAATCTACCTCAAAATCTTCCCCCTCGGTTGGAAAATACTTATCCAATGGTTCGCACTACTTTCTGCAGCAGTCCTGGAAGTCCTCTTCCATGAATGTCTTTAGCTGTGCTGTGCTGTCTGCCTCTATGTCCTGAAGCCATTAAAAATGCTTCTCTTTCACGGCCATTTTGACTTTGGAGAAGAGCCAGAAGTCACACGGAGACACACTGGGTGAACAGGGCGGATGAGGACACGGCGTCATGTTTTTACAAGCCTGCCTTTTTGCTGGACAGTGCGTGGCAGCAGCACTCACCATACTGATGGTCCCACTTGGTAAAGACACTCATGAAAGAGGACTCCAGAGCTGCTGCAGAGGTGGGGAGAGTGATGCATGCGTTGGAAGTGAGAGGAAGTATTCTGAGTGGGATCAATGGCAGTGTGTGTTTCACTGTGATAATTATTTTAAATTTAAACATTAAACATTTCAATCAAATCTTCTATGTGTTAATTAGGTCAAGTTGGTTGATAGTATTATTTGTATCTTCCATATCTTACTGAGTTCTTAGGAGGTGTTAATACACGCAGAACGACAATGGTTCTGGTGTTTCTTCTCCACCAGGTATCTGTGCTTCATATAATGTAAAGTCATTATAAGAAGAATGTGTTTTTATTTGTCCTATTACAAGAGACCAGAAGTCACAGGAGAAGTCTCTTCTTGACCTAAGGGCAAAGTTCAAATAGCTAATAAAAAAGGTCTGATTTGGCCAGTTTCTATGTAATATGGCTCACATTGGATTCCAGAGCTCAGACCCCTCATAAGCCAGTGGGCAGAACAGATGACTATCATGTGATCAGACACCCTTATCTGTTCTAACAGGGTCACATGCTGGGCACGGTAGCCTATGCTAAGAGAACTCTCAAAAGGAGCCTGTGGGCATGGCAGCAAAATGGTCTGGCCATCTAGTTCCATGACTCATCACCCTAATTTTATCCTGCAGGAATGGAAGCTATGTACTAGCACATGTGTCCTCGTCCTCGTCATCACTGTGCTGAGGACCACGTGGAGAAAGGAGAGGCTCTTCCTAAGCCAAAAGAGCCAGGCAGCTCGTAGGGTTCACTTCACCTTTTGAGGGGTCACCTGTGCAGGCATGGTAGGGAAAGAATCCAGAAAATACAATGCATACCCCATGCCGCCAATAGTTGTAGTTCATACCATAAACATTCAAAAGGCAAAGTATATTCCCAGAGGCCAAAACCATGGGCTTTTCTCTCTCACAGCTGACCACAGCTGAGCACAGTCCTATGAGCATGAGGGCCACTAGTAAGAAGTCTCATGACCTCCACATCGGTCTCAGCTCCTTTTCAGTCCTATCAATGTGAGGTGGCATCACTATCCCACCCCATCACCATCAGAAAGCGCCTGTCATTTGCTTCTGCTGCTCACCTCTTAGAATGCAAGCTATTTGAGAACAACGATTTGTCTGCCTCCACCTTTACCCCAGCCGTTTTCCCCAGGCTCTAGAAAAGAGCTGGCCAATGATCTTTCAGCACACATCTGAAGGCTAGATAAATCAACCAAGGAGAAGGGTATCGCCTAAAACTCTAGAATTATTTACCCTGGGCTTTGAAGATAACTTTGGTTTATCTACTTGAGTAGGAGAGGCTTATATAATGCTCTGGACTTCACAACACTTTAACAAAAGCATACTAACAAGCTGAGAAATCCTTTACAAGTATGTTTTCAATACTCAGACTTAGCTTTTAAACAGTATCTTCTGCAATTATACTCCATCTAAAAATCTACAAGGGAAGGCTGGGAGACAGCTCAGCGCTTGCTCACCAAGTGTGAGGCCCTGAGATAATCCCAAGCCTGCAAAAAATACAGTAAAATAAATAGAAATCTCAAGGTTCTCCTACTTTTCAACTAGCTTATTATTTTTATCAGTCATTTAATTCATAAATACTTATTGTGTCTTTGTAGAAGTCTAGGAAATCAAAGATCTTGTCCTGAAATAGTTTGCAAATCAACAGATGCATGGCGTGATTACCTCAGTACTTTAGGAGAAGTAACCTCATCTTAGTATTATATTGGACTGGATGCAGACAGACCAGTCAGCCTATGGGGTGATAAATAGGAAGTCTGATTTAGGATAGTAACAACGAAAAATAAATAAAATATAAAACAACTATCTGAAGTAAAGAATGACCCATGCTCCATGCTTTTACTTTTTTTTTTTTTTTGAGACAGGGTCTCACTATGTAGCTCAGGCTGGCCTTGAACTCCAAGTGATCCTTCTGCCTCAGCCTCTCAAGTGCTGGGATTACAGGCATGCGCCACCATGCCCAGCTTCATGCTTTTTAAAAAGAATTTCCTTTGGACTATTACCATTGTGGAAACACTGCTCCTGGTTACAGGAGACCAACCTAGGTGGACAAACATTTTTATTCTGGTGCATAACTAGAGGTAGTTATCTGGCATTGGATTACAGATGAGTAATTCAAGAGAAGTTTAGACAAATAATTATAAGTAACCAGGCACTTCTGTGCCTAGAGTTTACCACCAGCACTAACTGGTTAATTACATATCATTTAAATTTCAGCTTTGATTTCTAAAATCAAACATCAACAATGCAAAAACTAGGTACAGAACTACATAAACTAAACTGGCGGCAGCCGACTACAAGCCGTGAGTTCTGAAGTCTTGAAAAGTTTGCATTTTCATTTTGATAATGTAGTTTTAAAGTACACTCTGGATCATCTGGATAAACATCTCATATCCAAAATCAGTAAGAGTATTACGGTAGGCTGAAGAAAAAGGGCACAAAAGGGACTTGCAAGGAAATTAACATCTATGCTAAATGAAAGCCAAACTAGCTCTGCAGCGTTCACATACAAAAAGGTGGTATGGGAATCAAGTTTTCATAGGACAAACAGTACACAGAAAACTGCACACCTATATCAAGGCAGATAACAATGCATCCACTATGCAAAGAAAGATTACGGTGGTTTCAGCAAAATAACATCACCCATCCCCCCAAGTTTAATTTGCTTTGTTGCTTTCACAGTTTTGTTTATATTTTGTTCATTAATGTACTTTTACTTCGTACTTGGCTTTGTATATATATCTAAAAATTTCAACACCTTAATAAAATAATTTAGGCCACTACTGGGACTTATAATTTTTTTTTCTTTAGAAGGGAACTGTATATTACTCATATTTAAGATCAACACTGGTGGGAAAAAAGAGAAATTCAAAACAGAAAGACTCTTTCCAGTACTGGCTCTCCTAGCTGCTCGATGTCTGCCTACCGTGAAGACAGCTGTGACAGCCTGGAACGCCAAAGTCCTCTGGTTCCCTAAATAGGCTTCGTTTTTATTTCTCTCTTGTTACAGCTTTCAATGGTCTACCACACGCCAGCGTTGAGGATCCACTGTCTTAACGTCTGGCAGAAATAATACGTTCTATGTCCCCCACGTTGCACTTTCCAAGTGACCACACACCACAGCCAACAGCATCCGAAGTGCCAAAGTCTGCAGCACACTACAGTATCTCAACCTCTGTTCCCTCTCTTCTGCAAAACACCCAACATAAAAGCCACCAGATTTATCTCCCTAGGTTCATTTCTCCAAAATTAACTCTCCAAGCCTTCTCCAGTAGGAAGCTGTTCAGCCTCTCCTTCCATCCTTACCATCCTTACAGTAAACCCCAGCAGTCCTGAAACTGAAAGCTCCTGAGGCTGTGACATTCAGGTTATCTTATCCCCCACCCTTAACAAAGTGCAGGACCCAGAGCAGATGGGTGGAACAGCCTCTATTCAAAGTGCTTGAACCCAGGCATGGTGGCCCACGCCTGTAATCCCAGCACTCAGGAGGCGGAAGGACGGTTCCAAGTTCGAGGCCAGTCTGGGCTACAAAGTGAGCTCAAGGCCAGCCTGAACTGCAAAGGGAGACCCTGTCTCAAAAAGACAAAAACAAAAGCAAAAACAAACAAACAAAAAAAACCAAAGTGCTTGGGACCAAAAGTGTTCCAGATTTTCTGGATTTTTGAATATTCGCATAGATTTTACTATTTGAGCTTCTCTTATCAGAAAATCCAGAACACTTCAAAGTCTGAAGCTTTCTGAGAGAAATATTTCTGCATAACAGATTTCTGGATTAGAGATGCTCAACCTGTAACAGTCTTTGAAGAAAAGTAATGCTCATCTCCAAAAAGGGGGGGCACTGGACTAATCACAGAGGGGGAAATTCCTCCTCTTTCTCTTTCTAATACACCGTTATTAATTAATAGATAACTATTCCTATCACAAGACTGTGAAAACTGGTTTTTAAAAAAACCACAAAGTGATAGCCTTCATGATTAAAAAGATTAAAAAGAAAGCTAATGAGAAGACATTTTAGTTCCCTCTTCATTATTTTTAAAAGCCTTACTCTTATTACTAAGTGCTTAGATTAACATGGAATAAGCAATTGTAGCATAAAAGCTATAATTAAAAACAGAACCAAATTCCTATGAGATAATACCATCGAATTATTTTTTAAATTAACAATATCTTAAGAACTTCTCAGGTATTTACTGTAAATTTTTTTCTGGGCCCTCATTTCCCTCCCCAATAATGGGGATTTCATACCGAGCTACATCTCCAGCCCTGTTTTTATTTTGAGATGGCATCTTGCTAAATCACTAAGTTGCCTAGCTGGCCTCCAAGCTGCAGTCCTCCCATCTCAGTTTCCCAGAATGTTGAGATCACAGGTGTGGGCCACCACTCCCGGCTGGGTACCTCATTCCTACAGTGAGTACAAGCCAAGAGTTCAAAGTATACACAGCCACACTAAATCCCTCTAAATATATATATGACATGGTATGACATACTGTGACATGACTCTCTGTAGGAAAGTTCAGTATTTACTGCGAAGCATAAATGTTGCTAATAAGCATTTCTTAAATATGAATCTGCTTACTCTCATACACTCAGTGTCACTGACCCAGCCTTCTATTACAGAGGCCACGGGAAAAGGAAGGCCACAAATTAATGTATAAAAATGTGACTCACTTGTAACTTTCAGTAGCATTACTGTGTAAGCTAGGAGACAGACTGCTTATGGACGCCGCAGCATAACCTACAACATGCTGGGACCTTGTGTAACCCAACCCAAGTAAACTAGGGCCATCATTAAGTCTGCCAGTCCAATTCTCTCACTCTCTGAACAAAAGGGGCAAGAACTGCAGCATTTAGAACGCAAGAGCAGTCTCAGTTTCTTTACCAGTTGAATGGACTCACAACCAACGCTGGAATCAAGCCATCCCAACTCCACTTACCCATGAAGGTACAACTCACGACCAAAATAGCTCCCACACACTTGGACTATAAAATCTACTGTAAAATCTTCCACAGCTTTAATCTGAATTCATGGAATTGGATAGGGGCAGGAAAGAACTTCCCTGAAAAATATGGGCACAAAATAGGACCGAGTATCTCAGTTGTTACTCGTCAAGGGGAGGGCCACAGGGGTTGCTCGACGGATGACAGGGCCATTAAAGTAAGTAAAATGGTTTTCTGATGGCTACAAAACTGGCCCATATACTCAAAAAAATGTGAGCATCCACAGCCCAACAAGTTATAGAGTATTATCGAAGCCAGACCTCCAATGCAGAAGAAAATAGCCATGCCCGTGTCCCTAAAGAAAGATCACAACTGGGTAGACCGCCGAGCGGGACCCACCCAAGCCCAGGCAGAGTGTGTATTTCAGATATTCCTTCAGGAAATCATGCTGAGCGCCGGCGGCTCCTCTAGGCCTCTGCAGCAGCCTCGGGTCCAAGAGCAAACTCGGA
>NW_004955474.1:6546880-6600854 GCF_000276665.1 Chinchilla lanigera | reverse complement strand
GGCTCCCAGCAGCCGCGGCGGCGGCGGCGCCTCCGAGACACAGACCCGGGTTTGTTCAAAATCACGCGCCCCGCGCCATTCCGCCGCCGCATCCCATAATACGCCGGGCCCGCCCCGCCCACAGGCCCGCCCCCCGCCCGTGGCGGCCTCTGCCCCGCCCCTTCCGAGGCCTCGCCCCGCCCCCTGGCAACGTGCTCACGCGTCATTCCGCCCGGCTCCGCGGGCGCGCTCGGGCTCACGTGACTCGCAAGGCGCCCAGTCAAAGCCGGCCCGGAAGGGTCCATCTGCAAAGGTGCGGGGGAGACGTTCGTCCAGCGCCTGCGCTCGGCGCGACACACTCTACTTGTGGCGGTCTGTGCTGCCGGCGCGGTTTCCAGCATCCACCCCACTCTTGGATGTGCCCGGGTGAGGCAGGGATCAATATTTACAAATGCTAAATTTCTTCGTCTTTTAGACTCCTTTTGTAAAGGTCGCTTGAAAACTCTTGGGAGATCACAGGCAGCTAAAAATTTACTTTGAAAGAGACTTTCTGCATTTTTTTCTTGCAATACAAGACTTTCTGCATTTTTTTCTTGTACACCTAAGACTAAGATAATCAAAATTTTTTGTATTTTCCGTTTCTTGTATTTTCCCTCTTTCTAATACTATATCTCAATATGGAGTCTCACTGTGATCATTGGTGAATAACTGCTGTGTGAGACGAACTACACAGATGAACAAATAGAGAAATACCGAAGAGTAAAGGCAAAGCCGGGAGGCCTGGCTTTAAATGCTGCCGCGTGGGTCCGCTCGACAGAGCGCGGGGAGCGCCCGGGGGAGGGCGGCTCCGGTCGCCGTGGAAACGGCAATCTCTGTGGGATCCAGTCCTTCTGGTTTTAAATTCTGGCGCCTCCACCTACGAGTGTAATAAGTTGAAGTTCCTTTCCCGGTTTACAGAGTGAAAATAACAACCTCCTTGGATCCTACGGGTAATTAAATGAGAGGCGTCAGTCTCCGCCTCACCTGTTAAATTCGGTGGGCGCTCCGGGACCGCCTGACTCAAACTCTGTAGTTGCGGGAAGGTAGCAGCGGTCGGCAGCGGGGCGGTCTGGAGTGCGCGAGGCAGTGAACGCTGAATGATGCGTGCGGGTTTTGCTGGGGATCGGTAGTGTGAGCCCAGTCTGGGAGAAGCTTTGAGGACTTGCGAAAGAAATCCTCGGCGTCAGACGATCGGTGATATTGGCGGTGCCTCTGGAAGGAAGAAATGCGGCAGGATCCCCAAATCCGGTTGGGTTTGTAGGGAGACAAAGAATCCCCCAAAAGGGAAAGAATTTCTCCGGTCTTTTCCCAAAAGACTAGCATAATTCTGAGACCAAAAACCCAAGACTATACCCCCCAAAAAAACTCTTCCATCCTTACCATGATTTTGTTAAAAAGACAAAGTATAGTATTAAAATGTTATCAAATCCAGCAACGTGGTAATAATTCATGTAGTACAGTATAGTTTACTCCAAGAATGATAGTTTATTTTAAAAATTTCATAATTTATTAAAGAAGAAAAACCAAATGATATTCTCTAGATATGGCTTATAGGAGATTTCAACAACTATTTTCAATTTTAAAAAATTTTAGTAAGCTAAGAATAAAAGCATTTTCTTAATTGAGTCAATATAGTCACCAAAAAACCACAACGGTGTCATTATACCTTATAGTGAAGTGATGGAGGCATTTTTGTTTTGACCAGAGATTCTTTGCCAGGCACCCAACAAAAATGCAGAGATAGATCAGCTATCGTTTAACATTTTTGCAGTGTGTCCAAACCAAATTAATTAAATAAGAGAAAAGGAATAAGTGAACCACAGATGGTGGCAAACACCTGTAATCCCAGGACTCTGGAAGATTGAGGCAGGTAGATTGCAAATTGGAGACCAGCCTGGGCAACTTACAAAAAAAAATTTTTTTAAAGGGTTGAAGATATAACTCGGTGCAAAGGCTCTAGGTTGAATCCCCAGTACTGCCAAAAAAAAAGTATAAAATTAACTAATTCTATTTAAAAATAATCATAAGAGTTTAGTTTGGTTTGGCCTTTGGAGTTAAAAAGCCAGGGTCCAAATCCTGCCCCTGCAAATTAACACCTATAAGAACGTAGGCAAGTTGCTCTCCTCTGATGCCCTCATCTGTAAATTGGGAATAGTACATGTGTCACAAGGCTGTTGTGACAATTAACAAGGTCATATGTGTAACACTCAACAGTGGCTGGTATGTGATACAGTAAGCTCTCAGTGGTTGAAAACTATTAAAAATTATAGCTACATTCGAAACTTTTTTCTTTCAAACAGCATTTTAGGTAGTGTCTCTGATATTCAAACATCTATACTGTATTTCATAAAAGAATCTGTTTTACATTTGCATGATGGCTTTCCCAAAGGAACTAAAAACTAAAAATATTCAGCAAGTATTTGTTGATCATCTACTAAATTCCAAGTACTGTATATGGCACTGGGAATAAAGTGGTGAGTGTCTCAGGGCACTTGTATCTGCTGGGACCTCCCACAGTGGCAGGTCTGTTCTCTGCTACCTGGTCTGGTGGCTGTGGCCCTGTGTGGGTCTCAAGCAACTCCTATGTGGCTGGTATGGTTGTGGAACTAATGTGTTTATTTTAAAGACAAGAATATAGAAAAGGTAAGAATTGGAATTATTACCAAGCAAACTGAAATATATTACTGGGCACCTATTGTGTGTTCTGTATATTGCTAGGTCCAAAGCATACACTAATTAATAAAATTGTCTTTAATAGGTTAGTTTCCAAAAAATTATTCCAAAGTTCCTTTGTTCATAAATGTACTGGAAGTCCACAATTTCTCGAAGCAAGCAGCCATCAGATACATGTAAGAGTAATTTTCACCTTAACTTCTTTTTCATTATCATACACATTTTTTACAATAGGCCCACAGTCCATTATCAATAATTTCAAAATCCAAAAAGTTTTGAAAACTGAAAGGTTTCTGAAAGTTTATGATGAGCTCACTTAGTAGGCAAACCTGGCCCAACATGACATAAGGCATTAATATTCTTTATGTATTCCATTTGATGTCAGTATCCACATTCAGAAATACAGAAGTATTTATGGAGTTTGATTATAGCCATAGGAGCTGGAAGGGACTTTCTAATGTGATGGGAATTTTTGTTGTTGTTGTTTTGATTGGGGTTTTGGCTTTTTTTTTTTTTTTTTTTTTGGTTTGTTTTGTCTCATCCCTTCCCCTCCTTTCTCTTCACTTCTTGCTGTATTATCTCAGCTGATCTCAGACTCTAGGGTTCCAGTGATCCTCCTGCCTCTTCCTTCCAAGCAGTTGGGATGATTGTGTCCCACTACACTGGCTTGTGGAAATGGTCTCAACCTCAAAAAAAACCACGGTGGTGGCTGCACAAGGCCTCAGCTCGTTGGAAAAATTAATATGGGTTCATTTTATTATAAATTATAACACATTAAAGTTGCTTTTTAAAAAGCACTAAATTCTCCATGAACAGGCTTTATGGGAGGAGCTAAAGTTGCCTTTATTTTTATTTTTTGTTTGTTGTAGTTTTTTGAGACATTCTCGCCATGTAGTACAGGCTGGCCTGGAACTCACTTTGTAGCTCAGGTGGGCCTCGAGCTCATGGTGATCCTCCTGCCTCAGCCTCCCGAGTGCTGGGATTACAGATGTGCACCATAACACCTGGATAAATTTGCTTTTAAAAGAAAAAGAAAGGCTGGGCAAAGACCCTGTCTCAAAAAGACAAAAGATAAGAAAAGAAAAAAAAAAGTAAAACTTTTAAAAATGTTTTTTGCATATACTTCTTCAAAGTCCCAAATAGCCTTTATTCTAAAATGCATGCAGACATAAGGAATTTTTCTTGAGGATTGGTATATGCTTGAGGGTTTTATAAGGGAATATAGACTGGGATCACTTGAACATAACACAAGTTTTCCCTCCATGGTATATAGTAAGGTTATAATGTAAAACTGTCCCCAAAATAAAATACGTTAAAATACCAAAATCATCTATTAGTGACCAGAGTTTCATTTATTGTTCCTCTGGCACTAAGCTGTTGTCCTCTCTGTAATAGTTGCTTCTATTTGTTTCCTAGAAGATCCCTTGTAACAGTTGTTTATGTGGCTCTCCTCAGGAACCGTGTTCTCGGGGTTGACCTTGCTTTAGCTCTGCACAGCATGCAGAAGGGTGCACAGAGCCCTTTCTGTTGGTGTGGGAGCCAGGTAGGCATGCTTGGAAGGAGGAGCGGTGCCAGTGTCTTTATCCAATGAGCTGCTGCTGCAGGTGTTGCTCTCAGACAAAGGAAGTGTGAGCCACGCTTCGACAGATTATCATCATGCACACAACAGCAAAGGTCACATTAATTGTGTGAAAGCATGCCAGATGCAAACTTTTACCTTTTGGTATAAAGCTGTTTGTATCCTTGAAAGCTCTGTTAGTGTTTTTCTTTTAAGACAAAAGGTGTTGGGCCAGGGATATAGCTCAGGAGCACGGCACCTGCCTGGCAAGTACAAGATCCTGAGTTCAATTCCCAGTGCAAAAAAAAAAAAAAAAAGACAAAAGGTGTTAATATATGAGTTGTTTTTTCTAAACTAAAACCTTCCGATTTAATTGCAGTATTGGCACTTTGTAATAAGTAAGTGGGTTTTGCGTTGCAGTTGGAACACTCAGTCTCTGAAGAGTTCACCATCAGAGCCCTGTAATGTTCTGGTGTTATTGTCCTTCAGGTAGTATTGTGAGGAATGTCTAAAGTTGGAGATCAATCACATGTGTGGGGCTAAAGCAAGGCCAAGTCCGGGAACATGGAGCATGCAAGGCAAGCCACATAAACAAGCTGTTCGAGCTCTGAAAATAAGAGGTGCCCGAGGCAAGCCAGGCAAACAAGTTGTTAGGCAGAGAGGTTTCAACTGACGTCAACCTCCCAAGTGTATAAATAAACATGCTGCAGTCGTTGGGTGGTTCTTTTTCTCCTACCAGGAGAAGAGGCTTTACCTGATCTCAGCTTTCTACGTTCTGACACATGTCTCCATTTCTTCATCCTCCCCGCAGGAAATTTGAGAGCTGTACTGGACGTGGCAAAGTATAACATTCACATGGTTAGGGATGGGGTTTCCCTAGTAGGATGTAGATACTGATAATGTCAGTCATCCTGAAGACCTTTGTCTTGAGACAGGATGTGGGAATGTGAAAGAAGGGCTGGGACTGAGAGGGGAAAGCACTCACTGTCTCTAGGCCTTGCTTTTTTGGACCCAGACACAAATTTTTTCAAGGACTCTGCCCATCTTGTTTGCCAGTAGTAAGACATCTGCCCTTAGACAGCCTAAAAACGAGATAGAATTTTTAAATTATAAAGTATCTTGAATTCTTTTCATGACCTGTAACTGCAAGCATTTATTTTTCTCATAAATAGGTGAGGGTTCACAAATCTGGGGAAGCTCAGCAAGGCCAAGTTGGAACCCCAGATAATGGCTGGCTTCCCATCTATCCCATAGATCTTAACTCTGGCGTTAAACTGATAGGGCATGAACTCTCTGGGGCATGTTCCTTTTTCTACTGAGTCATGGGAATACAAGGATATTGAACAGAAACACGATGACCTTTTTACCCCACCCCCAAACAACTGGCATACTGTCACTCCTGCCCACATTACATTTTTAAAACAAGGCTAACATTAGTGAGGTGGAAGAAATATATTCTTTCTACCTGAGTGAGAGGTACTGCAAAGATACATGGCAAAGGATTTAGAGGAATAATTCCAGTGCCAAGAGGGAATAAGAAATAGAGAGGGCTGATCCAAATGACCACAAGAGCTGACAGTGAAAACCCCTTGCACATGGACCTGAACAGCTGCGGAAGTGGAAGGTTGTCGTACTTCAGCATCTCATAATCTCCACAAAAATTCCCCTTTTTTTGCCATAGAAAAACAGCCCTAGTCTTTGGTAAATCACCATGCCCATACAACATTAACTTCCTTAGCCAATCAAATCACCGTTTTTTGTTCCTCTAATGTAAAAAGTCTAGAGCTGAAGCCTGGTGTGGTGGCGCATGCCTGTAATCCCAGCACTCAGGAGGCTGAGGCAGGAGGATCATTGCAGGTTCGAGCAAGACTAGCCTAGGCTACAAAGTGAGTTCAAGGCCAGCCTGAACTGCATAGCAAGACCCTGTCTCAAAAAAAAAAAAAAAAAAAAAAAAAACTAAACAATGAAACAAACAAACAAAAAAACCAAAACCAAAACCAAACAAAATAGGGCTGGGGATGTAGCTCAGGAGTAGAATGCTTGTCTAGCAGGCACAAGACCCTGAGTTCAATCCCTAGTACAGTACCACAAAAAAACACAAAACAAAACAATGTCTAGAGCTGGCACCTTGGCCTGGGGCCTGTGAATTCACAAAGCCGCCCACAAAACTAACTGCCACATAGATGAGACATACTGTATATAGTAGTGAGGCTACTTTCCCCTGCAAGCCAGGAAGTTCAAGAAAAAGTATCGTACGTGTTTTATAACCACCTTCCTAAAATAAGAAGTATGAAACTATTCTTTTCTTCTCTTATTTTGCATCTAGGGTATTTCTTCATTCCTCCTTTCCACACCACCGTCTTCAAGCTCTGCCTTTGATCCTGGGCTTGCTTTCTCAATGTGGTCACCCGGTAGCACTCACAGACAGAACACGTTCACTACACACATAGCCACAGACGAAGGGCATTCTTTCCGTACACCTCTTTCACAGCAAGTTAAACTTGTCCCCAGATTTCCCATCATGGTGCACTGGTGAGACTTGGACCATGTGACTTCTTAAACCCCTCGCTTGCCAAAATGAAGACTCTCAAGCCACAGCCGGCAGATTAAAGCTCACAGATCAAAGCCAGCCCCTCACTTGTTGTGTTTAGCCCCCAAGCTAAGAATGTTTTTATTTTTTACCTTTTGGGTTTGTTTGTTTTCGGGATTTTTTATTACCTTTGTTTTGTTTTGGTTTGCTTTTGCTTTTGTTTTTGAGACAGGGTCTCGCTATAGAGTGCAGGCTGGCTTTGAACTCACTATGTAGCCCAGGCTGGCCTCAAACTCACAGCAGTTTTCTTGCCTCAGCTTCCCAAGTGCTGGAATTATAGGCTTCACCACCACACTCAGTTTGTTGTTTTGCATTTTTACATTTTAAAGGACTGTAGAAGAAAAAGCAGCAGCAGCAGCAGCAGCAGCAGCAGCAGCAGCAGCAGCACAGAGACGGTGTGTGGCCCAACAGGCTAACGTTTTTAGTACAGTATTAACCCCTCTACAGAAAGCATTTGCAGATCATGCCTAGACCAATCATGATTCACCTTAGAAAGTGAGGAAAGGTCTTACCCTCCCTGAACACACTTCCCGTGCCGGGTCTGCCACAGCACCTGTGAGTAACAGCCATCTGCTTTTCCCAGTCCTAGAGTAAATCTTACTAACCATTGCTGAATGGTTCCATGATTTACCCCTGTTGGGTAAGTCAATGGGAAGGTTAATGTCCACATGTGGAACAAGATATTATGGGAAAACAGTGGCCATTCATTTCTGTCATAAGAGGCAAATAATATTGAGTTGATAATCCCCAAGGGCAGATGAATCTCAAAGGTTGTGTTAGTTACTTTTCTCATTGCTAAGACAAAATTCCTGACACCCAAAGTTAAAGGAGGAGAGATTTATTTGGCTTACAGCTACAAACTGCTTTCAGCCCATAGTTGGCTAGCTCCCAGGCATGGTGGCATGGCAGAGGAGAAACAGATCATGGCAGGTGGAAGGCAACAAGTAGTGACAACAGCTGCTCTCTTTCTGTCCCTTATATTCTATCCAGGTCACCCTTAGGGCAGAGTAGCACTCACACTCAGCATCACACCATGAATCAATCCCAGCATCACACTCTTAATCCCAGTATCACACACTCTAGATCCAACCACCACTGAAAAGCCCCACCTGTGACTGCATGAGGCTTTGGGGGACCACTGAAACACAAACCAAACAAGGGTGAGCTATGAGATGTAATTTTTTTTTTTTTTTTTTTTTGTGGTTTTTCTCCGGTACCAGGAACCGAACTCACGACCTTGCGCTTGCAAGGCAGGCGCTTTTGCCGCTGAGCTAAATCCCCAGCCCCTATGAGATGTAATATTGAGACCCTTTTCTTTGCATAGTCACATGCCACTCTGTTGTCTTCTGGACTGCATAATTTGTGACCAGAGCCTGTTAATTCCTCTGCACAGGATACGTCTTTTTTTTTTCAAACTTTGGCTACCTTTAAGGTTTTCTCTTTATCTCTGGTTACCAACAGTTAAGATATCATGTATGTATATGTGTATGTACTTCATCCTTTGGAAGGTTCTCTGGTTCTATGGTTTGATATCTTTCATAATTTTTGGGAAATTCTGTGATATTATCTCTTTAAATCTTTTTTCTACCATTTTGTTTCTTTCTTTTCTTAAATTCTACCATCACTAGGCATGGTTGGAGTGTCTCCCAAGGGTCAGCTATGATTACAACCTTGGTTTCCAGGGGACAATACTGGAGATAGTGGGAACTGTGGTGTTTAGGGCTGAGTGGGAGAGCCTCAAGGGTTGAGGTGGTTCCTGTGGAACTCTTAATGTAACCCCTTGGGTTCTCAAGACAGGACTGTTATAAAAGCAGCAAACGTAGTGAGGTACAGTGACTTGCACCTGTATTCCCTACTATCAGGAGGCTGAGTCAAGAAGATCTCTTGAATCCAGGAGTTTGAGACCTGCCTGGGCAACATAACAAGTCCCTACCTCTTATATACATACAGTACATATATAATACATACATACATAAAAGCAGAAAGTCTGGCCCAGAACATCTCTCTGATTCCTGGCTTCAGACATAGACATCCCCTCATCCAACCACTTGAGGCATTGCCGTTCACCATGAGATTCTCACCAGACCCAAACCAATGCAGGCCCCATGCTCTAAAGCTCCAACACTGTGAGCCAGAAGATGTATTTCTTCTTGCTAATGTTAGTAGCCTCTGGTGTTTCATGGCAGTGCCACGAAGCTGACTTATCAGGTTCCAATTACACGTATGTTGGGTCAGCTCTTGAATCTCCCTATTTTCTTTCCTTCCCTACTTTTTTTCTCCATACTTTGGTTGATAATATGAGTTCTTTCCTACCGATCTGTCTTTAAGTTCCCTGATTCTTTCCTTATTTTATTCTATCTGTGGTACTAGGGATCAAACCCATGGGCTGGTATGTGCTAGGCAAGTGCTCTATCACTAAGCTACACCCTCAGAGCCTGCTTCTTTCCTTAGCTGGGTTGTCTCTCTTCATGAGTTCATAGAAGACATTTTTCATCTCTGTTGCCACGACTTTTCATTCAGAGCATCTTTTACTTTGTACCCCTTTTCTGTTCAGTCATGCTGTCTACATTTTCTGTTGAAGCTTTAACACATTAACCATAGTTTTCTTAAATTCCTTTGTCTGATAGTTCTGACACCTTTATATTGCTTTGTCTCTTACTCTGTGGAGTGTGTGCATGCGTGCATGTGTGCTTGCATGTGTGTATTTCTCATATCAGTGATTACCAATTGAATGCGGGTCCACATGTGTGCACAGGACAGACTGAGGTAATATTTATGCTTGAGAATTGTTCTTCATCTCCATCAGCCTGTTAGTGTGAAAGGTTAAGGTCATTTAGTTAGGAGTTGAGCTTCACTTGGGTTTGTTGCTGCTACAGTTACCTTCACTACACCATCATCTTCAAATTCCTTGAGAGTTATTCTGAGGATAGGGCGGGTGCTGGTTTTTTTTCCTTTTTGCTGCTCTTCCACTTTTACTGATAAGTTTCCTGAGTTCCTAGACTCTTCTGCAAGCTCCTATTCTCCCAACAGGAAACTATTTGTTACGTGGTGCTTGGCAGGCTGACTCAGTGCAGGGCACAGGGCCATGACAGGATTCGGCTTTCTGTCATCTTGCTTCTACCTCATTGTTGATGGGCTCTGTGTCCCTGGGCCTTGGGTGGGCTTTCTCCAAGATTCTGGTTGTCTCCAAGGACATGACCTTTGGTGGTCTGGGCCTGACACAGTTTATAGCCTCTTTTCCTGGACTAGAAGGATTTTCATCCTTTTTCTATTTCTCTACTTGTAGTAATCTCCACCTGCCCCTAAGGTGGAGGTTTGCTGCCCCCACCCACCATCAATTTAAGTCTTTTGTTTCTCTGGGATGGGGTCCAGGCTTTTTGCTTTTCGTGCACTGGCAGCTACTCCTCTCCTCCAGGCTGGTACCCCTTACCCAGACACTTTCTCATGCCCTCCGTCCTGCTCCCAGTCTTTCTCCTGGAGGGCGTGCACAGAGAGGAGCCTATGAGTGGATGTGAATTCCTCTATGATGGTTGTTCCCACAGGGATCTATGCATACCAGCACACACTATCTTTAGTGCTTTATTTAAGAATTCAGCTGATTTCTCATTTCCTATGTATACAGCAGCTCCAGCTCCTCTCCAAGCTTTGCCACAGAGCACCCATGGCTTGCATCTCATCTCATTAGTTGTTTGTTTGTTTGAGTTTTTTGAGACAGGGTCTTGCTATGTAGTTCAGACTGGCTTTGAACTCACTATGTAATCCATGTTGGCATCATGGTGCCCCTTCTGCCTCTGCCTCCCAAGTGCTAAGATGATGAGTGTGCACCACCATGCCCAGCATCATCACTTTTAAGAAGCACCCATCTTTCCTTTGGTTTTATGCCAGTTGGTTGCTCTGCAACTTCACCCCTCTGATAGGCTCAAAGTTATGATTTTTATCACAGGTGAGGTGGGAGCAATGCTCCTCTCACTTTCTATACCTTGACAGAAGCAGGAAAACCTCCAAGTGTTATTTTTTAGGAAACTCTGAGGGTCCCTGTTATTGGACCATCATGTGCAACACTCATTACAGTTTTTAACCAAGAAAACGCTCTACTTACTCTAACTCACTTCTTCCTATGTGTCCTCCAGATTCTTAGTCTATAATCTAAGTTTCACTGTCTGCTTGCCACTGTTGATGGCAGATTTAGAATGTCTTGTCTACCTTACCACCATTGGTTCCTGCTCAGCCTTTGAATTTGTGTATTCCTTGATTTAAGGCCAAATCCAGAGAAGAGATTTACACAGGAACATCAAACTTAATGATGCTAGGACTTTTCTAGGCCTTCTATATACTAATTGGATTGTTTATTTAGTTTACCTACTTTTTTGTGGTACTGGAAATTGAACTAAAGGATTTGCCCTGAGCTACATCCCCAGACCCTTGACCCCAGCTACTAGAGAAGACAAGACCACTTGAAAATTAATAAACCCACAAATACATGAATGTAAGCACCTAAGACTGACTAAAGTACATACACACAATAACTTGGGAGAAAACATGATTTTGTTTCCTTTCCCAATAGAGGTTTATATTTAGAGGAATGTAGAGACAGGTCATGGTGTATAGTCTGTTGAATTTTGATAAAGCCATCTTCCCATGTACTCCACACTTGTATCAACATTTAACACATTTCTGTCACCTCCTGCCACTTCCCAGGAACCTCTCCCTGTTCTTCATTGTCCCTTCCCTAGGCAATTTCTGTATTCTACCACTGGAAGTTTTTTTTGTTCGATTTAGAACTTCACTTAGAGAGGAACCCTGGTTTTATATATTTTTAATGTCTGGCATCTGTCATTCAGTGCAATGTTTTAGAGATTCACCCATATTTGCATGTATCTATGGGTCTGTCTTTTTCAAGGCTGAGTAGTATTCTATTGAAGGAATACATCAAACTTTGTTTACTCACTTTCCTCACAGTGGACATTTGGGTTATTTCCACTTTCCACTTGGGTTGTTTCCACTTGGCTTATAAATAAATTAGCCTTAACATGTTTATACAAGTGTATTTCTGAAAACTATAACTTCTAAACACAACCTTTCATGGATATAGAGAGGAAAACTTACTGAACATTGGTAAGTGGGCTGAAAGACAGAAAATACACCTCAAAACACAAAGCAAATGTTTAAAGAGATAGAATTTTTTTCACTACCTGGACTTAAACCCAGTGCCTTCACATTGAGCTACAGCTCCAACTCATTTTTTATTTGTTTTTTTGAGATAAGATCTCACTAAGTCAGTAAGTTGCCCAGGCTGGGCCAAACTTGTAATCCTCCTGCCTCAACCACCCACATGCGCCACTATTCCCAGATAGAGACAGAAACCATGATGAAAATGATGGGTGATTTAGAAGATAAATCTAAGGGACCCAGTATATGATTATTTGGAGTTGCAAAGATCTAAGGGGTAACTTTGGAGTGCATGCTAGCAGAAAATGAAACAGTACAGATCTCATACCAAGATAGCAGAGGGGCAGAGAAGAGAGATTTGTAGTGCATAATTTACTTTGAAGATACACAGCAGAGTAGGTGAAATATGGCATCATGTCTGGGGAGTGTAGCATAGGTACTACAGTAAGGGTCGTGCTGCAAAGGAAAACCTTGCTGAAATGAAACAGAGACCAAGCTCTCTCAAGGAGATCTGGGTCAAGGAGGCAGAAGTCAGTATGTTAAAAAGGTTTCAACTGGAAGCAAGGGCATGACAGTAAAAAATACTCTAAAATCTTCATTTTTTGAGGTATCATGAAGATACAGAGAGGTTAAAGTATCTAAAAGGGAGGGAACAACTGAACATTTGCTTTCACAGTGTTAGAGAACAGAGTTTGATAATGAATGTTATCATTATCAGGGAAGTATCATTAAAGAGAAGGTAATCACTAAAATATAATACACTTTTCATAATCACTAAACTGATAAGAAGATATGACACAAGATATGAAAG
The DNA here is from genome assembly GCF_000276665.1 of Chinchilla lanigera. NCBI lineage: Eukaryota > Metazoa > Chordata > Mammalia > Rodentia > Chinchillidae > Chinchilla > Chinchilla lanigera. The sequence continues at coordinate 6,588,035 of NW_004955474.1, read as the reverse complement.
TCAACATAATCAGAATTATAAACACTCAGAGTGGGTGGCAGATCTAGAGGAATAATTAAAAATACCACTTTAGAATAGAAGACTAAAGAAGAAGTAAACAGCAGATAATACTTTAACAAAATAGAGAATGAAAAAGAAAATTCTGAAAATTAAAAACGATGTTAAAAGAAGAAGTAAGGTTTGTGGAACAGCGACTGATATTGAAGATAGATAAGAGAGGATTAAACTAGATAATAGCAGCTTCTGGAGAAAGAAACCAAAGGAAAAGAACAAGTGCAGATAATTATACTTCAGAAAATGTTGAAAAAAATTGAAGCTCTATTTTGAAAGAGCACACTGTCTATTTGAGAATATTATCTCAGTGTTATAGCTTGTATCTAGATGTATCCCCAAAGCTTCATGCGCTCATAAGTGGGACTTTTTAGAGCAGGCTGGATCTAGGGTGTGCAGTACAAAGTTAGTCCACTGCTTGGTTTAGCATAGTTCTATGTGTGAATAATGGGAAGGCCCACCCTGCCTGTAGGTGGCACCACCCAAAAGGCTTGTAGATTGGATGGGATGAAAGGGAAAGGGAGGCTTGTTTCGCTGCTGCTGCCTCCTGCTGGCCCTACCGTGGACTGTTTCTCCTCTGTGATGAACCTCTGCCATGCCATCCTGTCTTGGATCCAGCCAACTAGGCACCAAAACCTCTACAAACTGTGAGCTGAAATAAACCTCTCCTCATTTACCTTTGTGCGTTACTTTGACAAAGCATAGAAAATTAGCTAAGACACCCAGAATGACCAAAACTAACAACATAATTTAGTAAAACTTCTAGACTTTAAAGAAAAAAGTACTGGGTGGACCTGGGCAGAAAGAGTAAGTGACTCATAAGGGCAAGACAATTAGAGCCTCATCAGGTATTTTCCAAGAATGTTATGTCACACACATATACAGTAGAGTACCACACTGAAGATTCTCAAGAAAAGTATGTTTATTGCATTACTAAAACTAATTTTCAAACATAAAAGGCACATGTTCGTATTAACATCCAAGAGCATGGAGAAATATAGTTTCTATAAACCCTCCCTGAGCAATCCATTAAAGAGCCAATTTCAGACACCAAAATGACTACAGAGATAATGGTCTAAGAGCTGATGATGGGCATTGAACTTGTAAACTAAGAATAAATGAGAATTAAAAGGAAGAATGTACACTTTGTGATGGTTATATGGACTCACAATATAGCTGTCGTGCATTATAAAAATGAGAGTTAAGGGGCTGCGGATTTAGCTCAGCAGCACAGCACCTGCCTGGCAAGCACAAGGTCGTGAGTTTGATTCCCGGTACTGGAAAAAAAAACAAACAACAAACAAAAAGAGCGTCAATAAGAAAAGCAGGAAAGTATTCAGCTGTTTTCAGTAATCATATTGCAGCTATTCTGAGACTGCTTTATGTATAATGTGGGATGAATAAAATGAATATTTAGAGGATACTCTGATGCTATAATTCCTTATATACTTGTGAACTGATATTCCGAATGTGGAAATAAGGAGATACAGATGTAATGTGAAGGGGGTTAAATCAAGCCAACTAAATTGAGACTAAAAGTATCAACATAAACTCACAAGTTGCTGCTTCTTGCTGCTTTCAGCAAGGTATTGTAAGTGAAACTTGAAATCAAAGCAAAAAGGAACAGAATTTCCAGAAACTGAACCTTCACTGCACAGCAAAAACAAACTATTTATGTGCCCCTAAGTAGCAGCAAAAAAGACTTGGTTTAGTTCTACATTATCATAGCTCATTAAAACTTTTTGGCAGACACAAACAAGACCCAAAAGGAAACAAGGTAAGGCTTACCCAAATCACATGGAAGCAACTTTCTTCAGGTCTTCCAAAGACAGGTTTCATCCAACCCCATTGTCTCCACCATGCTACCATTCGACCCCACTGAGATCAAAGTCAGGTACCTCGGTGTAGCAATGGCAAGGGTGGTGCCAAGGCTACGTGGCCTGGCTACCAAGATCAGCCCCCAATTCTGCCTCCAAAAAAGATTGGCAATGATGCATCAGGACTACTAGGGACTCAGAGTGTCTGAAGAGTGCAGTGAGCCTAACCATTCAGAATGAACAGGTGAGATTGAAGTGGTACATTCTTCCTCTGCCCTGATCATCAAGCTCCTCAAGAAAATATCAAAGGACAGGAAATACAGAAAAGCACTAAACATATTGGAAATAGCACTATTCATATCAGCATTACCTGACACAGCACTTATCTTTAGCCAGATAAATCTCTGGGATCATTAAAGTGACCTTGGGGACTTCCCAGTCTTTCAGCAGCAATGTTGATGGCTGCTACCCTCATGGTACCATAGATGACATCAATACTGGTGCAGTGGAATGTTCAGCTAGCTATGGAGCACAAAGAAAAATATTTCAAAAAGATCATCTGACCAAAAAGGGAAAAAAATAGAATGATTGTGTTTGTGGGATGATTAAGTTACTTCTAGAAAGAACTTTGGTTACTGGCACCAGAAACTGGAAACAAATAGTCAAAACTTACTGAATAGTCAGTGGAATAAACTTGGAACAGTCTGGCCTACAAAAGCCCTCGACTGTTCAAGCCCTAAGGAATTTCCAAAGGGGGAATACGCTTGGCATTCAGTTAACCCGTACCATAACTCTTTATCTGTAGATTCACTGTCAGTGGATTTCAATTATTTGTGGTTAACGGTGTCCCAAAAATATTAAATGGAATGTTCCAAAAACTAAAGAATTAATGCATTTTGAGGTGAACACCATTATGAGTAGTGTGCTTTGTCCTGCCCAAGAAATGAATCATCTCTTTGATCCCTGTGTCCGCAATGTATATGCTACTCTTCCATTAGTCACTTAATACTATCATGGACATCAGATCTACCGTTGTGGTATTGCAGTGGTTCTGTTAAAATAATCTTTATTTTACTTAATTATGGCCCTAAAGTGCAAAGTGTAGTGATGCTGGCAGTTCAGATATGCTACAGAGAAGCTGTAAAGTGCTTCCTTTAAATGAAAAGGTGATCACTCTCAACTCAATAAGGAAGAATAATTGTATGAGGAGGTTGCTAAAATCTACAGTAGAATATGTTTTTTTGAGAGAGGGTCTCATTATGTAGTTCAGGCTGGCCTTAAACTCACCTATGTAGCCCAGGTTGGCCTCAAACTCATGGCGATCCTTCTGCCTCAGGATCCCAAGTGCTAGGATTGTAGGTGGGGGATTCACACCTGGCAGAATAAGATATTTTACAAGAGACCACATTTATATAACTTATATTACAGTATATTGTTGTAATTGTTCATTTCATTATTAGTTATTGTTAATCTCTTACTGTGTCTAATTTACAAATTATGCTTTATAAAAAATTAAACTCTATAGAAAGTACACATTCAGTTCAGTATTAGTGGTGGTTTCAGTCATCCACTGGGGTCTTGGAAATATTGTCTGCCAATAAATGGGGACTACTGCGTTCAGAGGGCAAAGACTGGGCCCACAGAATACAGTGAAAAATGGAAGTCTTCTCAGAGAGCAGAACCAAAATCTCATTAAGAAACCTGTACCATCAGCAGGGTACTGAGTGTTCATAATTCCCGCCATGGGTTCCGCCATTGCTGTGGGCCAGTAACAGGACTGGATTGGTTGTTCTGTTCCTACTCCACCATTGCTCTGTAGTACAAGTGCAGACATGGGGCAAATCATAAAAAGCTACATTCCAGCATGACAGAGAGGATCCAACATCATTAGATAGCTTTAGTTTTGAGCTGACATAGAAACCATCAAACAAAAATTGCAGGAGGCCATTGCTTTGGGTTAAGCTCCTGAGCTAGACCCTAACAGACTAAGCTAAAAACCAAAATAGAATCACTCGGTAAAGTTCCATATCACTAGCTGAAACTAAGTTGTAATTCTGACTTCGGAAATATCGGGATTAGAGTGATTTCCTAAACAGGCCACTTTCAACTGGCAGGATGATAAATTCTTGTTGCCTTTAATTCTCTCTCTCTCTCTCTCTCTCTCTCTCTCTCTCTCTCTCTCTCTCTCTCTGTGTCTCTCTCTCTCTGTCTGTCTCTGTCTGTCTCTCTGTCTCTCTGTCTCTCTGTCTCTCTGTCTCTCACACACACACACACAAAGGTAACCTAAAGCAATCTGAGGGTAACCCACCATTTATTTTTCTCTCTGCCTGGCCCAGCCTTACAAGGAAAGTGACTCTGAAATAACCCCCTTTTTGTTTCTTGTTTCTGTGTTCTTTAACCCTTTCCTACCTATAAAACCAACTCTCCTTGGTTCATGGGACCACTTATTCTATGTTATAGAATGAAAAGTTGCCCGGTTTTAAAATAGAAATAAAGCAAATTAAGATTTTACTTTGTTGACAAAACTGGATGGAAACTTGAACTCTCTTCCTTGGAAAGGGAGTATGTTCTACTGCAGGAGGACACGTGAGTGGTCAGAGGGATGGCTTGTAGTAGTGACTCCTGATTGTCTTCACTTTTCTTTTTTGTGGGCATAAGGCTGCCCAACTGGAAACAAAATTTCTGATCTCATCACTAGGCCTTCTTGCCAATAGAATGTGATCTAAACTGATATGGACAGTCCCCACCTTATTTTTTCATTCTGGTCTTTTCTCCCTCTCCCCCAAAGAGGGAATATGCCATTTATCACATATCAAGATGGCAAAAACTATAGATTTTACTATCTTTTATAGGTAAGATTGTAAGAAATTGTCCTGATTATGTCTGATTGGAGAGAAAAATGCCCTATAAAGGGCAATTTTGTTATCTACCAAAAAGGGTCTACTCCTCTCACCTCTGGGGATACATTTTACCTGTTGTTTTGATTGATACATTGTGTCAACTTGAGTCTAGAGGCCTGGCTAAGTGACTCAGCAGTTCTATATCCTGCGGTGAAAAGGACATGCCCTTCTGGCTGTAGGATGTGTTTTGGTATTCATCCTGAGTCTGTGGAAGAGGAGGGCACTGAGAAGGTGTGGCCCTGAGCTTGTTCCCCCCACCCCTTTTTCTTGCTCTTGCTGCTTTTGCAGTCTTGTGCCGCCCTGCAGTGTTGCCTCTTGCCCTGCCACCCTCCCTGCCTTGGAGCCAGCTGATTATAGACTGAAACCTCCACAAACTGTAAGCTAAATAAACCTTTCCTTCCTTAATTCTGGGGTTGGGTATTTTGTCTCAGCAAGGAGAGAAAAGTAACCAAGACACCTGTACCTATGAAAAATATTAAGACTGGCATAGTGGCCCACGCCTGTGATTCCAGCACACAGAAGGCAGAGGCAGAACTGTCAATTTTAAGGCCAGCCTGGACTACATTAGTGAGATCCTGTCCAAAAACAAAACAAACCCCTTACTCATGTGTAAGGTTATTCACTGCAGCATTAACTAATTTTCTAAAAATAACTTAAGTGACCCCTAAGGATTACTGTAAATTATAGCATCCCTCACCATGTAAGACTCACCAGCTCTAAAAATAATGGCTTGTTTTTTTCAGACTGGACTTATATGTTAACATCTCCAGGAAGAGTGAAGACATCAAGGGTAGAACAGAAATATGAGCATTACCTTTTGTAAAAAGCAGAGAGGAGATAAAGATTTACATTTATTTGCTTGTATTTGCAGGAATTCTATGAGGCTTGAGAAATGAATGCAGTCGCAGACAAAGGCAAGGTAACCACATCATTTGTCACTCAAATAGGATCAGTTTAGAGTGAAAGTGGGTGTTGTGAATTAATGACGACTTCAGGGCAGCAGGTGGAAGATGGCGGTGTGATCAGCCCTGAAAAAGGTATATAATGGAAAGGAGGATGGGGATGTTTTAAAGTATTGGACTGTGATGAACTGGAAATTAAAAAAACAACAACAACAACAACAAAAACCTCGTTCTTTGCGACAGCGTTGCCTTAAAGAGCGAATGGCAAACCGCAGATGTAAATCTCGGAACCTAGTAACGCCGCCACTCAAGGTACCCGGCCCTTCACAATGTTGCACAAGAGACACCCAGCCCCGAAGTTCATCAGCCAATCCCAAGTCGGAGCGCAAGAGCCCGAGCCGCCGTCGAGTCCTGGGCGGGCCTCTGACGTGTGGACGCGTCACTCAAACCTGGGGGCGGAGCTAGCCCCGCTCCCACACCCGGCGCTCTGGCCCACGAAGGTGCTACTCTGTGGTATCTCCCGTCCCCTCTGGCGGCCCTGCGGAGGACCACACTCGTTTTCTCCTCGGGCGCGAGAGGCCTCACAGCTGCGGCTGAGCTCGGAGAAAGATGGCGGCTGCTGTACGCCAGGATTTGGCCCAGCTCATGAATTCGAGCGGCTCGCATAAAGACCTGGCGGGCAAGTGAGTAGAGAGGGGGCAGAGACGCCCCAGGGTGCTGTCCTTGAGGTGACCGGGCTCTCGGGGTTGCGGCGTGGGCGGCCTGGCGGGCGAGGGGGCGGGCCTGGGCTCGGCCGGGAGGCTGAGGCAGGAACGCGGACCGGAGGGTCTCGATCGAGCCCTCGAGGCCCTTTAGAAGAGGTGGCGGTCACCTCGTTCAGCCCCTGGGGGCGTCGTCGGGTCCCTGGGATCCTGAGGGGCGTAAGGCCACCCCTTCCAGCCGCTCCTGCCCGGCGCGGAGCCGTGGACCCACGTGGCCGCCCCATTTTGGTTGGGGTATTTGCATCCTGGGACCTCGGTGCAGGGAGTCCCGGGGAGATGGCTTCTCGGGACGGACGGGCCGAGGTGGTATGGCCGCTGTCATGTCTTCCAGAAACCCTGGAAATCCTTGTGTTGACGCTCACACCGACACTGACGAGGGCACAGGGTGCCTAGAGGAGGAGGGATGTGTTCAGGAAGCGGGTTGTGTCCGAGAGGCACGCTTAGGTCCGCTCCACGTTAACGTGTGTGACATGTGCAGGTCTGCAAGCCGCGGTTCAGCAGTGATGATCGTAGATAGGTGGGCGGTTGGACAGATGTTTTTTCGCTGTAGATTTTACAACGTTGCTCTTTTGTCGTGAACGCGCTTTCTGTATAGTATGCCTCACTAGTCGAACCTAACATCCTGACAGCTGAGATCACTTTGACCTGTATTAATAAGATACACTTGTTTTGATCTGGACGTTGAAATCGGGAATTTGCGATAAGTGGGGTGTGTTGCCTTTCTCTGGTGGTAAATGTGGTCAACTTTTATCGGTGGGAGATTTCGTTGTGTATATTGGGCTTAATTACTGTTGGGGAGCATTTGCATGAAAATGGGAGAAATTGTGCTACTTATTTTTGTCTCAGATTTTGTAAGGGCAAAATATGTGTGTGTGTGTGCATTCAAAACCCTTAAGTCATTTAGTACAGTATCAGGCGTGTAGATAATGCCGTACTGTTGTTGTTATATTTATTCATTTATTTTTAAGAAAGGGTCTTGCTTTGTAGTTCAGGCTGGCCTTGAACTCGCAGTGATCCTCCTGCCTCAGCCTCATAAGTGCTGAGACTACAAGTGTGTGCCACCTTTCCTTGGTTGTTACTGTTGTTTAGCAGCCAGCAATAGTGATTTATTCTGTGGGTTGGAAATAAGTTCACTGTGTTTTCATGGCACAACTTTTTGTATATAATTTTTGTAGATGTGGGTGAAAGTAAAACTAGTTTATATATTTTGCCATACAGTAGTACCTTGATTCAGGAATGCTTTTGTTTGTGAACAGTTTGGTTCATCTTTCCTGCACAGACACAAACATGGCCATCTTTTCCAAAATTGTGAAACAAATTAAGTTTGTGAACTGAGGCACCGCTGTAATTGCTTTGTTTTGTTTATTATCAGAAGACATAGCAGTTTTCTAAGGCTTTGCATAATTCTGAGACTTCAGCTTAGAATTTACTTCTTCAACTCCGAACTGGAGATAAATAGTGGCTGCATTATCTATTGCTATTTAATACACCAGGAACAGGCTGGATATAGCTCAAAGATAGAGCACTTGCCCAGCATGCTGAAGGCCCTGGGTTTGATCCCCAACACTGCAAGCAAAACAGCTCAACCCCCATCACACAACTTAGTGGTGTGAAACAACCAGTATACTTACCAGATTCTGTCTTTAGTTACTTCTCTCTGAGTTGCTGAGACGAAATACCTGACACTCAGAGTTAGAGGAGAGGTTTATCTTATCACACAGTTTGTAGAGGTTTTGGGCCGTAGTTGGCTGGCTCCAAGGCAGATGGCATGGCAGAGGAGAAACAGCTCGTGGTGGGCAGAAGGCAGGAAGGCAAGGAAGCAGCCAAGCAGCAAGTGACAGCAGAGGAGTTTGGGGTGCTGGGGCTGTTTTTCTGATCTCACCTGGCTCTACACATGCAGTCAGCTGGTACTTCACCTAGGGTTAGAATCTGACTTGTTTGGCCGCTCTCCACACAGTCTCTATCTGTAGTTTGGCTAGAGCTTTCTTCCTGAGCCTGTTCAAGAGAGTGTGAGTGGAAGCTGCAGATTCTCTTAAGGCAGGTCTGGGAAGTCGCACATCAGTTCTCTAGTGTTGCTGAATGTGAGCCACAAGACCAGCCCAGATTCAAGGGGAGAGGACACAGGGCTGTTGCAAAGCCGTGTGGACTGCGGGAGGTGGGATTCATCAGAGGCCGTCACTGTAGCTGTCCACCATATGGCTTATTGTGACCGTTAAATGAAGTAATTTGCCTGATAACTGATAGTGCAGTGTCACCTAGAGGTTCCTTCAGAGCTGCTTCCTGAGTGATCTTGACCTCCTCTGCACTATTTTATCTGGTCTGTCTTTGCAAGAATGTGTCAGGATATTTATCCTCATAACAAAACAGTTGTGCCAACTACATGTTTTATCAGGAAATGTTCTTGAAATAAATCAGTGATTTTAGGTTTATGTAAGAAGCTGAATAAGAAGGGATTTCATCTTAAGAAAAGATAGCATACATTGTTTCCTAAGTATTTCTACTGTATGTTCCCAGCCATGAGAAACATTTGTAACAGTAGTTGCTCATCAGTAAACAGCTAGAAAAGGGCAGAGCTTTTATTTAACCCGGATTTGTCTACTTTAAAAAGTTCATTTTTAATTCAGACTATACTGCTTTTCTTGTTAAAAACTCAATCAGAGGTGCTTTCCTATAAATGTGGATTAACACATCTGTCTATAAAGTTGGTGTAAGAAGTCAGCCATGTGGAAAGCATTTTTTGCAAATACTATAGGCTACTTTTTGTATGCAGTATGCATTGTATTTCACAACTTCTGTGAAGCTGCAGGGGAGGAGAGTAGGCTGGGGAGGGGGCTTCTGAGTAGACAGCTGTCTGGATGGTGGGTCTGTCTTAGTTACTTTTCTCTCCTTGCTGAGACAAAATACCCAACGCCCAAAATTAAGGAAGAAAAAGTTTATTTAGCTTACAGTTTGTGGAGGTTTCAGTCCATACTTGGCTGGCCCCAAGGCAGAGTGGCACATGGCAGAGGGCAAACTTCATGGCGGTGGAACACAGTAAAGCAACAAGCACCAAAGGGAGGAACAGTGGCAAGCAGCCTTTTTCCCTCCCTTACGTTGTATGCAAACTATCTGCCCCAGGGTGGGTGTAGCTCTCACACCCATAGTCAATCGAATTCTAAAAGCCTGCCCATGACTGCATGAAGATTTGGGGGGACATGCAGACACAAACCATAACAGGGTCTTACTCACTTGGCTAAGACCTGCTTGGTTTTGTAAGATACAGTCACATGTTGTTTCTTCCAGGAAGCCTTCTCTAGGTAGAACTAACACATACTCGTGACCATCCACACACAGGGTCTGATTAATTGCTCTTCCCATACCCCCGTGGCATCCTTATTTATCTCTGCAAAGCACTGAGTTGTTGTATGTTTGCTTCCCAGTGAGAATGTGATTTTTCTTTGTTTTTGTTTTAGAATGTTACTTCTGTGAGGACAGAGTTGAGGTCCTTAATTATAGGTCTTAGTTGAATTAATCCTATGGAAATACTATGTTTTGGGTATGGAGAGTATCCAGAGCAGGCCTTTGAAATACGAATATTTCATTTTACACGAAGCTGGTAATAATGGGAGCCTATCTCTGCCTGTACCTGTAAGAGAAACTTTTTTCAGAAAAGGAAATAGATTGTCCTCTGGCCCACAGAGGTAGACTTTCGATTAGAGCTTTCTAGTGTTGAACAGAGTAGAACTGTCAAAACGGTGGACACACATATATACAATGGCAAGTAAGACTGGATAACATCAAAGGACCCTCTAACTCAGATTGTCTGGTTCTCTGTTAATCCCCCATGATAGCGTTAGTGGTTCCCATCTCTAGAGTAGATGTTGACAATCCCTAAGACTTACTGTATGCCAAACACAGCATTACTTACATTTAAAATTTCTGAACAAGTGGGTAAAATCATTTGCATTACATAGAAAAAAATTGAATACTATACAAAGATGAAATATATACTCCCTGGCCAAACCAGAATAACTCTATGTCTGCTTGTCTCAGAGCCCTTAACCCTGAACACAATTTTGTGTTTTTGCCAAATTGAATTACTGAGTTTCAGAGAGTGAGCTATGTAGCAGGGTATCTCAGCCGAGAATTCCTAACTCCCCTGCTCTTTCCCACTGCCACGAAATTGAGACATTTAGAATGCTTAAAGGCAAGGTTACTGGAGATCACTTCTGTCCTAAAAATTGTATTAGCACTTAGCCATTTGTAATTTTCAGAAGCCTCATTATGATGTGTGTGTGTGGGTTTGTTTTTATTTCTCTGTGTCACTTAGCTTTTGCTGTGAAATAAACCACTCCAAAGCCTAGTGGCTGAAAACAGCAATCATGTCCTGTGTTTAGCTTGCAGCTCTTCAGGTTGGCAGCTCGGGCTGAGCCTGCTGGCCGGTTCTCTGCCTCAATGGCCTTGGTTCCATGTGGGCTTCCATGGGCAACTGTCAGCTGCAGGCCGCGGACTGGGCCGCGTGTCTCATTGGCCTTGAAGGAGCCTGCTTGTTCACGGACAGCAGAGAGCCTGAGGTGCATCCCGGCCTCTCCAGGTCTGGACTCAGAACTGGCTGCTCATTTTTACCGCATCCTACTGGTCAAACAAGCGTAAGATGTAGGGATGGAGAAATAAACTCTAGCTTTTCATGTGAAGAGCTGTAGAGTCACACTGCAAAGAGGTATGGGTACATGAAAGAATTTCGATCACTCCTGGTAAGTACTCTATCAAGTTGTTCACCTTCACAGGGTTTCTTGAATTGATGGATTCTTTCAACAGTTCTGAGAGTTTCTGTTTAAATATTGCTGCTGCCTCATCCCATTTCTCCACTAGGCTTTAGAGAAACCTTCTGGAACCCCGTGTCTCTGTGTTGTACTTTTCATTTCACTGTGTTATTCTAGATAAGTTCTGATTCAGACCTGCCCTCTTAGCAGTTCTTCACCTGTGTCTAATCTGCTGTTAAGTACTTTGTTGAGGTTTTACATTTGTTTATAACATTTTTAGTATTGTAATTTTTGTTATGTTTTTTGAGACAGGCTCTCACTATGTAAGTCAGGCTGGCTTTGAACTCACTATGTAGCCAAAGCTGTCCTTGAACCACATTGATCCTCCTGCCTCAGCCTCCCTGGAGTGCAGGTATTACAGGCGTATGCCACCATTCCTGGCCCAGTACTATGATTTCTGATGGCTCTTATTCCAAATGACACTTTTTATGGTTCCCAGTTCTTGCTGAAGGTTAAAAGCTTGTCTTTATCTTCAGGAACATAGTAAACATAATTGTGTTTCAGTCTTTTTGGTAACTTCAGTGTTTGAAGTCCTTAGTTGTTGCTGTTGTCTGTTTTCATTGATCATGTTGTTATGTGCCTTACTCATCTTTGTTGGGCAAATTATTTTAAAAATGTAGTTTTAGAAACAGTTGGAAGCCCAGGATGCTGTCTTTTGGAGAGAATTGTCTTCTCTTCCTGCCAGGTACTTGAGGGTGCTTGGCAAGCCTTTTAGAGCTTTCAGTGATAAAAACAGCCCGCAGCAGCACGTGTGCCATAGGTTTGCCACCACTGACCTAGATGATCTTAGAATAGAATTTGAAACTTCCAGCAGCTAGTGTTTCCTCCTTTGTTGGGTAAGAACTCACATCCCATTGATCCAGCTCTAGGAGTTTGCCAGGAATTGCAGCTTGCCTCATCCTGTACCAGGCAGATTTGCAAGAGCCTGGAAGCAGGACCTGCCCCTTGGTCCCCATCAGAAATGTTGCTCCTCTTTCTCCGCTGTCTGTCCACAGTCGGCAGGCGCTTTCAGGCAGGACCAGGGGTCATCTCATCACCTTATTCTCTCCCTTTTCCCTCTCACTGGGATTTTACACTGTTAAACTCTTCTTCCTCTGCTCTCGCTCCCTCTCCCTCTGTTCCTATCTGTCCCTCCCCACCCGCCTTGCTTTCTCCTTCCTTCCTCCTTTTTAAAAAATTTTTTGGCATTTCTTTCAGCCTGTTTTTTTTTTTTTTTTTTTTAAAAACTCACTTATGCAGTCCAGGCTGGCCTCTACCTCAAAGTGATCCTCCCGCCTCAGCCTCCCAAGTGCTGGTTTTACAGGCATGTACCATCACACTTTTTATGGTATTTTTGTTTTGTTTTTGGAGGAGAGTTGGTCCATTCATGTAGTTCACTATTACTGTAAGTGGAAGGTCTGTTATTATGTAACTTTACTACTTATTTTGATACTAAATAATGATTGTAGTACATTGTCAAGTGTTTATATTTACCTCTAGATTCCTTTCAGGTATCAAGAAACCAGGAGTTGTACTAAACATTGGTGTGTATACATATTAGATAATAAACGTTTATTGATATGAAATGATTAGGACAGATGTAAAGTGGGCCAATTAATGAGATTTACTTTTTTTATTTTTGTGTCTATACATAATAGTTACATTCCACATGGGGAGTGGCACATGGGCATAATACATCTTTTTTTTTTTTTTTTTTTTTGGCTTAATCATCAGACATCTATTTCTCAGCATTCTCAAGATTCTAAAGTCCAAGATCAGGGTGCCATTGTGGTCAGATTCTTTGGTGAGGGCTTATATATTATTATATTTTCACTGTGTCTTCACCTGGAATGGGAACCTCTCCTGTCTCAACTTCTTAACAGGAACACTTATCCCATCATAGGAGTTCCAGCCTCATGACTTTATCTAAACTTAATTTTTGGGCTGGGGAGATAGCTCAGTGGCACAGCACCTGCCTGGCAAGCACAAGGTCCTGAGTTCAGTTCCTGGTACCAAAAAAAAAAAGATCCTGGTTAGACTTAATTTTTTTCCACCCCTAACTCAACATATACTGGGGGCTGTGACTCCAACATAAGAATTTTAGGAGGACGCAAAAATTCAGTTCATAACAGCTGCCTGTGGTCATAAGCCTTTCATTTTCATTGTTTAATAGAGCATAATACATCTTGATGCCTGTTTGTATTCCCTTCCTCCCCCTTCACCCGTCTCTTAACCCTCTCTTTTTGTACATGTTTGAAGAACATAAATAATGACTGTAGTCCTTGTGTGGAGTTGGTACGTGTATATCTTAATTCCTTTTTCTCATCCTTTTCCCTCCCTTGCCTCACCCTTCCCCTCCATCTCTTGATGTCTTTACAATTTGAGAAAGATCTGTCTCTCTACTTTCTATTATCTATCTTTTATTTTGTTCTTTATTTATACCTTGGGTTTCTCATGTAAGAGAAACCATGTGATATTTAAGTTTGTGTGTCCAGGTTGTTTCACTTGACGTTATGGTCTCAAGGTGCGTCCATTTTCCCACAAATGGCTCCTTTCTGTCTGGCAGAGTAGTGTAGTGCTCCACTGTGTGTAAACATCACATTTTCTTTACCCATTCATCTGTTGATGGACATGCAGGCTGCTTCCAAGATCTAGCTATTACGAGTTGTGCTGCTTTGCACATAGGTATGCATGGGTCGCTGTAATATGTCTTTAACTCTTTTGGGAAAGACACCTAGAAGGGGAATAGCTGGATCAAATGGAATTTCTAGTTTTAGTTTTTTGGGGAATCTCCACACTGATTTTCATAGTGATTGTACCAGTTGACATTCCCACCAACATGTAGAAGGGTATCCCCGCCCCAGCCTGTCCAGTATTTGTTACTATTTAATTTCTCCATGATGGCCATTCTTTCCGAGGTGAGGGCGAATCTCAGTGTTGTTTTTATTTGCATTTCTCTAGTGGTCAGTGATGTGAAGCATTTCTTCATGTATTTGTTGGCCGTTGGTACTTCATGAAATGTATTCATTTTGCTTGCTCATTTTTTGATTTGGTCTTTTATTTTGGGGGGCTCTGAATTTTTTTTATTTATTTGTGTGGTCTATAGATTTTTAACGAAAAATATTTGGTAATTGTCATGTTTTCCATATCTTCCGCTTTTCTGTATTTTCCTTTGAGTACACATAGAGTACTTGGTAAAAAGCTATTATTATTACCCATGAAGTCTTTTCTTACTAACCTAATTCATTTTGGTTTCATTCTCTTCTAAATTAATGTATTTTCTCTTCATTTGCCATATCACTTATATTACTCAATAGAACAATAAAGTTATTTTATGATTATAATGTAATGCTTGATGTATTAACTTTGTTTTTAATGCTCAACATAGGGCTCTGAACTTAACAGTTTACTTTTATCTCCCAACTGTAAGATCTTCAAAGACTGAGATCATATAAAGTTTTCAGTATCATACACAGAACCTCATGGCATCTTAAAAAGCATAAGCACTTAATGAGCAGTTTGGGATGATTTTGTATTTTAAATTGCTATTCAAATTCCTGATTTAATTTTTTAAATTAAATTTTAAGTTTTTAAATCTTTTGATTTATTGGTCATTCCATATTACTATTGTGAGAAAAAAGGTTCCTGCTCTTAGATACTGAAGTTTATGTGTTAGAGAAGGAGCAAGATGACACCTGCCTCAACACTGCAGTGAACTTTCTCAGTTGATCAAGCTGGGAGTTCAAGTCACAGTTGCCAAGGGCTTCACAAGTCACACAGTTAGGTTAGTTCAGTACTTTCATGACTTTGTAGATTGCTTCCTATTCCCAACACAAATTAACTGGTAAGTTATAAGTCATTTTTACCTTTGAATATATTACCACTATGTGTGAATTAATCTGAGAATGTAAGTGTAGGTGATCTTAGCAAGCACATTAGATTAACTGAATATAAAAGACCAATCAAAAAAAAAATAAACCATTGAACATAGTAAGATATCTGAAAGTGTTCCAGGGCAGTAAAACATATAGAGAGGAAAGAAGTGAGATATTCCACATAAATGAGTTCTCTGATAACAATTTTATCTCTTAAGAACAAGGTAAAAAAGAAAAAATTAACTTATACTTTTATAGATCCTCAAATTTAGCAGTTACTTGTAAAATTATCTTAATATTTGCTCGCTTTTATAGTCATGTTTCCTGGAACTTGGTGTCTTTTCTGTTAGTTTGCCTCCCTTTATTGTGGTTTTCTGAAATTACATAATTAAGATTGTGAGACATTTGGATGAGTTTAGGATGAGAGAGTGCTGAACGGCAGCCAGAGTGTGCCCAACATAATACAAGTCAAATCTTAAAGAGTTCAGGACTTATTTGTGTAAGTTTTATTTTTTGATTACATTCTGGGTGACTTTCTGATTAATTGCAATGCCATTGTTTGTAAAATGCATTCAACTAATGCTTTTATTTTGGTACTGGGAATTGAACTCAGGACCTTGCACTTGCCAGGCAGGCACTGTGTCACTGAGCTATATCCCTGACCCTGCTTTTAAAAAATATTTAGGGCAAACAAAAGTGATAAAGAATAAAATACTTTAACTCTACATACTGACCACTCAGTTGAAGAAATAAAATATTACCAATACTATTTTTTTTTTTTTTTTTTTGTTTTTCTCCGGTACCGGGAACCGAACTCACGACCTTGCGCTTGCCAGGCAGGCGCTTTTGCCGCTGAGCTAAATCCCCAGCCCCAGCCAATACTATTTTGACTATTCTAGCATTTATTATGTACCGAGCAAGCACTGTTGGCGGCATTGTGTATGTTGCAGTGAACAAAACACAAATTCCTGTCCTCGTGGTGTTTGTTCTTTAGGAAGCAGTTTGTCCTCGTTTTTAGCATTTCCTGCATCCATTTCAGGAGGCTCATTTGACTCATATGTGGTGATGGATAGTAGGTAGATTCATTTTAAGAACTGAATACAAATAAAGAATGAATAGACACTGCTGACAGCATGAAGGATGTTCAGGCCTTTAGGCTGATGGAGTTATTTTGTACACTGAGACTTTCAAATGTTCATGTTCAAATGTTCATTGTTTGCTTTTTTTTGTTTTTGAGACAGAGTCTCACTTTGTGGTTCAGACTGGCCTTGAACTCACAGTGATCCTCTTGCCCAAACCTCCTGAGTGCTAGGATTACAGGTGTAGACCATGTTTGGTTTTGTTGCCTGGTGAACACTGTCTTATTGTGGTTACCCTAGATTCATTAGATCCTCAAGAAGGACAGGTTCCTGATCACATCAACTAGTATTTTTACATACCTTTATCATACAGAGAAGGGAAATATAGCTTATCTTTTAAGACACTTGAAATTGGCTTTTTAGTTCAAATTCAAAACTAAAACTTGCAATAGTAAGTGGCACCTTAGATTCATAACATAGGATTAGACTCATCCTTTAATATGATGGGCTTGAAAACTTTAAAAAATTGTATATTCTGTACTAAAACTAGATGTGGTACCCTGGAATTACAGATTTGTATTTCCTGACAAGGGCTGTAAACTTAAAAAGGAAAATTTGAGAGACTGTGAAGAAAACCACAAACCAGAGCACTATGAAAGAAATTAGGGTAAATAGAAATGAATGAATAAATGTACAGCAATGAGTAAACAAATGTCAGACACTGTTTGAAAGTGTAGTGTCCTCTAGACATTATTTTTATTTGATATTGTTTTAGGTATCGTCAGATCCTGGAAAAAGCCATTCAGTTATCTGGCGCAGAGCAACTAGAAGCTTTGAAAGCTTTTGTGGAAGCAAGTAAGTGGAATCCAGATTTTATGTTTACAACTAAGCAAGGACTTTTAAAGTCCCCTTAAGTTTTGTTTTATGTCAAATTATCCATGTTAAATATACATTGAGATTGATTTCAGAATTTTTTATGTATTGTTTCTTTCTGGTTTTTTTTTTGGTCTTTTTGAGGCAGGGTCTTGCTGTGCAGTTCAGGCTGGCCTTGAGCTTACTTTTGTAGTCTGGGCTCATCTTGAACTTGGAATGATGATCCTGCCTCAGCCTCCCGAGTGGTGGGATTACAGGTGTGCGCCATCACACCCGGCTTGATTTCACAATTTAAACTGTTTACAGCTTGATTATTTTTCAAAGCATTGTCTTTGGAATTAATCCCAGATAAAATTTTGTAGTGTTTGACATAGTAACTGCTGAAATACAGCATAGCATAGTGTAAGAGAATGGTTTGGATTCAAATCTGGGGTGTGATTTTACTATCTTGGGCAAGTTGCTCAGCTTTTTTGTGCTTCCTATAAAATGTAGAGTTGTTGGGAGAGTAAATGAGTCAGTGAACAGCAGAATGCTTTGATTAGTACCTGGAATCTAGGAAGTGCTGTTATTAGTGTTAAGAATGTTCTTTTTAATTGGGAACTAGACATTTCCATTCCCAAGTCACTTCTCCCCACTCCCTGACTTCACACATGCCCAGTTATTTTGACTTTTTTTTTTTTTTTTTTCCGGTACCGGGAATTGAACTCACGACCTGTTATTGCCAGGCAGACGCTGTGCTGCTAAGCTAAATCCCCAGCCCCAATGTCCAGTTATTTTGAAAATCATTCAGAATTTATCCTGGAGTTTATACTGAATTCAGAATATTCCTGATGCTGGATGGGGCTTTATTCATTGCTTGTGTCCTCGTGTGCATGGCCCGTCCTATGGGTTCCTTTTAATAACCCTGGGACTGGACAGAGCAGGGGGAGGGGCCCTGTGTGTGTTGTAAAATGAGTCTTAGGGTTAAGTAATTTTTTAATTTTGTTTAGCTGATCAGTGGTGGAGCCCAGACTAGGTTTTCTGAGTTTCTGCCTTTATGACTTTAGGTACGTTTGGGTAATACTAGTTTGTGTAGGGCTTGTATTCTTTATTAAATGCCTGATAGCACTTGTAATGAGACTATCCAATAATAAATTCCATCTAATATATTATAGATTGATTAGTATAAGAAGTGTAAGTTACTGCCTCAGAAAACCAGAACCTGCAATGGGAGAATAACTGGCAGTGGTTCTAGAAAAACTACTCAGAGGGGCTTTATTGAGAGCATTGCTTTGTAGTAACAAAAGAATAGTGCTTTGTAGAAATGTTGATTTGACATAAACTTTGAATCCAGCAACATCCCCCGCCCCATAAAGCAGTCTACGTGTAAAATCATTTCCATCAATGGAACACCTTTTGTATCATCATTTATTTTCACAGCAACTGTTACTTTAAAACTCAAATAATTTAAGCAGTGATTCAAAATATTATGAATTTAATAGGCCTAGGGGTGTAGCTCAGTCGTAAAGTGCCTGCCTAGCATGTACAAGGCCCAGGGTTTAATCCCCAGCACCACAAAAAGAAAAAAGAAAGGAGAAGAAAAGAAGAAAAGTAGAAATATAATAAAGTAAGTAGCACTTGTTAAGTGTTTGTGCCAGGCATTATGTAGAGTGCTCTGTGTATGTTAGTTGCATTTAAGATTCACAAGGACCTTGTGAGGCAGGTGGTAGTGTGCTCATCTGGAAGCCAAGAGGTCTGTAACTGGCCAGGAGTGGTAGAGCGATGGCCCTCAGAGCTTGCACTCGGCGAGACTTACACACTGTAGTAACACTGTGCGGTACTGGCTGGAGCTCTTGTCTTCTTTGCAAAGTACAATGGTGTAGTTATACTGGGGACACTTACTTTATTTAAATTTCATGAACATTTATTTTGTTTAACCTTTTGGGGGAGCTTATTGGAAAATAAACACATAAAAATATAGGTGTTTCTATACGTTCACTTTGCTGAAAAATAGAGAAAGGTATAAAATTCCCAACTCTTAAAGCCTTTTTCTAATCACTTCTGTTTCTTAGGAAAGTCACAGTACTGTTTATAGCATATGGAAAACTGTGTAAAATAGGATGATAAGGGTATAGAAATCCCTGAATAATAAGTTGAAGGATGCCCTACTATAGATTGGTTTTAGTATTAATTGTAAGTAAAGATTGATTGGTTAATGAGAATCTATAAATCACTTGTGTTTTCTTATATCTTATTTTTTTAAAAACAAGTGGTCAATGAGAATGTCAGTCTTGTGATCTCGCGACAGCTGCTGACCGATTTCTGCACACATCTCCCTAACCTGCCTGATAGCACAGCCAAAGAAATCTACCATTTCACCTTGGAGAAAATCCAGCCCAGAGTTATTTCATTTGAGGAGCAGGTAAAAAATGTAGAACAGTAGATTTTGAATGTGTAATGATAGCAGAAATTATTTTGAAATCTTAAGTTACTAAATTTGTGAAGGAGATAATCATTTTTACTTTAGGCCAAACAGCATTTTACAGTGTAAAATCAAGCAAACGTTACAGTGTTGCACTTGTAACACACATTTGTTCATGCATACATAAACCAAATATTACTTGTTGGACAGTTCTTCAAAATTAGTGATTGAGCTGGGGATATAGCTTAATGGCACAGTGCCTGCCTGGCAAGTGTGAGGTCCTGAGTTCAATTCCCGGTCCCCAAAATAAATAAAATTTGTAAGCTTATTACTTAGGCTAAAAACAGGAAAACTTCAACAACGTGCCTATAGTATTACAAAAGCAACATTTAATATTGAAACTAAAATACTACCGTAATTCATCTTGCAGAAATATGTTGTTTCAGCTTATTATTTGATACTCTGTGAATGGAAAATTCATAGAAAAATGGTTGTCTAGGTGAACTTTTCCTGGGTACTTGTTAGCTTAATACGTTGAGTGAGAGCACTGTTACAATAACTTGCCATGTGTTTAGTTTAGTTATTAGTAATGTTAAAATAACGTGTACCTGCCTTTCCAGGTTGCTTCCATAAGACAGCATCTTGCATCCATATACGAGAAAGAAGAAGATTGGAGAAATGCAGCCCAAGTGTTGGTGGGGATTCCTTTGGAAACAGGACAAAAGTATAGTAAATAGTAGATATTGGATGAATTATACAGATATACACAGTTCTTCACTTACACTATTTCTCACATTCTAGTGCAGGAAACAGATAATTTAATGTATTCTATAATATGTTAGGTGATAAGTGCTGTGGATAAAAAGGTGGGGAAGAAAGGGACCAAGTAGAGCCAGGTCATATACATCATTAGTAAATGGGGTGATGGTCTGGGTGTCACTTTCTCAGGGACTGGACGGGGATGAAGGAGTGGCTCTAAGCTCCCTGAGAGAGATTATCAGTGATACTCTAGAAAGGTGGGTAGTGTGAGGGCCCTGGGCTGCAGCGTGCTTGGAGTGCCTTCTTAAGGAGGGCAGGGAGGCCACTGTGTGGGTAGAGTGGACTGTGGATGATGGGAGAGAGATGGGATGAGATCGGAGACCACTGGGACCGGGTTAGGTGGGGCCTTGCTAGGACTTCGGTTATGAGTGAAGTAAAGGGGAGTTTTCAGAGGATTTTAAACAGAAGAGGGCCACAGTCTGATTTCTATTTTATTTTACCTTCTGTTGTAGTACTGGGCATATAGCTCAGGGTCTCAGCCCTTTATTGAGACAGGGTCTCACTAAACTGCCCAGGCTGGGCTTGAATTAGCAGTGCTCCTGCCTAGCTTCCCCAGAGTGTGGGATTGTAGGTATATGCCACCGGGCCCAGCCAGTTGATATTTTAAACAATCACTCTGTCCACTGGGCTGAGAACAAACTGTAGGTGAGCAGTGACAGGAGCAGGAATGTTAGTTAAGAAGCTTATGGAGAACTCCACAGACGACATGCAGGTTCTGAGAAATGTTGGTGTCTTGTTGTTTTTAAGGTAGAGTAAGGATTTCCTGATTCCATGTATGTGGTATGTGCAGAACAGTCCAAATAAGCCCTGAGTTTTGGCTTGAGCGGTTGGAAAGATGGAGTTACCAGCTACTGAGTGTGGAAGAAAGGGCTTTAGATATCTAGTTGGGAGTCGAAAATTAGAGGCTGGAGTTTAGGAGAGGTCTAGGCTGGAGACGCACACTTAGTACTCACAGATGTGTTGATGGCATTTGGAGCTGAAATCCCCACGGGAGGGAATGCAGATAGGAAAAAGGACTGAGTACTGAGCACACAGCACCTGACCTCCAGAGGTCGGGGCAGGAGGAGGGTGTAGCTGGTGAGGATTGTCCAGGTGGGAAGGACACAGCGTGGAAAGGAGTGTGCTGTGCTGGAAGCCAGGTGAGGGCAGTGTGTCGAGAAGGAGCACTGATGAGGCAGGACTGGTGGAACTGGTGAGCGCAAGCCGAGTTGGAATTGCTGAAGAGAGAAGGAAAGAGACGAGCAGCAGACAGTGCGCATGCGCAGCTCCTTCGGGCAAAGCAGTGGGTTGAAGATGCCAGTGGAGGTGAGGCTAAGAGTCAGGTTCGCTTTCCTTTTTTTTAATGATCCAGTGGAAAGTGAAGCTTTGCTGTTGAGAATTGGGGGAAGGATTCTTACAGAAGTAGACAAAAGGAGGAAGAATGTAGTACAGGATAGGTTTACATAGGAGCTCAGATAGTTCCTGCATAGCGGGGTCTCCAAGCCGCTGCCTCTTGGCTCTGAGAATGGGAGTGCCCTGTTGGAGACGCTGTTCTGCGTTCTGCGCATGTGCACCGTCTCGTCTCTTCCTTCTGTCTTCAACCATTCGCACTCGGCTTGCAGTCGCCACAGTTCCACCAGTCATGATGCCCGTGTTAAGTACTCCTCGTCAACGCTCTCCTCAATGTTTAGTAGCGTCGGGGCTTCTGCTCCTTAGACGCCGGTGACACCACGTCCCTGCTGTGACAGTCAGAAATGTCTGGGACATTGCGGGGTGTTCCCTCGCAGGCGGAGTGGTCCCCAGAGATGATCTGTGTCATAACCCCTGGGAACGCAGGGTGAACGGGGCGGAGGTCAGTGATGTGGGGAAGTTGTGCAGGTACCCTCTGCTTCAGTGTGCTCAGGTCTGAGTCCATCGTGCAGGTGTGGGTGAGGATGGAGCTGTGAAATTGAGACAAAGCTTTGGATAAATGGGGACTTCTTTTAAAAACCAGCTCATTCTGATTTTGAAAGTAATAGATAAATATTTGGTAGACTGGAAAATTTTTTTAAAATAGTGCTATAGATGACAATTCATGTAAATTTGAGTTGTAAGTGACAAAATAGTACAAAATATTAATAAGTAACTTACGCCAAAAAACTTGAATTGTGTAAGTCCTTCCTATCACCTCTACCCCTCTCTTCTCCCAAAATCAAAGAAGTAAAGAATTAACTTCAGAGCTGGAACCAGCTGAGTGTGGTGGCACACACCTGTAATCCCAGCACTCGGGAGGCTGAGGCAGGAGGATCATTGCAAGTTCAAGGCCAGCCTGAGCTACATAGTGAGACCCTGTTTCAAAAAAAAAAAAAAAAAAAAAAAAGCTGGAACAAAATGAATTTTGCCACACATGGTAACAACACTTGTTGGTCAATAGGATTAATTTTCTGTGAGAATTAATCTTGAATTATGTAAGATCTTCAGTTATATTTTCCTTGCATAAAATATGACCACTGGGATACAGAAGAAAATGGAAACTACCTATAATCTCACCACCCACCCTAATTGCTGTTACCATTTTGATGTATATGTGTATAGGAATACATTTTAATGGTATTTTAAATACTGTTTTGTCCCATTTTTTTACTTAGCAAAAAGTACATGGTGACTATAATCCATACTACTGATTATAACCATACCATATTCTACCTTTTATGCACCACAACTTCCTTTCCATCAGTACCCTAATCGGTGATTGTTGTTTTTTCTTATTATAGATAGCTCTAAGTATCTTTGTAAGTGCATGATATTGTACATACACATATGGGCACTGATACTTGGATTTATTTTGTAAATAAATTGCGAGGCTGTATCTGGAGGATTTATTCTGTGGAGGTAAATACTAGGGGTCAAGGGCGTAATAATCACAGGACGATTGGACAGCATGTTGACATTGTCCTCCAGGAAGATTGTGCCAGATATGGCCCCATTAGTAGCACATGATACGCCCTAGAACTGGGTGGTAGCTCTTTTAAAATCTTTAGCTTGTGAGATTACCTGAGGATTAGAAGCAGCTGAGGTATAATGTGATCAGTGATGATAAAAACAATAAAAATTCAATGAAACATTAGTTTTCCTGTAGTATAGTAAAAAGTTTGATTTCCGTATATTAACAGCATATATATAGGAAAAACACCTTTTTTTACTCCTAAAATTGTTCTTGGTGGAATGTTGAGTCGCTGTGTTTCTGTTCCGCTTTAGACAGTACAATGTGGATTATAAGCTGGAGACTTACCTGAAGATTGCGAGGCTGTATCTGGAGGATGATGACCCTGTGCAGGCAGAGGCCTACATAAACCGAGCGTCCCTGCTTCAGAACGAGTCCACCAACGAGCAGTTACAGATACACTATAAGGTAACAGCTGACAACCTGCTCAGGGGTTCATTTTGTGTGAGAGAACCAGCCGTGCTAAGATGTTCCAGAGTGTCTGATAAATGCTTTTGTATTTTAGAATTTTTTTCTGTTTTTTGTTTTTGTATTTTAGTTTTAATTTTTCCCCTAATTGGAACATTTTCCCACCTGTAGGTATGCTATGCACGTGTTCTTGATTATAGAAGAAAATTCATTGAAGCCGCACAAAGGTACAATGAGCTCTCTTACAAGACAATAGTCCATGAAAGTGAAAGACTAGAGGCCTTAAAACATGCTTTGCACTGTACCATCTTAGCATCAGCAGGTAAACATGTGATTTATGCCTAAGTGAATCAAAAATGAAGTTGTCTTGGCTTAATAACTATAACTGTTGGAAAACTTAGCAAAGAGCTATTCTTAGGAATGTCTTTATTCAATTTAAACTTGTAAACAGTTAAAAACAGTGGTAAAATGGTTTGTAAACTTTTAAAAACCCGTGAATGTGTCAGTCTGTTGCCTATAAATTAGGAATAGTTGTGAGTCATACAAAGTTCAGTTTTAAGATTTCACTGAAAAAAAAACCATATCACATTGAGAATTACACAGAGAGAAACAAAAATTAAAACTTAAAAATTCATATACTACTTTTGGAATTTTTTAAACTTTTAAGACTTAATTTTAGACCTTGCCTTCACCTTTTTCTTCAACAAATATCACCGAACATTTTTTTTATTAAATTTTAGAACTTTATAAAACAGGACATGAAGTGGGAGTGCTAATTCTAAACTATGGCTTTTCTAAGTCATTCTGAGCTCTTCATTTGTCAACCGTATTTCCTTTGATAGAGAAGTGGGTGTTTTTTGGTGGTTGGTTTGATTTTGCTTTTTTGTTTTTTTAAGACAGGTGCTTTGAAGTGCAGGCTGGTTTTGAACTCACTGTGTAGCCCAGACTGGCCTCAAACTCAGTGAACCTCCTGCCTCAGCCTCCCCAGTGCTGGGATTGTAGTCATGTGCCACCACACCCAGCTGTTTTTTGAGACAGGGTCTTGCTATATAGTTCGGGGTGGCCTCAAACTCACTGTGTAGCCTAGGCTGGCCTCAAACTTGCAGTGATCTTCATGCCTCAGGCTCCTGAGTGCTGAAATTACAGATGTGTGTTGCCATGCCCAGCTAAAAGTGTTTTTTTGTACCCAAATGATAGCATGATAAAACACACTTTTGCAATTCACTTTTTTCGTGTAACTAAGAATATCATGCTCTTTACATATAAGTACACACAGTTCATTATTCTGCTCCTCTATTTTAGCTGTGTTGGAGATGGACGTAGTGCCTTGCGCACACTAGCCATGTGCTCCCTGCCAACCTTGGCCAGCCCAGCTGCTGTTTTGATTTTCTGTTGTCTGGGTCTGTCATTGTATATCCACTCAATTACAGAGAATGCTGGAGTAGATTAGCATATGTCCAGTTAAATTCCTGGGTCAAAGGGCACAGACTTTTAAACTTCTGATAGCAGTTACACATTAGTCTTCAATATTACCTCTAAATAAAATGTTTATGAGGATCTTATAATTCACATTCCATTTATGATTAATCCTCTTGAGTATCTTTTTTGCTAGAAAAATCATTGTTGAAAACTTGTATGTTCTTTTTGGGCCAGTGGTATGTTCCATTGTAGATGGTCCCCTTGTAAATGGTCTTCACGCATAGAAAAAAACTAACACATACTTTTTGGCTTGCTTTGTGACATCTTTGCTATGCAGAAGCTTCATTCTTTGCTTGTTTGCTGTGGAGCGGGGCTACAGAGTGAACCCGGCACTATAGCAGTGAACCCGGCCCAGTAGCACTGAGCCACACTCCTCCCTTCATTTTTGTACAAGTAAACTCCCTGGTTTTTCATGGCTCCCAGATTTTGTTCACTTGCTTATGTCTTCTCTGCAGTTTTAAATCACCTCATATTTTGTTCTAATACTTTAAGTTATCAAATTCTTTGGTGTCAGGACCCCTTTACACTCTGAAAAATTACTGAGAACCCTGGAAGCTTTTATTTATATAGATTGTATCTGTGGATTTCTGTATTAGAAATTGAAATAAGAAATGCCATTTATTAATTCATTTAAAAGGTAGCAATAGATGCATTGCATATAAATAAATGGTACATTTTTATGAAAAATATAGCTTGCAAAGCAAAGTAAATTACAGGGAATGGAATTGTCTTATATGTTTTTTTTCATTTTTTTGTTGTTACTGTTTTTGGGTTTTGAGACAGAGTCTCACTATGTAGTCCAGGCTGGCTGTGAACTCAGTGTGTAGCCCAGGCTGGCCTTGAACTCTTCAGTGATCCTCCTGCCTCAGCCTCCTGAGTGGAATTACAGGAGTACACCACCATGCCCAGCCCTTGCTTTATGTATTTTCAGATCTTTTAAAATTTCTAGTTTAATGGAAAACAGCTAAGTAGTTATAGGTGTTGGTGCAGTCACTCCTTTTGTATGTTGTCTTGGTTGAAGTGTGAAGAGCATCCTGCCTCACCTAGATGGATAACTGGAAAAGACAAGTTTAGTTTAAGGACATTTTCTGATGGTAATGGGTTTTTTGGATACTGTCCTTCACAGGACAAGTGGTGTAGTGTGAAGGCTTAAACCACACCAGTGAGCTTTTCACACTTTGCTATGATAAAATCTTGGTCTCTCCTGCACTTTGAATCATCGTCTACCTGTACAGGGTTTCTGTGCCATCATCTAGTAGTGCTTCGATAAATAGGCGGAGCTTCCAAATAAATGCTGACTTCATAAAAACTACATTTGAATATAGTATCATGGATCTTACCAGGAAAATTTCAGGTATTGGAAAGTTATTGAGTTCATGGTAGCCAACATAGGTTTCTCTAATGCCTAATTTTTGCTTGAAAACTAATTTTATGAGGACCAACAAATACTGTTGGTTGTTTTTATTGTACGCACAGACTGACTTGTTCTTTTTAAGGCATTTTCCACCTTATGCATTTATCGTCCCTGAGAAAATTAAAAGTGATTCTGCTATAGAATCTATTCTCTGGTTGTCTCAGGAATATCACATTTAAAATTTTATTTTTTGACTCTGAAAAGTTTCACAAAACATTATATATTGTATTGTTGTAAAAATATTTTAAGTTTTCCAGCCATTTAAAAATGTTAAACCACTCTTCACGTTTTGGCTATACACAAACAGGCGTGGGTCAGGTCTGGCTGCAGACGGTAGTTTGCCGGTCAGGAAGACCTGTTATAGCTGCTGTTTTACCCCTGAACAGAGAAGAGGTTCAAGCACTGTGTTTGGTGATCATGTCTCAGACTCTGTGTCTAGAATAGTCTCTACAAAGTGCCTTTCTGAAGAGTTTAGGGAGGTTCCTTTATTCTAGTTTTGTCTCACATGTTATCTGCTTGTTTCCTAATCTCATGCATTTCCTGTGAACTGTGCCAAGGGTTAGATTTCACACAGGGTAAGATGTTTCTAGGAAGACTGCATTATAATGTGCAGTCACCTCCCATAGGGATACATTGTGTCAGGTTGTCCTACTGTTCGTGGTGCTGAGTTTGGTCATTTGGTTTAAGAGAGTGATTATGTGTGTGGAGAGGGTTATGGAATTTGAACTCAGGGCATTTGCACTGAGCTATATCCCTATCCGTTTTTAAAGTCAGGGTTTAGCTAAGTTGCCCAAGCTGGGCTCAGACTTGTGTTCCTCTTGCTTCAACCTCCTAGCATGCTGGGATTACAGGTGTGCTACCACACCAGGCTGAGTCCATTTTAAAGGTAAAGTTTCCTCTGTGTATTTACCCAATACTGGGGTATTGCTTTGATAATCTATAAAAATCTTATTCCCCACTTCCTTTCACATTATAATTTAGTACCCATGAATAATTTTTACCTGAACGGGCATGGTGGTGCATGCCTGTAATCCTAGCACTTGGGAGGCTGAGGCAGGAGAATTGCCATGAGTTCAAGGGCAACCTGGACTACATAGTTCAAGGCCAGCCTGAATTCCTGAACTATATAAGGACTCTGCTTTAAAAATAAAACCAAAATAAAAAGAACCAAAATGATCTGGATCAGTATGTTACCAAGTGGTAGTTTGTTAATTCTGCTCTTCAGCGTGAGCTTTTCTTTCTTATTTTCCACTTTTTCCTTTCTTGTATTGCTATGTACTTTTTTCTGCTTATTTTTCTGTGTATAAATGCATACTTACAAGTGCACACATCAGAAAAGTACAGCTTGATAAATTTTCACAAACTGAAAACCTCCATGTACCCAGCGTCCAGAACAAGAGACAAAGCATTATCTGTACCCAAGTCATCCTTGTGCTTTTTCCAGTCCCGTGTGCCACTCCTCACCCTCCAAGAACAGGCAGTAATACATGGTTTTACCTGCTTAGCTTATTTTTATATAAAAGAAAATATGGTGCATGTATTCTTATGTAGCTCTTCTTGCTTAAGTTATGTAATTGATCCATATTGTTAGGTGTAGTTGTGCCTTCTTCTTTTTCATCACTGTGTAGAGTTCCATTGTGTGAGTGTACCACAATTTGTCCTGTTGCCTTTGGTCACTTTCCTATTGCCTTAATTAGGAATATTGCTGGGGACATTTCCTGTGTATTTGACTTGGCATTATGTATGTATGTATGAATGTATGAATGAATGAATGTATGTATGTATTTTTCCATGCTGGAGATCAGACCCAGGGCCTTTCCTATGTAGGCAGGCATATTCTCTCTAAGCTACATCCTCAACTCAGTTTTTTAACTGATTGAGTTTGTTATGCTAAATTACAGTTTTTATTCTTTTTTATAAAACTTGTCCCGAATATGACCAAATCATGTCTTTTTGACAGGGCCTCATTAATCTTTCCTGCACTGTAGCATAAAAAGGTATCGTAGGCTCATCTCATAATATTCCTGCCCTAAACTTGAAACCTCTATTTTTCAAGGATTTCTACTTCTTTTTAATAAGATATCAAGATTTACATGCTAGCATTCTATCTCTCTGTCTCTGTGCCTTTCTCAGGGATTAAACCCAGGGCCTTTGCACTGTTACATCCCCTATCCTTTTTACTTTTTTGAGATAGGGTCTTGTTAAGTTCCGTAGGCTGGGCTTGAACTTGTGATCCTCCTGTCTCAGCCTGCTGGACTGCTGGGATTTCAGGCATGTGCCACCATACCTGGCTAGATGCTGGGTAGTGTCATTGCTACTAGGTGTCACTGTGGTTAGACTCTTTGAGGATACAGAGCTAGAAATAAATTTTAAAAGAAAAATTTATTGATACTATTTCTGTTCAAATTTTTTGGTCTTTTTGAGACAGGGTTTCACTGTGCAGTTCAGGTTGGCCTTGAACTCACTTTATAGCCCAGGCTGGTCTCAAATTCTCAGTGATCTTCCTGCCTCAGCCTCCCAAGTACTGGGGTAACATGCATGTGCCGCCACACTCAGCTTAGTTCAATACACTTTTATATCAGTTGTCATTTAAAGGTCCTTGAAAGTAAAAACTGGAACCCTGAATATTAAGCTTCTTAACAGAAACATTTATTCATTTTTCATTATATATGCTGTATTAACAAAATACTATTCATTGCAGAAATGCAAATAAATAAGAAGAAATAGAAATTGCATGTGCTTCCAACAGTATTTGGGTTTTCATCCTGGTCCCCACATGTAAATGTTCAGTCCCCTCCTCAAAGGTCTGCGTCTGAGCAGGCCCAGCACTCTCCCAGCCCTCCCTCAGTCGTTTGCAGACATGCAGAACAGCAAGTGTGCTGACTTTCCCAGCATGTTTCCAGCTTAGGGTCAACAAGTCCATGCTCTGCCCTTTGGTTTCAGATTTGCTGCTGTGGACGGGTGTCATTGTTGTGGGCTGTTTCGTATCACACTTACGGTGTTTTGGGCTTTCTGTTGGTGGTCCTGCTCTTCACAGTGGCCCTCTCCCAGGGCGTAAGCTCTCTAGTGTCCTTAAGCACAGGGAGCCTGTAATGTGCGTGCAGAGAGAATGCGCGTGTTGGGGAAGCCGCTTCGGGTCAGCGGAGGAGTCTCAAATACAAACGCATAGAACAAGGAACAGGCTGATGGACTGAAACGTGCCCAGAGGCTCACGGGAGCCGAGCCTGTATTTCCTGTAGGCACAACCCTGGAGGACTCACTAGTGCCCTAGTGACAGTGCCTGTAGAACAGAGCTACCCTGGGAACAGCCAGAGTGGAGTAACAGGATGTGATTGTTTTTAATTGTCGAATCACTGTAAAAATATTTGATGCGCACATGTCTCCCTTAGGACAGCAGCGCTCCCGGATGCTAGCTACGCTGTTTAAGGACGAGAGGTGCCAGCAGCTCGCTGCCTATGGGATCCTAGAGAAAATGTACCTAGACAGGATCATCAGAGGAAATCAGCTGCAGGAGTTCGCGGCCATGCTGATGCCTCACCAGAAAGCAACCACGGCGGACGGTAACGGTCGTGTCTCGTGCATGTGTGGTGGTGAACCCCCACGTCCGGACGGGAGGAAGGCGGGTTGGAGTAGGAGCATCTGGCTGCCTGGGCTGTTTCTGCTTCGGGAGTGCTGGGGATGGAGAGCAGGATCTCTAGCAGGCCTCACCGGTCCTCTCCCTGAGCGGCACTCGCAGCCCAGCTTCCTGTCTTCATGGTATTTCTGTATGACACTTCCTCAAGAAAACAGGGAGTGCTGCGCTGACTGAAGGTGGCTGTCTTCCACAGACGCGCTGGCAGTGTTCTTTTAAGGTCACTCCTGGGAAGGTTTTTGTTTTTTAATTTTTATTGCTCCATGTTTGCAGAACAAAATGATGGCATTCCTCCTGGGGAGGTGGCTCATGCACATCACACATCTTCATTCTTTTCTGTCTCTTTCTCCCCTACCCACATCTCTTGGTCCCCTTCACTGGGAAGTATTTTATGAATAATGCATTTTTTTGAAATGTGCAAGACCAGAAGAATTACAGACTGTACTTACAATATCTCTTTTTTAAAACCTTAAGCCACGATAAATAACTGAATATCAGATTGTAACAGAGCTGACTATCGAGTCCTATTTTAGGGCAAGCAAAATTTGGCACAGTAGCTTGCCCAAGGTCACTCAGGGTGAAAGTGCCACCAGTAAGAATAGAGCTTGGGTCACGTTTCCTGATGAAGGGATGGATTCACTTCAGTCAGACCGCCTGGCTCAGGAGGAAGGTTTCTGCGCAGAACATAAGTTATTTTATATATGGTTATCTGCAGAAATTTTAAAGTAGTTTGTAACCATAACACACATGATACTGAAAATATAGATACAGACAAGTAGAGACAAGAAGATCAGGATGAGCGCGAGGTGGTTAGACTTGCTGCCTTGACGCCTCGTGTCCCGCAGCACGGAGAAAGCTCTGCAGAGCTGTCTCGGTAGGCACTAGTGGAAGGCGTGCACTCTTCCCAGCTTGCTGCTCTGAGGTGAACCAGAGCAGTGAAGAGCTTGGAAACTTAAAAATTAGTTTCTACTTTCTTTAAACACATCTTGAAGTGATAAGTGACTTTCTTATTTTGCTTGACTGCTAGAGAGCGTGAAGTGAAATTTATAGCCCATGTGTGAATAGCGTGTATTAGTGGTGGCAAACCCATGGCACACGTGCCGCCGCAGGCTGTTTATCACTGAAAGCTCTTAAGAAGTTCGCCATCACTGACTGTATACGTGTTTTGATTGTAGTTTTCTTTGAGGGGTGGTGGTACTGGGGATTGAGCCTAGGGTGTGCTACCGCTAACAACATCCCCAGCCTTTTTATATTCTTTTGAGACACAGGGTATTGCTAAGTTCCCCAGGCTGGCCTTGAACTTGCAGTCCTTCTGTTTCAGCCTCCCAAGTACAGATATGCACCAGCGCACCAGGCTGAGTGTAGCTAGAATGATGCGTGACACACAGTTAAAAACAAATAAATTTTTTAAGTTTCCATAATTGATATAGTTGAGCTTCAGATTAGACTTTGAGCTTTCTGATCATGAAAGAAAAGTGAAAAGATACAACTAGATAATTATTTTCAGAAAAGAGGATACTCACTAGTATTTTGGAGGAGCACATTATTCTCACATGGGGCTGTGTATCAAGGAAAGATGTGTGTCTTCATCCCTGCTAGGTGTTATTCCTTCCCTACTTTCATCCTTTCTTGAATGTTTTTATTAGCATTACATCCTTAAGCCAGCAGTCTTAAGACATAGTTTTATTTTTCATTTAAATTACAGTCCAGTGGGTGTTAGTATAATCCCAGAGTTGTGTGACATTATTGCTGATGTGTTTTCTATCTTATTCTGGACATGTTTTCCTTCTTCCTCCCTTTGCCCTCCCCCTCGGTTTCTCCTCTCACTCCCCCTCTTCTGTTGAGCTCATGGCCTCTGCATTGAGCAGCATCCCCAGGATCTCCTTTTGTTTCTTTTTTCCTTTGAGATGGTTTCACTGTGACATAAAGGCTGGGCTCAAACTTGCGAGCCTCCTGCCGCAGCCTCCCAAAGTGCTGGGATTACAAGCATGTGCCACCACATTCAGCTCTGGATATTTTATATAAATGGAATCCTATGTGGCCTTTCACTTAGCATAATGTTTTCAAGGTTCATCCATTGTGTAGTATGTGTCAGTTCTTCTTTCTTTTTGATTGCTAAATTCTCTTCTATTTATGTGCCATTTTATTTACTTACTCGATGGATATTGGTTTGCTTCCCCTTCGGGGCTGTAGTAATGCTGTAGTGAACTTTTTTGTAAAGGTTTCTGTGCGGATATATGTTGTTAATTCTCTTGAGTGTATATCTAGGGATGGAATTGTTGGTCCTGTGGTACGTTTGTGTTTATTAGCCTTTCAAGGAGCTAGCAGAATTGTTTTTTAGAATAATCACTTTGTGTTTATTCCCTTTCTCCAGCTGTGAATAAGGGTTCTGATTTCTCTCCCTTTCTTTTTTTGGTGGTATTGGGGATTAATCTCTGCACATTCTGAGCTGTATCTTTAACCCTTATATTTTAAGATAGGGTCTTGTTAAATTGCACAGACTGGCCTTGAACTTATGGTCCTCCTGCCTCCAATTTCTCCACGTTTTTTCACACATTTGTTAGTTATCTGTCTTTTTGATTTAACCATCCCAATTGGTGAAATAGTAGTTCATTGTAATTTTGGCTTGCATTTGCCTGGTAGCTAGTAATGTTGAATACTTTTCCATATGCTTGTTTTCCATGTATGTGTCTTCTCTGAAGAAATTTCAGCTTCCTTCTCCAATTTTTAAATTGGGCCATGTGTCTTTTTTATCATTTAACTGTAGGAATACTTTATGTATCCTATATATACGTGTGTACGTACAAATGGCAGATATTTTCTCCCATTCTGAGTGTACCCTGTCCCTTTTTTTTCCTTCTGTTGCAGTGCTGGGACTGGGCCCAAGGCCTTGTGCATGGTAAGCCTGCACTTTACCACTGAACTATACCTCCAGCCCCCTTCACATTTTTGATGGTGTCTTTTGAAATGTGAAAGTTTTTAATTTTGATGAAGTGTAATGTTTTCTTTCGTATTTTTGATGTCATCTAAGATACCATTGCCTAAACCAAGGTTGTGAAGCTTTACCTGTTTTCTTGTGAAAGTTTTTTTTTTTTTTTTTTTTTTAATTTTAAAGAGTAAAAGAAGGATGACATAGTAATGTGGGGCTTACCAAATTACAAACAAAGTGGTAGGAAATTATCAATGGTTGTTTTACATATTGTTATCTACAAGATAGTTTCTCAGGAAAACAAATAGACAAATAATAGAGAGTTACAGACAGAAGTGGTAGGAGATTATCAATGGTTGTTGTACTATACTTTGGTATCTTTAAAGTGGTTTCTAAAGAAAATAAATAGAGCTATACATGACTGATCAATTAAATAATCATGGACTATCCTCAATAGTTGTTGTTGGAAACACATAGTACTAAACATAGATCCATTTAGGAAATAGCATAGGAACAATACACACATTACAGAGTTGTGGATATATTGGTAGGAAAATATAAGTGGCTGCTGTAATACATGTTGATATCTTCAAAGTAGTTTCTCAGGAAAACAGATATGCAAGAAAGATCTAACAAGTAGTTACAGCCTAGGGGTTGTGAAAAATAGTGGATTACCTCCTCACTGGTGACTCCTTTCACTGAGGTGTGACGGCTGGAAGGAAGGCCAGGGTTGAAAAGAAGGACCGAGAGATTTGCACCTATGTTCAGCAATAGGCTGTTTTCTCTTTCCTCTATAGTCATGATTACCCTGGGCTCCTCCTTGGAGATGACGATCTGGCCAGAGGCAGAAGGCAGAGTATGCCCCAGGCCCCTTCATTCCTGTTGGACCACCTGGTAGGATGGGTCTGAGCTCTAGGGCCTTCGCTTCAGAGGGCAGTCTGACCTCCAGTGGTCACCTTTGCACTCAGGGCATGGCCCAGGACGCTTCTTAGGGCAGTCACTCTTGAGGTGGCCTGGCTTTTGACAGCAGTAGCAAATGAATGTAGTCGTCGAGTTCTTCTTGGGGCCCCGAGAATTAGACTTTGGGTCTGTTTCTTTTAGTGCTACAGCAAAGGCAGCTGCTTTTTCTTGGTCTCTTTGTTTTCTCTCCTTGTCTCCTCATCACGGCTATAAAATACTGAGGAGGCAATTCTTACTAACACCTCAAGTGAGCCATCTGGGGCAAAAGCCATTTTTTGTAGCTTTTTTCTACTATCAGGAGTGACTGAGTAATAAACTTATCTTTAAGAATAATTTGTCCCTCTACTGAACTGGGATCCGGGGAAGTATGCTTCCTCTGAGTGCATTGGGACCCTGCAACCACTTAGTGTTCTCTCCCCAGCCGTCAACACAGGCGGTAGGAATATGTGGATGAAGACCTCAGTCTCAGCACTGTCAGGTGCAAAGTGTCCCAGGCAGGTAACCTAGACATGTACCTTCTCCATGAAGGCGGTTCTCCGGAGCTCCATACGCTTCTCCACCGCAGCCTGTACAGTCAAGGGGAGAATGGCTTCCGGGGGGTCTCCCCAGGTATTGCGTGAGGTCCTCCTGGTTTCCAGCTCCCGAACGGCTCTTGTGACCCCAGGCAACTCCACCTCAGCGTCTTCCAGCGTAGTCTGTATTCTCGTGTTCTCCAAGTCCTTGTTCAGCAGCTGCTCCTCCACTGACTCTGGACCTTTCTGGTTCTCAGCAGCAGAGGCAAGAGCAACTCGTTGTGTGGCATGAATTCCCATGGGTTTCTCCATGTTGGGATGGTTCACGCATGTCCCCAGGTGGGCCTCTGTGGCTGGCACATGATGGGCCGATTGTGTCATTGCTTCTCTGTGGCGTGATAGTTCTTGACTGCACAGTGGCAGCTGGCCTGAGGGCTGGCACACACTAGCGTGTGCTGCTGCACCAATTCCCGCTGCTGCCTGCCTCCTGGGTGCCTGCGTGGCTGGGGTCCAGCCCAAGGGCCAACGCACCCCACTGCGCGGCTTCCTGGGCGCCGGCTGCCTGCCTCCTGGGCCTCTTGTTAAAGTTTTATAGCTCTAGTGCTTGTATTTAAGTCCTGAGTTCATCTTTGCATGCAGTAAGGCTGAGAGCCAGGCCTACCTGTCCCTCCTCGTGTGGGTGTCCACTGTCCCGCACCATATTCTTAAGACTTATTTTCCCAGTTGAATTGTCTTGGTGCCCTTGTTAGCCCTCAGTTGACCACTGTCTTGGTTACTTTCCTCTCATTGCTGAGACAAAATACCCAATGCCCAAAATGAAGGAAGGAAAGGTTTATTTAGCGCTTACAGTTGGTGAAGGTTTCAGTCCATACTTGGCTGGCTCCAAGGCAGAAGATAACAAAACAACAAGAGCAAAGTGGGGAATGGCAACAGAACAGCAGAGCAGCCAGAGCAAAAGGGAAGAGTGGCGGTAAGCAGCCTCTTTCCCTGCCTTACATTGTAAACAGGCCACCCCCACCTAAGGGGCATGTAGCTCTCACATAATCTCCATGCCCTCCTCTGCCACAGGCTCAGGATGTATACAAAGTAAGTATCCTGACTTCCTGCTGAGTCACTTAGCCAAACCTCTAGACTCCCCAAGTTGACTCAGTGTGTCAGTCATAACAACCACAAATAGGAGGGTTTATTTCTGGACTTTGAGTCCTGTTAGATAATATGTCTGCAGTACACCAGTACACAGTGTCTTTGTAGTGAGTTTTGAAATTGGGAAATGTGAATCCTTCAAATTTGATTTTTTCAAGATTGCTTGTATTGCCATCTTAATCTTAAGTGTATGTAGCCTTTCGTGCTTTGCCACCGATGTCATCTTCTGTCTCTTTCACCAGTGTTTTGTACTTTGTAGACTGTCAGGTTTTCATTTTTATTTCTAAGTTCTTTGACTTTTTTGATGCTATTTCAGGCAGAATTGTTTTCCTTATTTCCTTTTCAGTTTGTTCATTGATGGTGTGTACAAATACAATTGAGTTTTGCAGGTTTTTGTAACTTCTACCTTTAGGAAATTTCAGTTCAGCCACCACTGAAACACCACTGGGAAATAGGAATCAAGAGGAAAAACTATAAGATTGTAGGTAGAGGGCTGAGGATGTGGCTTAGTGCTTACCTAGGATGTCTGAAGCCCTGGTTAATCCTAAGGGAAAAAAATCTTGGGGGTACTTTCCAAAAGGGGGAGGTAAGAATCAGGGATGGCGGGGAAGAGTTTCTCAGCAGTCTGCCCCTGGGGGCTCTAGATGGGTCATGCACTTTAGTAAGTACTCAGCGGAGCTAGCATTTAAGAACCTGTACACACCTCTGGGGGCACTGGCTCCAGAACTCCGTCAGGTGCTGTATTACCTCTCAGGAGAACCCTCTGCCTGGTCATCAGGAAGGCTAGGCTAAGGGTCCCACCTCCTGCACGTCCCTCACACTGCCAGGGTGTGGTACTGTGGAGTGCATAAAAGAATCGGGAATGGGGATTTTATTGACCTTGCATGGTTATTGTGCTAATAAGTTTGTGTTTGAAGTAAGAAAAGGCAAGTCAATGAATTTAGCCTAAAGAAGCATAACTCCAACCCAAAGGGTTAAGTTCATTCACTTAGTAGTTACTTACCAGCCGTTAATTTTCCTAAGTACTATTTTTATTTAATGATATTTTACTCATATTGTATCAAATAAGCAATATTTATCCTTTAAATATTAATTGGCAAAATAATAATGATGAGTTGTTACATACCTAGATATTTTTCAGGAAATAGGTACACTTTTTAAAGTATTAAACTACTTCAGCTGGGCATGGTGGTACATGTGTGTAATCCCAGCACTTGGGAAACTGAGGCAAGAGGATCACTGCAAGTTCGAGGCCCGGCTAGATTACATAGATGCTGTCTCAAAAAAAGAAAGTATAAAACTACTTCCAAACTTATAAATGTCTTCTTTATATTTAAGGTTCTAGCATTTTGGACAGAGCTGTTATTGAACATAATCTG
Source organism: Chinchilla lanigera (assembly GCF_000276665.1). Lineage (NCBI taxonomy): Eukaryota > Metazoa > Chordata > Mammalia > Rodentia > Chinchillidae > Chinchilla > Chinchilla lanigera. The sequence continues at coordinate 6,550,959 of NW_004955474.1, read as the reverse complement.
TTGTCAGCAAGCAAATTGTATAACAACATCACCTTCGAAGAGCTTGGTGCACTCCTAGAGATCCCTGCTGCTAAGGTTTGTCTTGACTCTAATACATGAAAAAAAAAGTGAAGGCCCCAAACTATGGAAGAATGAGAAAATAAAATATGTATTTGGTAAATGTTGTTAACTGCTACAGAAATACACATACAAAGCCGCAAGCAAATAGAAGTACATGTGAACTGCTATTTAAAATACTATCATAGTAGAATTGCCTTAATGTTTCTCGTGTTTTGATTGTGTTTTATGATAGTTACCTGAGATGGAGATCTTCTAGGAATTCTAGGTTAGAAGACCCATGTCATGAGAGTCTTTGTTTAGGGCGTGTTTAAATCCCTTCAGAGTGATTTATGATTTCTAATTTATGTAAGATTTTGATGTGTGCCTTACTTCTTTTTTCTGTCCTAGATTGACTCAAAGGTTAAACATTTTCTCTCTGTGAGAATAGCTAAGGTAATCCTTAGGCTCTTCTGTTGAAACTTCAGTGCTTGGTTTAACTTAAAAAGTTGACTGACTTAACTAGGGAATTTAATTTCATTCTTAGGATTTGATTGGCTGTATATAAATTTAAACAGGCTACCAGTAGCGTTGAGAAAAGTTGCTTTAGTTATCATTTACAAAAGATTCTCTTTCTTTTAAATAATATTAAAGTAAATAATCAACTTTCCTTTCATCTGACTTGCAGACCTTAAAGTCATTATAGTTTTGTGTCACATCTCTGTTTATCTGGTAGTGAAATCGTAATTTAGGATTTTCTAACAGTTTCTTTGCTTGTACACATTCGTACACAGTAAAGAAGATAAACCAAGTTGTGGACCAAGACTTCAGTTACTATTTCAAAGATGCTTTTAGGGAAGAGGGCTGGGGATGCACCTCGGTGGCCCAAGCACCTGCCTAGCAATTGCAAGGTCCTGAGTTCGATTCCCAGTACCAAAACAAAAGACTAAGGGAAGTGAATATACTTTTAATAGTAAATAGCAGTCATAGTCTATTAGGAGTGATTTAGGGTGATTGTGAAAATGGTCAGAAGTAATAATGACCAAGTCACAGTCTGCGTATATTGCTGACATATCTTCTAGAGCTGGTAGAGATAGAGATCTTTTGCTCACCTGTGTTTTTAAAATCCTTTCCTTTTTGTATTTGAGCATCTATTCCTCCTTTCAATTTTCGTCTCTTTTTTTTTCTTAAATTTTTAAAATTTTCAGACAGGATCTTGCTCTGTAACCTAGGCTGACCTTGAACTTGTGATACTCCTGCCTCAAATCCTGAGTGCTGGGATTACAGGTGTGCACCACCATGGCTGGCCGGTTTTTTCTTCAAAAAATACTAATTTCTTAGAGAGTTTGGAGTAATGAATACTGCAGAGATGGAAAATGAAGTAAAATGCGAAAAACTAGTTGGCTTTTTTAAAAGGTATAAGTCCCAATGAGAAGAAAAACTTTAATTTTGAGCAGGGGACACATTTGGTAAAAGGGCTGGATTCATGTTTAAAATTTCACAACAAGAAAAACAGATCCTAGCAATCTTAAAATGATAGGGTATACAGTACGCAGAAATAATTAGGAAAACAGGCCGGCTTGTAAGAGTCGTCTTCTAATTGTGGCAGGTGAACATGGAAAGCTCAGTGATAGGTAAACCACACCTTTCATTTCTCTTGTAGTGATAAAAGTTTCTGAGCAATGCTGTTGTCGTTGTTTTACAGGCAGAAAAGATAGCATCTCAGATGATAACAGAAGGACGGATGAATGGTTTTATTGACCAGATTGATGGAATTGTTCATTTTGAAAGTAAGTACTTCTGTGTGTTTTGGGCATAATGAAATACAGAGAGCTGTCGTATGTTTTTTGTTAAAAGGTGTTAAACAGTTTCCTTCGACCCAGACTTACTACTGGAATGTACTTATTTTTATTTCCCAATGAAATAATTCTAAACGTTAGAGTCATACACCTACGTAATGCAGCACTTTCTAAGCTAAGGAGAAATGTGACAGTCAGATTGTGTGGCTTCACGCGGTACTCATCACACAGTTCCTGAGCTCATCCCGTGTGTCAGGGTGTGGACATGATGGGGGCATTTCCTGCGCAGTGACCTTTGGAGGCAGCAGGTGCACAGGGTCCCTTCTCTAGCCCCTTTCCCCCTCTTGCACTCAGGGCTTTGCTGTACCCCAGAGCTGCTCCGCACATACGGTTTCAACTGGGACTCTCACTCTGACCGCAGCCTTTTTCCTGTCTCACCGTCTCGCCGTTCTACCCACTTTGTAGCTCTCTGTGACCACATGGGAACCTCCGCCCCTTCTCCAGTCGGTCGGTCCAGCCTTTCTGGTTTGGTTTTTGTTTTGCCTCCTCTCCTCTCTGTTTAGCCTAGATTCCATGGTCCACTGGTGGGATTACTTTTTTTGCAGGTGCTGTACAACACCTGCTTGCCTGTTGGCTTTTTATTCCAGCTGTCCAGCAAAACCTCACCTTGAATGAACCCATTCTCTGTCTTTTCCACGCCTGCCCTGAGGAGCAACCTGATATTGCTGAGAGAAGGCACCAAGAGACAGCACTGTCAGGTCACATGCACAGGTCCTCGACACCCTGGGACTCGGGGTCGGTTTCTCTAGTCCAATCGTTTTCCTGCCTTCCATTGACTGTTTCAAGCTTGATTTTTCTTTAAATCTCTGACTTTTTCTTCGTCTGTGTGAACAACAAAAACATCTTGTTTCCTGTTTCACAGATGAAAAAAGCCGTTAGTATGAAATTATTTCAATTTCTATTTTGTTTCGTTTTGTTTGTTTGAGACAGGGTCTCGCTATGCAGTTCAGGCTAGATTTGAACTCAGTGTGTAGCCCAGGCTGGCCTTGAGCTCTTGGCAGTTCTCCTGCCTCAGCCTCCTGTGCTGGGCTTACAGCCACGTGCCACCACACCTGGCTCTCTTCCAGCTTCTTGATCAGATTCATGAAACTCTAAGTTTAGGTACAGATCTAAATGCTTTTTCTCCCTTGATGTGCACTGGAACCGTTTGTGTCTTCTAACCATTTCTGTTTCATCTGTGCTCAGGTCTCTCCCCTCACTCCTGCTCCTGGCCTCCCACTAAAAACACTGTTTTGGGAACCTGAGGGTAGTGGTTATTTTTGTCTGTTTTTATCCTTTTTCACTCTGTTGAGCTCTTTCTATCAATATTTAAGCATATTCAGGTCTCTTATTTAAACAGAGGTCCGTTTATCTGTGACATCTGGACTTTTCCACAGAACGAGTGCAGTGTCGGTCCCTGACCTCTTTCTGAGCGCCATGCCACCGCCGCTGCTGCCTTGATAGCTGGCATCTCCTCCTCTCTGTTCGCCTGCTTTCCCTCTTGTTTTCCCAGGTGTTCTTCAAAATCATATTTGTGGATTTTGTGGTGCCTTTCATTTTAAATATTGGAGTTACTTAGGACTTCATCCCAGGCCTTTGCCTAGCGCTGCTGAGTTCCCGTAGGTAACCTCTTCCACTCCCTTGGATTCTGTTACCATCTCTGTGTAGATGCCGGCTCGATGTAGCGAGCTCTCTTCTGATTCCAGACCCCTGGCTGCCCTTCCCTATTGAGCTGCCTCAGCTGATTGCTTTATGGGTATCTCAGAATGAGCACATATCCACAGCTGAGTTCACCACACCTTTGACCAGACAGCTGACTGGGCGTTCACACACTGCCTTCGCCACTTCCTCCAGCATCCTGGACCTTGATGCCTCATTCCCTTCGCTGTCCAGAAATACCCCACCTGGTGGTATCTGGAACCGGTGTCTTTCCTTCATCTCATCCAGTCTGCCAGCCTAGTCTGCCTACTCTGAATTCTACCACTGTACTCTACTGGTTTTGAGAAATCACTTCTTAACTGTACAGCTTAGAGTTACTGTGATCTTTTAAAAATGCAAACATAGGCCCGGCATGGTGGTGCATGCCTGTAATCACAGTACTCGGGAGGCTGAGGCAGGAGGATCGATACAAGTTCGAGACCAGCCTGGGCTACAAAGTGAGCTCAAGGCCAGCCTGAACTGCATAGTGAGACCCTGTCTCAAAAA